>NC_057863.1:585737699-586041335 GCF_019393635.1 Dromiciops gliroides | reverse complement strand
GTATCTATATGCACAATTGCATAAGGTATGGTTAATGAAAAAGTTGAACTATAACATTATTTCTTCAGTCTTCTCATTTATAAAATTGGGAGTAGTAGAAGTTTATTGGTTTATGTTGGTTTTATGTCTGGTAGATTAAATAAATCATCAATAATTTTAATTTTACATACAAAAATGTCCTGCTGGTATTTATTCCTTATGGAATAGAGGCAGGTAGTATGTACAATGCAGAGTATGAACACATATGTACCAAAAATGGTATCAAAAGATTATAATTACTCTTCGTACAATATCACCTCTAGAGTACAGTATATGGTACAAAGTCAGATGGCGAAATCTTTCAGCTTTCTGGGATCCCAGAAGATAGTAGATTTTCACTTTCTTATAAAAAATCATCTTACTTGCTTACCCCAGATTACTTTGACTCATCTCCAGCATGAAGCTTTCACTTGTGATCGAAGCCATGTGGTTGGGAGAGGGGAAGGCAAATTCTACTGAACAAGGATCACTAGGACTTGGTAAGATGAACCTCATGACTAGGATATGGTCATAGGAGGTTATGAATTTTTTTTAAATTCAGAGCTATAGTTTCCTTAAGCATCTCATCAATTACAGTCTTAGAGAATTTCTTGGGGAGTACTGAGAAGTTCACAGCTTGCCCATGGCCATGCAGCTATTATATGTTAAAGGCAGGTCTTAAACTCAGGGCTTCCTTACCCACAGGTCTGCCCCTCTCTTCCACTGCTACACAAATTGCTCTCCAGAATGGTTGGATCAGTTCACAACTCCACCAACAGTGGATTAGTATCCCAGCTTTCCCACATCCCTTCCAATATCTAATATTTTCCTTTTGTGTTATATTTGCCACTGTGATAAGTGTGAGGTGATACCTCAGAGTTGTTTTAATTTGCATTTTTCTGATCAATAGTGATCTAGAGCATTTTTTTCATATGATTATAGATAGCTTTGATTTCTTTGTCTGAAAACTAACTGTTGGGGGCAGCTAGGTGGCACAGTGGATAAAGCACCAGCCCTGGATTCAGAAGGACCTGAGTTCAAATCCAGCCTCAGACACGACACTAGTTGTGTGACCCTGGGCAAGTCACTTAACCCTCATTGCCCCATCCAAAAAAAAAAACAAAAACAAAAACAAAAACCTAACTGTTCAGATCCTTTGACCATTTATCAATTGGGGAATGACTTGTATTTTTATAAATTTGACTCAGTTCTTTATATATTTGAGAAATGAGGCCTTTATCAGAGATACCTGTTTCAAAAATTCTTTCCCAGTTTTCTGCTTCCCTTATAATCTTGGTTACATTGGTTTTGTTTGTGCAAAACCTTTTTAATTTCACATAATCAAAATTATCTATTTTACCTTTTGTATTGCTATCTATATCTTCTTTGGTCCAAAATTCTTCCTCTGTCCATAAATCTGACATATGTATTTTTTAATAGTTGCAATCAATTTATTCAAAAAGAGATGATTGATTAGGCATCTGCAATGGTGACTTCAACTTCTACACCTGGTTCAATGCTGATAGAAGTGATCTGCTTCACAATTTCAGACGTTTGTGGATTCTCATCTGGAATCGATCCCAAGTCTTAGAACCTTCACTACAAGGAGTTTTTCTAGTTGTAATTCGAAGTGTCTTGGTGGGCATTCCAACAGGTCCCTTCACTTTCAAGTTCTTTTCTTTGGCTCCTCTAATCAGGTCAGCACACACCTTCTTGAGTGATTTCACGTTGTGGCTGGTGAGGGTGATCCGGATCCGTTAATGGCCACTTCGGGCTCCACAAGCATCTTGCCGGTGTCCTTGAATGCCATGGCAACGGAGCGGCTTCCTGACCGACTTATTCCTCAGTGAGAGGGAACAGCGGTGAGTCAGGAGGAGGAGAGGCAGGAACTGCCGACTCCAATCGGCTGCAGTGTTGGTACCTTCACCAGAGAGTGACAGATGTAATTTTTTTTATTGAATAGAATTTTATTTTCCAAGATATATGTAAAAACAAATTTTAACATCAATTAAAAAAAAATTTGTGTTCCAACTTCTCTTCCTCCTCCATTCCCACCCCCCACCCACTAGAACTCAAGCATTTCAAAATTAGTTATACGTGAGTAGTCATGGAAAACATTCCCACATTAGCTAGGTTGTGAGAGAAAACAGTCAAAAAAAACCCCAAAACTTCAGATTGAGGAATTGTCAAAGAGGAAAAAAACATTTTTTTAAATGTGTTTCCAGGGGCAGCTAGGTGGCGCAGTGGACAGAGCACCGGACAGATGTATTTTTAATTGGTTGGACCTTTTCTGGGAGGAAAATCAACCTGCCCTTTGTCCACACACAGTTGTCATTAGCAGACAAAATGATGGGGGAATCCCAGCCCAAGTGACAATGAGGAAGTTGTTCCCTGCCTCAGATACTCATAGATTTAATACAAATCCTAGCCAGGTCCTCCAATCTGCATTTCTGACTATATGATTAAGAAACTATTCCCAGGGGGCAGTTAGGTGGCACAGTGGATAGAGCACTGGCCCTGGATTCAGGAGAACCTGAGTTCAAATCCGGCCTCAGACACTTGACATTTACTAGATATGTGACCCTGGGCAAGTCACTTAACCCCAATTGCCTCACCAAAAAAAAAGAAAAAGAAACTATTCCCAGAAACATGGGGTAATGGGCTGGGAGTGGGGCAGTGATAAAAACATTGAATTTACAGTTTGGATTCCATTTTAGATGAATTTAATTTAGATTAGGATTAGGTTCAAAAATCCCAGATCTGCAATTTATTTTCTGTATGGCTTTTGACAGGTCAGTTTCCTTCTCTGGGCCTCAGTTTCCTCATCTGTGATATGAAAAAGACTATAAGATAATAAATTCCC
Organism: Dromiciops gliroides; assembly: GCF_019393635.1. NCBI lineage: Eukaryota > Metazoa > Chordata > Mammalia > Microbiotheria > Microbiotheriidae > Dromiciops > Dromiciops gliroides. The sequence continues at coordinate 586,038,454 of NC_057863.1, read as the reverse complement.
TTCCATCTCTACTTCAGTCTTACTATGTTGCAGCCAACATAAACTACAAAGGCCCATCATGGTGACTACTCTTTTATCTGATGCAGATTGCAACCTCTTCATGTCTTAGTCTACCATTTCATTTGTAACTGACCACGATTTCTCATGAGATTTCCCTCATGAGAAAACAATTGTTCAAATATCTTCTGTCCAATGATAAAGCATGCTACTCACCTCCTGACAGAGAGGTAATGGACTCAGAATGCAGATTGAGACATAAATAACATGGCCAATGCAGCAATTTGTTTTGCTTAACATATTTGTTACCAGGGCCTTTGTTTTTCTTTCTTTTACATTTGGGAGGGGGGGAGTTGGAGGAGAGAAGACAGAATTTAGTTCATTAAAAAAACAGAATTTAATTTAAAAAACAACTTTATGAGCTGCCTCATGCATCTTCCTCATTGATCACTGGTTATTCCTCACTGGTGACCAAGCTTTGGAAGCTTAACTTCTTGACATGTAATTAGTCTGCCTCTTGAATGACTCATGAATCTGTGCTCAAAGCATTTCCAGTTTAGTAGTACCTGCTTAAGTTCATGTTGCCTGACATAGTCTTTTAGAGTCCAGAGTGAGTCCCATAACATGTTAAGGTATCAGAGACTTTTAGTGGTAAAATGTGACATTAGGCTGTATTAATAGATGAAGTATCATATGGCAATAGTTCCCTTGTTCTCTTCCCTACTTAGACCACACTGAGGTTTTTTACTGAATTTTTTTTTCAATTAACAAAAATCCATTTTTGTCCCCAACATCTCCCTCCATTAAAAACAAATAAAGACCTTGAACAAATACACATACAGCAAAACAAATTCCCATATTAACCATATCCAAAAAATATGTCTTATTCTGTACCTGAACATTAGCAGCGTACATCACTCAGCACAGGACAGGTGTGGCCCATTCCAATCGGTCTGCCAAATTCCATGATTTTACCACACTATTAAAAACACAAGAGACCATAGGAATAAATGGAGCTTACCTTAACATGATAAGTAATATTCATCTAAAACCATCATTGAGCATTATCTCTAATGGGGATAAGCTAGAAGCCTTCCCAATACAATAAAGGGTGAAGCAAAGATGCGCATTATCACCTCTATTATTTAATATTGTATTAGAAATGTTAGTTTTAACAATAAGAGAAGAAAAATAAATTAAAGGAATTAGAATAGGTAACAAAGAAACAAAAGTATGACTCTGTAGATAATATGATGTTATACTTAGAAAATCCTAGAGAATCAATAAAAAACCACTTGAAACAATTAACAACTTTAGCAAAGTTATAGGATACAAAATAAACCCACATAAATCATCAGCATTTCTACATATTACCAACAAAGTCTAGCAACAACATATAGAAAGAGAAATTCGATGTAAAATAACTGTGGACAATATAAAATACTTGGAAGTTTATTTGACAAGACAAACCCAGGAATTATGTATCCAGAACTATAAAATACTTTTCACACAAATAAAGTCAGGTCTAAACAATTGGGAAATTAATTGCTCATGGGTAGGCTGAGCCAATAGAATAAAAATGATAATCCTACCTAAGTTAATGTATTTATTTAGTGCTATACCAAGCAAATTATTAAAAATATTTTACAATCTAGAAAAAATAATAACAAAATTCATCTGGAAAAATAAAAGCTCAAGGATATCAAGGGAATCAATGAAAAAAATACAAAAGAAGGTAGTCTAGCAGTACCAGATCTCAAACTGTATTATAAAGTGGTAATTATCAAAACAATCTGGTACTGGCTAAGAAATAGAAAGGTGGATCAGTGGAATAGAATAGTTATAAATGATACTATAGTAATATAGTATATGATAAACCCAAAGATCCAAGCTTCTGGAACAAAAACTCATTATTTGACAAAAACTGCTAAGAGAACTGGAAAACAGTATGGCAGAAAGTAGCTTTAGACCAACATCTCACATGGTTTACTAAAATAAGGTCAAAATGGGTACATGATTTACACATAAAGGGTGATACCATAAGCAAATTAAGAGAGTATGAAATAGTTTATCTGTCAGATTTATGAACAGAGGAAGAATTTAAGACCAAAGAAGATATGGAGATATATGGAGCTAAAATCCTAGCTATACTATCTAAAATCTAATGAATGGTCACCAATAAATTATAAGCTTTAGCAAGTGTATTTAAGTATTTATTAAAGAGCATTAGGATCAGAGAGAAAGGTAAAAATCTAACTATTTCTAAGAGAACCCATCATCCAACCCACTATGGTGAGGTCAGGAACTAAAAGGACCCAACGCCTCCTATGAAGCTGGGAACATCCCCCCCACAAGCATACACAGCTCCAAGCTAATTGGCTGGTAGCCTTGATTGACAGTACCCACAAGCAAACGTCACTTCCTGACACCAAGGACCTTGACCACATGGCTTGCCTTCAGACACCTTCTCCTCATGGCGGAGCTTTCCTACAGTAACTCTCCAGCAGGTGGCGTCACTCCAATCATTACAGTATCTTCCAAATCCCATTATTTTCTCACAAAAGGAAAATATTGGATGTTGGAGGGGATGTGGGAAAACCAGGATGTTAATCCATTGTTGGTACAATTGTGAAAAAATCCAACCATTCTGGAGAGCAATTTGGAACTATGCCCAAAGAGCTGTAGAACTGTGCATGCCCTTTAATCCAGCAATACCACTGCTAGGCTTATATTTCAAAGACATCCCCGCAAAAAGAAAAAAGACCTATCTGTACAAAAATATTTATAGCAGCTCTTTTTGTGGTGGCTACGAATTGGAAATCAAAGGAATGCCCATCAATTGCAGAATGGCCAAATAAGTTCTGGTATATGGTGGTGATGGAGTATTATTGTGCTATAAGAAATGACAAGCAGTATGATTTCAGAAAAGCTTGGAAAGACTTGTATGAACTGATGTATAGTGAAGTGAGCAGAATCAAGAGAACACTGTGCACTGAGACAGCAATATGGTTTGATGAAGAACTGTGAATGACTTGAACATTCTCAGAAATACAATGATCCAGGACAATCCCAAAGGACTAATGATGAAGCATACTATCCACCTCCAAAGAAAGAATTGATATTGACTGAACACAGACTGAAACATACTATTTTTCACTTTTTTTCATTTTTTCTTTTAGTTTTCTTGTATGAAATGACTAATATGGTAATGTTTCACATAATTGCACATGTATAATGCACATCTAATTGCTTACCACCTCATGGAGGGGGAAGGAGAGGGAAGGAGGGAGGGATAAAACCTGGAACTCAAAACTATAAATAAAAATGTTTATTAATGAAAAAAATCTCCAATCACTTCAATATTCTAACCCTCCTCTGGACATATTCCAACTTGCTCTTCCTAATACTATTTTTTTTTTTTGGTGGGGCAATGGGGGTTAAGTGACTTGCCCAGGGTCACACAGCTGGTAAGTGTCAAGTGTCTGAGGCCGGATTTGAACTCAGGTACTCCTGAATCCAGGGCTGGTGCTTTATCCACTGCGCCACCCCTAATACTATATTAAAATTGAATACATTTATTAAGTGTCTACTGCATACAAAGCATAGGTTCCGGGCAAGATTCAAAGTTTAAATTAGTCACAGTCTTGGTCCTCATAAAACTTACAGTCTAGTGGTGAGTAGGGTTTGGCACATACAAAAATAATTAGAATTTAACTACCATAAGTTTGAAAGAGAAACATGAATGAAGTTGAGGTCCAACTGAAGGCAATCAGAAAAGGTTTCTTGCAGGAGGTAGTTCTAAGTTGGCTTTCAAAGCATGAGTAGTAATGTAAACAAGTAGGGGAAGCAGCCTGATGGAGGTCATTCCCAGCATGGAGCAAATATGTGCAAGGGCACCAAGGCAGAAAAACAGAGTATGTCTGGAGAACAGAGAATAGTCCAGCTTTGATGGAATATAGACTATGGGAAGGGAGTCATGAGATAAGGGTGCAGTCATAAGGTGATATCACATGGTAAAGAATCTTGAATGACAGCTAGAGGAATTTGAATTTTTTTTTTCTGTAAGGCAAAAAGGAATCATTGAAAGGTTTTAAGATCAGAGCACAGCTCCAGACAGAGTTATCCAATTAATTAGTCCATCAGTGGCATTCAGGGTAGACTTGAGGTGGGGAGTCTCTACAAAACTCTTCTAGTAGGCACCTATTTCAATAGTCCATGAGGGTGATGAGGGCCTGTACTAGAGTGGTATCAATGGAAATAGAGCAAAGGGGATGAATGGGATAAGAGAACAAGAGGATTTGTTAAGTGCGAATTGAGGAAATGGAAAGAATCAAATATAACATCAAATCTTGGAACATAGCAGACTGAGTGTATGGTGGTGCCACAAAGTAGTGAAGTCAGAAAGGACAACAGGTTTTGGGAGTAAGGGAATATACTACCTTGGTATGGAACCTGTGAGATTAAGTTGATATCAGTCCACATTGGTGGGGATGTGGTTTCAGAAGCTTAAGACAACCTGGAACACAAGTGAGAGATCAGTCATAGATATATATTTAGGAATCTTTGGTTGTCTTACATTTTCCCCAGTTCTTTTACCCTCCCCTTTCCACCCCCGTAGAATATCAGCTCACTGAGAGCAGAAACTACTTCATTTTTGTCTTTGCATCTCCATCATTTAGCACAGTGCTGTGGACATATTCAAATGGATATTCACAACTCAGCCATGACTGCATATCCCTTACAACTTTTGTCTCTCTCCAAAGTTTCCCACTGGGGGTCCACTTAACATCCTGGGGGCCTTCCTCACTTTCTCTCTCTTTTTTTTTCTCACTTTCTCTTGACATCAATATTGGACTAGAGTTCTAGATTCAGAGAGCCTGGGTTCATACCCCACACCTGTCATTTGCTACCTGTGTGACCTTGGGCAAGTCACTTAATCTCCTTAAGTCTATTTATTCATCTGTAAAATGAGACTTGACTAGAAGTCCTCTGAGAAGTCTTTCAGCTTTATATTGTTAATCCTATGTCATGTGACCATGCCATCTCTTTTAATCATACATTTCTCTGGAACAAAAAACTCCCTTTTTTTCATAGTTCATTCGTTGTATATTCCATGTTGAAGTCTGCTTACACTCACTAAGTTCTCGCTTTGAGTGTTACTCATTTTTCATTCTTCAAAGACTGTATTATTCCACTGCTGATCACCACTGCCATATACATGGTCTATAAGCTTCTTGAAGACTGGCTTACTTTTATATTGGATCCCTAGAGTTTAGCCCAGGTAACCTTTAATAAATGCCTTTTCCATTCATTCATTCAAGACATACAATGTCTGGGATGAAAGAGATACTTAATAAGTTTGTTGAATTGATTTGAATTCAATCATTTACATAGAATTACTGAATCTAAGTGTTTGAGAGGATGTTAAAGGCCATCTAATCTAACCCTTACCAGGTAAATAATCCCTTCTGCAACATTCCCAACAATTGAGGGACTATCTAATATCTCCCTTGGCAACAATTAATGTTGCACTTTGGGATGGTTTTAATTATTAGGAAGTTTTTTCAAATTCCTTTCACCCATTGCCCTCTGTAATCAACTGGGACAAATCAAATTTCTCCTCCAACAGATGGCCCTTCAAATGCTTGAAAACTTCTGTCATGTTGTCTTTGTAGATCTTCTCCAGGTTATATATTCCCAGTTTCTTCACCTCATATGGCATGATCTTGAGGCCTTTCATTAGCCCAGCTGCCCCACTCTGAACGAACTCCAGTTTATTAATGTCCTTCCAAAAATGTGGCACCCAGAACTGAACATAACACTAGACATGTGGTCTAAACAATGGCAGAGTACAGCAAGACCATCATTTCCGTAGTCTTGAACATTGTGCCTCTAATAATAAAGCTTTCACTTACATTTGCTTTTTTTAGCAGCTGTATAATGAGACTGTAGTCCACACAGTCCCCAAATTTTATTCACAAGAACTGTTGCCTGGCTGTCGCCTCCAATCCTGTGTTTGTGAAGTTGATTTTAAGAACTCAAGTATGTAACTTTATATTTATTCCTTTTAAATTTCATCTAGTTCAATTCAGTACATTATATTAGCCTGTCAATATCTTTTTGGATCCTCTCTATGCATTAGCTATCTAGCCCCTCTTCAGGTTTTGTGCAAATCTAACAAATATAACATGATCTTTGCCTTTGTGTAAGCCATTGATAAAAAATGTTAATTAACACAACACTGAGTATAGATCCCTGAGGCACTTTGTTGTGGACCTTTCTCCATCTTATTCTGCCCTCTGGGTCTGGAGTTAGGAATATCTGAGTTCAAATTCAGCCTTAGATTACTTACAAACTATGTGATCCTGGGCAAGTCACTTAGTTTCTGTCTGCCTCAGTTTCCTCGACTGTAAAATGGGGATCATAATAGCTCCTCTCTCACATATTTGTTCTAAGAATCAAATGAGATAATATCCTTAGCATAGTGCCTGACACATGGCATGTACTTAATAAATGCTTATCCCTCCCCAGCCCTCTCTGGCCAAGCAGAATAGGTGCAATCCCTCTTCTCCATGGCAACCCTTCCAATACTTTAAGTTAACTATTACATTTTCCTTTTTTCTTCTCTAGAAACATCCTTGATTTCTTCTAGCCATCCTCATCTGATGTGATTTCTAGTCTCCTCAGCATATTGGTCATATTTTTTTCATGTCCTTCCTAAACTTTATGCAAGTCAACATCAATCCATTCCACCAATTCAAAATCTACCTAACTATGCTATCATCTATTCCATATTTCTACAGCTTATCCACAAGCACAATCACATGCATTTTTATTTATTTATTTATTTTTTTGCAGGGCAATGGGGGGTTAAGTCACTTGCCCAGGGTCACACAGCTAGTAAGCTTCAAGTGTCTGAGGCTGGATTTGAACTCAGGTCCTCCTGAATCCAGGGCCGGTGCTTTATCCACTGTGCCACCTAGCTGCCCCCAATCACATGCATTATTACTGAAATCTAAGCATACTGTGATCTGAAGGTGATGGAAGAAATCAATGAGGAAGGGATCCAAAAGAGAGGGGGGTGGAAGAAAGAAAGAAAGGGAATGAAAGGGGGAAATGAAGAGACAAGAGAGATTTCATTGAAAGAGAATAGGTTAGGGGGCAGCCAGGTGGTGCAGTGTATAAAGCACCAACCCTGAATTCAGGAGGACCAGAGTTCAAATGTGGTCTCAGACACTTGACACTTGCTAGCTATGTGACCCTGGGCAAGGCATTTAACCCTCATTGCCCCGCAAAAAGAAAACCACAGTAGAAAGGTGATGACCAAGAAGCAATTTACAGATACATAAGAACATAACTACAGCATTAGCTTAAGCCACTAAAGAATATTCAGAACACATAAAGAACAAGTGATATAATATACACACTGACCAATTTAAGAGAATAAAGAATACTTAATCACCATTTGTAATCACCATTTGTCTCATATAATACTGATTATTACCATAGTTAAATCACCAATATCTAAAAGTTGGAGAAAATCTCACTCAGAGCTAAAGCAGCCTTTAAGGTCTCTCTGAATTCTTTTATTCTGGAATAAGGAGAAAAGATAGTAAGGAAAAAGAAGATAAGATTGAGAGGAAGGGGTGATGGAAAAGGAAGGGATAGGAGAAAGAAAGCAATTAGGAGAGAATACAAGAAGGGTATTTGGGGAGAAGGGGATGAGATAAAAGATAAGTGAAGAAAAAAGGGATCAGTAAGAAGAATGGAGTGGGGAATGAAAATGTAAGTGGAAGAAAAGAGAATTGTGTAGATAGGAAGGGATGAATCAAAGAGAGAGAGCGCCACGGGATAGGGGAAATGGAATGAGAGAAGGGAGGAGAGAGAGAGACAGAGACAGAGACAGAGAGAGAGAGAATGAGAATGTAGCATAGGAGAGATGGGAACAAGGGAGAGAAGGAAATGGGTAAGAAAACAAGAAGAGTGATAGGGAGAAAGATATCAAGATTAGGGAATTGCGGGAATGGAGGAAAGAGAGAGGAGAACGAAGAGTAAGGAGAGAGCGGGGAATAAAAGAAATAGGGATTAGGGAGAAAAAAGGGGTTAAAAAGAAAAATGCCAAGAGGGAGAGAGAGAAGGATCATAGGATTATGGATTTCAAACTGGAACGGACTTTAGCGATCATCTAGTTCAAACCCATCCTGGAAATGTAGGAGGAGAAGGAGATGGGAGAGAAGGGGATGGAGGTCGACCTGGACCAAGTCGGGGAGGTTTGGGCTCACCCAGAGCCTGAGTCTGGGAAAGGAGGTCTGGACCAGGGAGGGAGGGCTGGGGAGAAGGCAGAGGGGCCGGGACGTAGGAAGGGAGGGGGCGGGGGCGGGGGAGGGAGAAAGGGAGGGCGCGCGGAGAGGGGGGCGGGGGCTCGGGTTACAGGCGGCTGGGGTGGGGGGGCTCGGGGGGCTGGGGGGGCCCGAGGGGCGGGGGGATCTCGACTCCTCGGTGGCGGCGGCGGCGGCGGCAGCGGGAGGCGGCGCCCGGACAGACGGGCGGAGGGACTGACGGCCGAATTGCGGGACTGGAGTGGGGACCAGACGGGCAGCCAAGGCGGGGCGGCGGAGGCAGAGCCCAAGAAAGAGGAGGCGAAAGCGCCGGAGGATGAGCAGCTCCGGGCCCCGGTCGGGCGCGGCCCCGGGGGGCGGATAGCGGAGCCCGGAGCGGGCCGCCTGGGCGGCCCGGAGACGAGGCGCCGGCGGAGGCGGCGGTGAGGTCAGTGCCCGCCCGGCCCCTCCGGCCCCCTCCCCCTAGCCCGAGGCCCCCGGCCCCTTCTCCTTCTCTCCTTGAGTCCACTGCCCCCAGCTCCCGGCCCAGGGCTGCTGAGCTGGGGCTTTGTTCTGAGTCAGGAGACAATGGAGGGGGGGGGGGAGGGATGGGGCTGTGGGGAGGGACTGGGGAGGGGGAGCGAAAGGAGGGTCGGGGGCCCTGCGTGTGCGTGTGTGAGTGTGTGAGTTCGGGGAGCCTGGATGGGCCGGGTGTGTTGGAGTGTGTATAATTGTGGGAGGATGTGTGCGTCTCCGAGTGTGCCTGCGTGTCCGTGGGTCAGCGTGTGTATGTGAGCGTGTGGCTTCGGGGAGTGGATAAGTGGCTTTCCTTGTGTGAGTGTTGTGTGAGTGTGTGCATGTGCACCCATATGTATGTGTCGGGACGTCTTGCATGTGGAGTGTGGGACCGAAACAGAGACAAAGACCAAAATGGAGAGAAACAGAAAGAGAAGAGAAAGACTAGAGACAGAAAAAGAGGCAGATGAAAAGTAGAAAAAGTGTTAGCCTGGGAGTCGAGTTTTGCTTTCTAGTCCCAAATATATCACTTACTATGTGTGACCTTGGGCAAGTCACTTCCCACATATGGGCCTTTTCTTTCCTCCTCTAAAACGAGAAGATTGGATCAGATCATTGCCCTGGTCCCTTCGGGCTAAGACTTTGTGCCTGCTGGTTCATTTGGGTCAACATAGATCCTGTTCAGGGTGTAAACTGCCTGATTTCTCTCTTTGGAGATGCAGAAACGAGAACTGGAGAAATGTTTTGAGTCTCACTGAACTGGGATAGTTGCCGTTTGGAAGGGGGCTAGTTACCTTAGTCCCTACTGTGGAGGAGGGGAGGATCTGAATGGCACAATGAATGAATGCAGTGTGGAGTAGGCAGGACTGGAAACCACAGGGTCAAGGGCCGGGATAATATTGTGCCTTGTGGTCACCCGCAAACTCCCGGCCACTGTCACAACTGCCCACATGCCCTGGACACTGTCATAGCCATTCAAGTATCTCAGAGGAAGCACTGTCTCAACCACCTACACACTTAATTGATAAGTATTTATTAAGCGCCTACCATGCGTCAGGCACTATGCCAGGTAATTGGGATAGGAAGACAAAAAAAAGAAAGATTCATAGCCCCTCCTTCAAAAGCAAACTCCAAATAACATTGTGACAGCTGATTGAACACCCCACAGGAGATTCTATCACAGCTGCCCACCAATACCCCAGCAATCCTTCTCTGTGGAGACCAGAGGAGACCCCATCACAGTTGCCCACACATGACATCCACACCCACTTTAACAGCTGCCTAAACACCTCAGACACCAACACAGCCACCCCCACACCTCAGGTCTCAGCTGCCCTCACACCCCAAAGGAGAAGCAGCCACTCCCTGAGGCCAGTCATTCCTAGCATGCGCATCCACCCACACCTGCATATCACTGGCACCCATTCCCAGAGGTTCTACCTCAGCCTGAGTCTGGAGCATAGTTCCCTGACCTCCCCATGTCCCTGGGTGGGGGCAGTTTGTCTTCTCTGCCACACGGGCAGGCTTTTTCCTAATGCTAAGACCACGACCTCTCTGAGTTCCATTTCCATATTTGCAAGGCTTCCACACAGTGGGGAAGACCTCATTCATGTCCACTAGTAGTCTCTTCCTGTGCATCAAAAAGTGGCTACTTCTGTTGTAGTAAAACTAAGGGAAAAGGTAGTCCCTTTTTTTTTTTTTTTTGGTACCTTCTCTCTCTCTTCTCTGTCCTCTGTTCAGTCTCCTTTCTTCCTTCTCTTTCTCTCCTCTGATCCCATCCTTTCTCCCCTTTATCTTTCACCTGTCTTTCCTTAGTCTCCCTTCTTTCTGCCTTGTAGTCTTTCCCCCTCCACATTTCTCTTTCCGTCGTCCTTTTTCCCAATCTGTACTTTTTTCTCTTCTCTCTTCATCTCTTTCTTTCTCCTCTTCTTTCAGCTTCTTTTTCTTCTTTCCCCCTTAATGTTATCACTATAGATCCCCTTCTGCCTTTTCTAATTTCCCTCCATCCCTTCTTTTTTCTCCTCTTTTTCCACTTTCTCCTCTGTTTCCATGGAGTGGCAGACTCTCAGCTTTGGAAGGGACCCCACAGAAATACCTGAATGGCAATCCCTTTTACAGTAACCCTAAGACGTTGGCATCATCTAGCTGGTGTTGGGATAGTGAGAGGCACTGTGGGACAGGGAAAAGAATGCACAACTTAGGGTCAAGAGATCTGAGCGTGAATCCTGGTTCTGCCACTTACTACCCAGATGACCTTAGCAAAGTCATGTCCCTTCTCTGGGCATAGTTTCCTCATCTGTAAAATGAAGGGCTTGGTCTTATGACCTCAGGTGAAGAGAGCCTGCTATCTCCCAAGACATCTCATTCCACTTTGACAGCTCTGATTGTCAGGAAATTTTTCCTTACATCAACTCTAAAGCTGCCTCTCTCCAATTTCCACCCATTTCTCCTAGTTATGCTCTCTGGGGCAAAGCAAAACAATCAGCTCAATATTTCAACAAATATGCTCTAAGCACCTACTACATGCCCAGACTGTGCTGGGTGATGGAGATATAATGATGAAAAGCAGAAGCTCACTATCCTCAAGTATCTCACATCCTATAGGGGCAGGCAGAGAGGAGTCCATACAACTATGCACAAGTGAATAGGAAAAATGTGTAAAGTAATTTAAAGAGAGAGAGTCCTAATAACTTTTCTTTCTCTTTTCTTTTTTTGGTGAGGCAATTGAGGGTTAAGTGACTTGCCCAGGGTCACACAGCTAGTAAGTGTCAAGTGTCTGAGGCAGGATTTGAACTCAGGTCCTCCTGAATTCAGGGCCGGTGCTCTATCCACTGCACCACCTAGCTGCTCCCCTAATAACTTTTCAAGGAGAGTGGGGTAGAAATCAGGAAAGGTCTCTTATTGAACCTAATGAATTAAAGTACAGCTTTTAGCCTGATTAACATGGGAGGATATTCCAAGCATTGGAAGCCAATGGAAGAAAATAGAATAGGAAGAAGTGAGCAGACAAAAGATACATTTACAGATAGATAATGGCAAAAGATGCAAAGGGAAAGAAGAAAAAAAAAAGATTATTGCATGGCTTGTGATGGGGAGCCTTCAAAGAGAAGACAAGGAGAGGGATATTGATATAAAATACAGCCTAGTAGAGGGGAAAGAACATGACTTAGATTCAGAAGACAGAGGGCTGAGCTCTGCTACTTAGAGGTTCTATTGAGTGACTGTGCATGAAACATTCCCTCTCTCTAAGCCTCAGTTTTATCATTCATAATGGGGATAATCTGCCCTTCCTACCATAGAAAAACTGTCTGTGGGGCAGCTAGGTGGCATAGTGGTTAAAGCATTGGCCCTGGATTCAGGAGGACCTGAGTTCAAATCCTGCCTCCGACACTTGACACTGTGTGACCTTGGGCAAGTCACTTAACCCCCATTGCCCTGCAAAACCCCCAACCCCCCCCCCACAAAAAAACCACCACTTGTGTGTATGAAAGTGCTTTGTGTATGGTAAAGACTATGAAAATATAATATATAATAGACCACCAAAAAGTGGGAAGTAGTTCTGGAATAGATTGAAAGTTTCCATGGCTGAAAAATTCATCCTATAGTAGCTAACCTGGTGATGAGCTTTTCCAGACTTTGGACACTGGTCCTCAGTTGATAGCTGGACATTATGCCCAAGCTTCAGACTGCTTGGCAAAACCTGCCACAGAAAGCCTTTGGAATAATTCTCAACAGCTATCCTGTTCCCAGGTCTTCAGTTTAGGTGAGGGAGCATCCTGAGTTCCTTGAGTGATCCCTCTGGTCCTCTCCAGGCTCAGAGAGGTCCCCTTTGTCTGGACACACTCAAGTTTGTTAGTACCTTCCCAAAAATCCAATTCTCTCTTGCCATTCAGTTCAACAAGCATTTATTAAGAGCTTTTCTCTCAATCTTTATCCTTCCCTTCTACTCTGATTCTTTTCCTCACAAAGGAGGCAGAAGACCAGGGTTCAAGTCCCTGATTAATTAGCACATGACCTTGAGGAAACCACTTAACTTCCCTGAGCCTCAGTTTTCTCATCTGTAAAATGAGACATTTGTACTACATGGCCTCTGAGATCTCTTCCAGATCTGATTCCTGTGGTCCCGTGTTTTTCCCTTCCAGCTCTCACATTTTGGAATTCTCTCCTTTGTCTCTTCTTTCCTCTAGTCCCTTCTACCTTCTCCTCTGACCCCATTGTACTATCTTGTATCTATTATCTTTCCTCTCTGTAACTCTTCTTCTTTCTCCCCTGACTTCTTTTTCCCCTCAGTCCCTTCAGTATCCCTTCTGTCTTCCCAGTATCTCATATCTTACATTTCCATCTCTACCTCCATTTCAATTCAATTCAATTCCAGCGAGCCAATGCTGCCTCTCCACTTCTCTTCTGAAACTCCTTGTACCCCTTCTCCCCACCCTCTAGCTCCCTTTACCTTTCTGTCTCCCCACTATCTTTCTTTTTACACATCTCCTGTTGCCTCTCTCTTTCTTTTATTCTCTTCACACTTTCGGTCTTAGCTTTCCTGTCTCCTAGCTTGCTTGCCTTTTTACCTTTACACAGGTCTCTCCTCTTTTCTTACCACTTCCTTATTGTTGGTTTGTTTTCTTTCATCTCAAAGTCTCAAAGAAAAGACCTCAGAGGTAATCCAGCCCCACACACTCCTTAAACAGGAATCCCTCTATAGTATTGCTATCAAGTGGTCATCTGGTCTGTGTTTGAATATATCCAGCAGAGGGGAACCCATCATATCTCAAGGCAGCCTACTCCACTTTTGGAAAGTGATGATCTCTAAGAAGTCTTTCCTTTAAGAAATCAAGGCCTAAAGCTTTCTCCCTGCAATTATCCCCTATTGCTCTGAGTTCTACTTAAAGATGCCCTTCCGAGTCTTCTCTTCTCTGCAAGCTAAACATCTTCAGTTTCTTCAACAGATACTGAAATGGCCTGAACAGTAAGTTCCTCATTATCCTGGTTATCTTCCTCTGGATTCTCCAGCTTATCTAAGCCTTCCTTAGAACATGGTACCTAGAACTAAACACAGTGTTCCAGATATGGTCTGATCAAGACAGAATACAGAACTTTCACCTCCCTGGTCTTGTATTTTATACTTAGTACATCTTAAGGTTGTATTAACCATCTTATGGATCTATTGTAATATTTGCATATAAGTAAATTCTGGTGTGATGGAAATAGCATTGCATTTGGAACTAGAGGGCCTGGGTTCAAATTCTGACCCTGGTTCTTACTACTTATGTTACTTAGGGTAACTCTCTGGGCCTTTGTTTCCTCATCTGTAAAATGAATCAGACTGGTTGACGTCTAAGGTCCCTTCCATCTCTAAGTTCTACAGTTGCCTCAGCTTCCTCTCCTATACACTTCTCAATTCCCTGAAATCTACAATGGTGTGTGAATTAATTGGGACAAAGTAAAACAATTCACCTTGTGAGTTTTTGCGTGTGGACCTTTGTTCAAATACTGCCTTTGTTCCTCATGCTCTTTATTACCTTGAGATAATCACCTTACTTCTTTGGATCTCAGTTGTTTTTTCCTACTGTAAGATGAGGAGGTTGGTTTACATACCCTCCAATAGCCTTTCTAGTTCAAGCTATAACACAATGAGCTTTTAAAAAAAAAAATGTAATGTGTTATCTTTTGGTGTAATCATTTGTTCGTTTGTTTCACATGATTTGACATTCATTCACAAGGTTTTGACGTATTCTTTGATTTTTCATTCTGAACCGCACTTTTATCATATTGGATAGCATTATTGGATATTATTGACAAACACTCCATTTTTTCCAAGTCTAACCTTAAGTATAATTCATAGATTTTCAATGGGAATTTAAAGCAGATGAACTCCAAGATGATTGAGGCATGTTTAATCTTCATTTCTTTTTTTAAAAATGTGTTTGTTTTGGTTGTTTGTGTGTGTGTGTGTGTGTGTGTGTGTGTGTGTGTGTGTGTGTGTGTAGCAGTGAGGGTTAAGTGACTTGCCCAATGCCACATGGCTAGTAAGTGTCAAGTGTCTGAGACTGCATTTGAACTCAAGTCCTCCACTGTGCCACCTAGCTGCCCCCTAATCTTCATTTCTTAAATGTATTACTTAATCTTTACTGAAATGTACAAAGTCATGATGCGGTATTTCATTACCATTTGGGAATTTCTGTAATTTGGAATAATTATTTTTCTCACTGTGTAATTATATTTACTGTATTTCATTATTTCCCTGACATCTAGGCCCCTAGACATTCCCCTAGACATCTAGGCCCACTGGAAGTAAAAAGTCTCTGACACTTTTGGGGTAGCTATTGTATAGTCTGTTGAAGATGCTCAGATCTTATAGGCTCACCAGGACTTCCAACAAAGGTTTTGATATAGCCTTGAATGAAAAGGTGAGTTTCATAAGTAAAAATTACCTTTTCCCAAACTTCAGTACTTCAGTCTCTGTATTTATTATCATGCCCATGACAAGCAATCTCTCTTCGTAAATGAGTTAGCACTTATTTTTCATTGGTTTTCTCTATATTCTTCTAATTTCAAGAGACTGTGAACTGTAGAGAAATGGTAACAACCCCTCCAGCTGCCACGTCCTGAGGGTCTTTACTAGTTTTCTGAAGATTAAGCTAGTTTTCAGGGGACAGCTAGGTAGCACAGTGGATAAAGCACCAGGCCTGGATTCAGGAGGACCTGAGTTGAAATGTGGCCTCAGACACTTGACACTTACTAGCTGTGTGACTCTGAGCAAGTCACTTAACCCTCGTTGACCTGAAGGAAAAAAAGCTATTTTTCAACAATAATTTTTCAGTTTTTGTTTTTGTTTTGAACCATACTTTCATTTACATTCTAGTGCAACTAATCTTGTTTCACCATGAACTTAAATGATCGTTGGAATGCTTGACTTCCCCACACCAGCAGGTACTGCACTATCTCTAACAGTGACTTGTGTTCTTTAAGAACTACAACTTTTGTACGTTTCCTTGAAATATTATACTACATTCTTTTTTGTTGTTGTTTTTTTGTTTTTGTTTTTTTTAGTGAGGCAATTGGGGTTAAGTGACTTGCCCAGGGTCACACAGCTAGTAAGTGTTAAGTGTTTGAGGCCAGATTTGAACTCAGGTACTCCTGACTCCAGGGCTGGTGCTCTATCCATTGCACCACCTAGCTGCCCCTATACTACATCCTTAAAAACCACAGAATTAAAAACACAACAAAAGAGAGCAATGAACTATGTATGGCATGAAATACAGCATTCTAATGACAGTACTAATTAAACTGGTGGAGCCAGATCAGTCCATTTTCATCTCATCAAGGTCAGATATTATGAGTCAGCCCAGTGTCAGTAGAAGCATATGCTCATGACCATTGCTGTCACAAAGTGAAACTTCATAAAAATAATTACTTGTCACATAATTCATACATTACTGTAGCTTCTGGTACTACCTACCATTTATTTTCTCCAAGGTTACCAATCATCTCTTAGTTAATAACTCCAATGGCCTTTTCTCAGTTCTCTTCCATCCTTCCCTATCTGCAGTGTTTGACACTGTTGACCACCCTCTCCTCCCAGACACTCCTTTCCTGGGTTTTTTATGACATTGTTTTTTCTTGGTTCTCCTCCTGTCTCTGTGACTGCTCTTTTTTTTTTTTTAAGTGAGGCAATTCGGGTTAAGTGACTTGCCCAGGGTCACACAGCTAGTAAGTGTTAAGTGTCTGAGGCTGGACTTGAACTCAGGTACTCCTGACTCCAGGGCTTGTGCTCCATCCACTGCGCCATCTAGTTGCCCCGACTGCTCTTTTTTCAGTCTCCTTTGTAGGATCATCATCTATGTTTGGGTGTACCCCAGGCTGGACCCTCTAATGTTGATCTCATCAGGTCTCCTTGATCTAATTATCTTTTTTATGTAGATGACTCCCAACTCTATAAATCTAGTACTAATCTTTCTCCTGAGATGCAGTCCTATATCAAATTCTTGTTGGACACCTCTACGTAGATATTCCATAGACATCTCAAACTGTTCCATAGACATCTCAAATCCCCCAAACAGCCCTCATTACCTTTCCCTCTAAACCTAACGCTTTTTCTTAACTTCTCTGTTTCTGTTGAAGATGCAACCATCCTTCCAGTCAACCAACCAGTCATCCTCAATCTTTCCCTCTTCCTCACCCTAATATCTAATCAGCTTTCAAGATTCCACCTCTACAGTGTCTCTCATATGTCTCTCCTCTCCACTGACATGACCACCACTCTAGTTCAGGACCTCTGGACCTCTCATCTGGACTGCTGAACAACATCCTAATTGAGTGATTGAGCCAGGGACTCCCTAGCTCAAGTGTTTCTCTTCTCCAATCCATTCTCCAAATAGCTGCCATGTTGATATTCCTAAAACACAGGTTGACAATGTTATTCCCCAATTGAGTAAGCTTCAGTGACTCCCTTTTAACTTTAGGATAAAATTATAAACTCTTCTGCTTGGCATTTAAAGCCTTTCACAGATTGACTCCAACCTATCTCTTCAGACTGATTTCATATTCCAACCAAATTGATCTACCTTCTGTTCCTCCTACACAGTGCTCCATTTCTTACATTCCCACCTTTACACAAACTGTGTACGGCATTCTGGAAATGCTCTTCCTTTCCATCCTCACCTCTTGGCAGACCCTAGCTGTACTCAAAGTTCAGTTCAAGTGCTGGTTCTTACAGGAGGTCCTTCCTCATCCTCCAATTATTAGTGTCCCCCCATTACTTTGCTTATACTTTGTGTATTTACTTATCTATGCATGTTGTTTTTTCTTAGTAGAATGTAAGCTTCTTGAGGGCAGGGGCTATTTTCATGTTGGTCTGTGTAGCCCCAGTGCCAAGCACAAAGCCTGGCACATGGTGGGCACTTAATAAATACTTGTTAACTTATTGAACAGTCTGTCATGACTGCCAAAAAAATCTAATTGAAAGTTTAAGTTGCATTAAAAGAAACGTGATGGCTCCAAGTGAGGGAGGTGATAGTGCTGTCTTCTCTTGTGGTTGGACCAAATTGCATCCAGTTCTGTGCGTCACGTTTTTCGGAAGGTCTTAGAAAACTGGAGTGGATCCAGAAGAAGACAATCAAGGTCCTGGGAGGCCTGGAGAATATGCCATACAAGGATCTAGGCTCAGCTGAAGGGATTGAGGGTGTTTAGCCTAGAGAAGAGAAGACAGTGGAGGATGATAGCAGTGCTCAAGTATTTGAAGGGTTGTTGTGGGGAGAAGGGATCAGCTTTGTTCTGCTTAGCTCCAGAAGGCAAAATAGGGACAATGGAGTGAAGTTACAGAAGGGCACAATTGCGGGGGGGGGGGGGGGGGGGGAGCAGGGGCGTTGACTGCTCTTTAAATTTTTTTTTATTGATGCTGTTTTCTTTTCTTCCCCTTCATTGTAACTTCCCACTGACTCCCCCACCCCCAGCCCTTTCCCCAGTAGAGCCCTCCCTTGTCAAAAATGAATACAGGAGGGCAAAACAAATTATCCATTTGCCATTTCATTTCTGAAACCATAAACCTAGTTCTTCATCTGTGTCCACCACCTCTCTGCCGAAAGGATCTGATGCAGAGATTTGCCCTCCAGGTACCCACTAGAGATGGTGCAGAGGCCATTCCTGTACTCGAATGAGTTGGGCTTGATTCCCTTGACAGTCTTTTCAAACTCCAACATTCTGGGATTCCTCAGTTCCTTTCCTTTTTCTCCTCCATTGCCCTGCTCTTCCTGCCTCCTCCCCTTTCTCTTCCCAGTTCCTTTTCCTTCTGCCTTGCAATCTCTCCTGTTTCCCTTCTCTCTTCTGTCACTATTCTCTTTACTTGTGTGTTTCTCTCTTTTTACTGTTTCCTCACTCTTCCTTCTTCTCTGCCTCCTTGTCTTTCCTCTCTTCCCTTTGTATGTTCTTTCCTCTAGTCACATTCTCTTCTGACTTTCTTGCCTTCTCTCTTTTCTTTTCCTGCTCTCCTTTCTGTCCCTTCTCTTCCTTCTGTCTCTTCTACTCCCCACTGTTTCTCCACTCCTTAATCTCGTTCCCTTTTCTCTTATCACTAACACCCCCCCACACACTTCTCCCTAGTTTTTCTCCTTTCTCAGTATGGCTTTTCTCTCCCCTCTGTTCCACCTTCTCTCTCTCTCTCTTTTTTGTTCCCTTTCTTACAACTCAAGTTGATTCAAAATTTAAATGACTTTCCTTTTCTCTTCCCCCTCCTCTTTGTCACCCTTCTCTCCCCTCTGCTCCCCTGTCTTTCACTTTCTCTACTTCCCCTCCCTTTGGCCACCTTCTCTCTTCCATGTTTCTTTTCTCTGCCTTTTGTCTCCTTTGTCTAACCCTCCCATCTTCTTTCTCCTGACTCTCCCCATTTCTCTTCTTTCTTTCTCCTCATCTCTGTGCCCTGGCTCCTTTTTCTCTTTGCTCTCTGTATGTCTTATTTTGTCAGGCATTCCCTCTGCCCTGTATCTCTCATCTCTCTTCTTGATTCTCTCTCTCTCTCTCTCTCTCTCTCTCTCTCTCTCTCTCTCTCTCTCTCTCTCTCTCTCTTCCCCTCCCCTTCTCTCTCCCCTACTCTTCCCCCGCTCTCTCCCCTCTCTCTCTCTCTCCACTGTCCTACCATCTTTCTCTCCTCACCCCTGCACTCGCTCCTTATTGTCCTGCTTTTTCTCACTCCTCTCTTTCCCTTTTCCTGTGCTGTTCCTCTTGTATCCCCTTCTCTAACCTACCTTTTCTCCTTTCTGCCTCTCTTCTCTCTCCTTCTGTCATCATCCTTTTATTTCTTTTTTCTTAATCTCTCCCTCTTTTTGTATTCTTGGCACTTTCCTTTCTTCTCTGTATCTTTTCTGTCTTTCCTCTGTACCCCTTCTCTCCTTCCTTTCTCTTTCATCTCTATCTCTCCTCTGTCTCCTGTCTCCTTTTACTCTCCACTATGTAGACAACTTCTTTTGCCTAATCTCCCAGATCTTTCCGCTCGTCTATTTCCCCTTTTCTCTTCCCTCTCTCTATCCTGCCCCCTCCTCTCTCTCCCCTTTGTCCCCCCCCCAACACACATTTTTCCTCCTCCCCTCACTCCCCTCCTCCTCTCCCCAGTCTCTTTTGGGTGTCTACCTAGAACCATCCCTTGGGAGTAGAGGAGGGTGAACTGCCCTGGTCTTCCTCCCCATCCCATTGGCTTGATCTCCATGCCTGCTGGGTAGGGGGCTGCCGTATCCGTGGCTCCTCCTCCCCCTCCTGCTTAGACTCCTCTTTGTCCTCACGGAGCTCCCTCCTGGCTCTCTCCCTGCTCTCTCCCCTCCTCCCTCTGCCCGGCTCCACTCAGCTCCCTCCCTCCCTCCCTTTTCTTTCCCCTCCTTCCTTAACTCTGTCTCCATTTCTGTCTCCTTTCGCTTCTCTTCCTCTTTCCTTTTTATGTTCTCTCATCTATACACATTTCACTTTTCTGTGATTCTTTCTTCTGTAGTGCCTCACACATAGTAGGCATTTAATACATGTTTATTGGATTGATTCTAATTCCTTTCTCTGTGTCTGTTTCATTTCCTTCTTGCCTCTTCCTGCCCTCTCACCTTCCCTCAACCCCCTCCAATTTCTGTGTCTTTTTGTGTCTTTGTCCTTTAAGACAAGATTCCCTTTGAGCCGCAACTGCACCTTCCCTCTCAGATCATAGGTTCCCCTAAGCAGGGGCATCTTCCTCTTCTTTCTTTGCTTCCATCACTCTAATTTATTGTCTGGTCACCTACTTGCCTTTCTCTGATGTCTAACTCTATTTCTGTCCCTATCTTTTCCCCTACTCTTACCCCTTGTCTCTCACCCTCCATAGCTTCTATTTACACTCTCATCTCTTTCTCTCCCTACCAGCAGCTTGTTTTTCCCTCTCCATGTTTCTCCCTACTGGTCCTTGGCATGACCTCTATCTCTGTGTCTTCCCTACCCTGAAACTCCCCACACTACTCATTCATTATCTGTCTCCCTGCTCTATCAGCCCTCTTGTCTATCCAGCGTCTATTTCTCCACCCTACCCCTCTCTTCCAGGCATCTACCCTATCTGGCTGTTTTTCTCCCCTGCCCCTCCCTCTGTCTCAGTCTCTTCCCTTGCCAGTTGGCCTTCCTGTCTTCATATTACCCACAGACCCTCAGTTTCTCCCCTGTATGGCCATAACCTCACATCTTGTTTCTCTCATTTCCTTGTTTCTCCCTCTTTCTCCTCTTATATTCCACTTGCAGTCTCTCTCCTGTATTCGTATCTTTTGTCCTGTTTTTACCCTTGACCTTAGTCTGCCTGTCTGTGTCCCTTCTCCCTCTACCTCTCCCCCTTGCTCTTGTTCTCTCCTATCTCCTGCCCTCCAAGGCTCAAGAACAAGACAGGAAACTGAGAGAGGAGGCCCGGTCTGTGTTCAGCTCCACCTCCAAACGAAGGCGCTTGGGATTTCAGCTCACCCATATCTGGGTCATTACTCTCCCACCTCCCTACCCCTGCCTGTCCACTTCTGTTTACTTTTTCTTCCTCTATGCTTTGTTCTCTTTCTCTTTTCTCTGTCTTTGTGTCTCATTTTCTACCTGTCTTTCCACCTCTCTCTGTCTTGCTTCTGTCTCTGACTCTTTCTCTCTTTCCTCCTTCTAACTCAATATCTGCTTTTCTCTCTGTACTTGAATCTTCTATGTGGATTTTTCTGAATGTCTTTGTCCCTCTCTCTGTCTCAGTGTCTAGCCCTCTTTCATTCAGCCCAGCTGGGTCTGGTCATTGGGGTCTCCCAGACTTAGAGCTTAAGCAGAATTCTCTCCTTGTCTCTCCTATTTTCATTCTACAAACACCCTTATGACTCCACAACTCTTCTCGTCTCTCCCATCCAATTTTCCCTCTACCCCTTTTCCTCCACATCTCCTTTTATTTCTTCTTATCACCCTTTACTTATTTTGGCTCTGCTGGTCCATCCCCTGACCTCTCCCTGCCTGGACACTACTGGTCTCTTTTGTTTCCCTCTGATTCTTTCTCCCTGCGTCCTTTTGATCTCTTTTATCACCTTGTGCCTGCCTGGGCTTAACTAATCTGTCCCCTCTTCAGAGATCCATGCCCACATGAGCCCTAACAGTCTTCCTCTTGTCCTCTCTCATTGTGTACTTTAGATGTTGGACTAACCTCCCTTCTTTCCCTAGAGTCCTCTGCCTCTTTGGCTTCTGCTAGTAGGCTCTCTTTTCTCATTCTTTGTTTTGGCCCACCCCTGCTGGTTTGCTATCTGCTCTCTCCCATCACTTTATACCCACCTGGGCCCCACTGCTGTTTTTTATCCTCTTCTATAGTTCTGTATATGCCTAGACTCTGCTCATCTCCCTGTGCTTCCCCATCATTTCCTGTTCTCTAGGATCCTGCTGGTCTTAAAGTTGCTAGTCTCAGTACCATCCAAGTACTTACACACAACTCTGTCTGTCTGTCTAACCACTGGACCCTTATAGCCCTTCAGAGTGACTATAACAAGAAACATTTCCCACATTTCCCCAGACAGTTCCCCCAAACATGCTGCCCCCCACACGCCCAAACACACACACACACCATGAGCCAACACGTGTTGCCCCAGGTTCTTTCCCATAATTCCCACATACCTCTTCTCACGCTTTCTCTACACATTAACTTACACACACACACACACACACACACACACTTTCTTCATGTTCCCACATTCCCCAAACATATGACCTCCTCACACCTTCCTCTCTCATACATATTCCAAATCACAGTATCTCAGAGTTGGAAGAAACTTAAGAAACTCTCTAGTCCAGCTTGTCCTTCAGCAGGAATCCCAGACGCAGATGGTTGTATAGCCTTTACTTAAAGACCTTCAATGATGGCAGTACCTCCCAAGGCTGCCCATTTCACTTTGGGACAGCTCTAATTATTGGGAAAATTTTCCATCTGTTAAGCCAGAATTTCAATTAAATTCTCCAAACACTCATAAGTGCCTTCTTTATAGGCAGCATGGTATACTGAATAGAGAGCTGGCTTCATAGCTACATGGAACAGTGTTCTAGCCCTGTCTTAGCTACATACTGACTTTGTAACCCTGGGTAAGTCCCTTAACCTCTTAGCATTTATTAGGCACCTCCTGTGTAACAAGGGCAGCTATATGTGCAGTGGATAGAGTGCCTGGCCTGGAGTCAGGAAGACCTGAGTTCAAATTTGTCCTCAGATACTTCCTAGCTGTGTGACCCTGGGCAAGTCACTTAACCCTGTTTGTCTCAGTTTCCTCATCTGGCAAATGAGCTGGAGAAGGCAATGGCAAATTACTCCAGTATCTTTGTCAAGAAAACCCCAAAATGGGGTCACAAAGAGTCAGACACGATTGAAACAATGATGTGCCACAATTGAAAGAACGATGTGCCAAGCACTGTACTAAGTACTGGAATACAAAGACCAAAGATGATCTCCACTCTCAAGGGGCACACAAGCTAGTGAGAGGAGACTATGTACAGACAAGCCACATATAACAGAGGGAAGGCCTGAGAAATAAGGGGGGTGGTCAGGAAAGGCTGTAGAAGGCAGGATTTTAGCTCTGGCAATAGGCTGGCTGTGAGGTGATGAGGAGCTGCACCAGGGAGGTTCCAGGATCAGAGGACAGAAAGAATAGTATCCCGGGGGCAGCTAGGTGGAGCAGTGGATAAAGCACTGGCCTTGGATTCAGGAGGACCTGAGTTCAAATCCAGACTTAAGACACTTGACACTAGCTGTGTGACCCTGGGCAAGTCACAACCCTCATTACCCCGCAAAAAAAGAGAAACAATAGTATCCCAAGGGTGATTTAAAGGTAGAATCTACAGGCCTTGGCAACAGAATTTTATATATATATATATATATATGTGGAATGGGAGAGAGTAAGGAGTTGAGGATGACACCTAGATTGTGAGCCTGGGTAATTTGGAGCATGGGCAATGCCCTGGAGACTAATAGGGAAGTTCAGAAGAGAGGATGGCTTAGGAGGAAAGATAACAAATTCAGTCTTGGATATGTTGAGGTTAAGATGTGTAGCTTGAGGTGTCCAATAGGCACCTGGAGATTTTAATCTGGAGGTTAGAAGAGAGGTTAGGGCTGCATAAATAGATCTGAGAATCATCAGTATAGAGACAATAATTGAATCCATGGGAGCTGATGAGATCACCAAGTAAAATAGCTTAGAGGGAGAAGAGGAAAGGGCCCAGAAGAGAAGCCTGGGGAACACTGGCCATTAGTGGATGTGATGTAGACAAAGATCCAACAGAGGACACTGAGAAGGGATGGTCAGACAGGCCAGAGGAGAACCAGGATAGTGTGATGGAAACCTAGAGAAAAGAAAACACCCAGGATAAGAGGGCACTCCTTTCTTACATATGCTCAGCTCACACAAAGTGCTCTCCCTCATACACACTCCTCTCACACACACTCCCCCGACACATAGACTCCCTGCACACACTTCCCTCACAACAGCCCCTCCCCTCTCATAATACTCTCCTCATTCACTGGCCATCTGTACTTTCTGCACATAAACACATACTCTCCTCTCACACTCACTCCCCCTTTTACTAACAATTCACCCCCCCCAATTTCCCCTAGACACTGAATCCCCAGCTGAGTTTTACTGATGAAAATGGGCGCAGGCTGAGCCTGTGGGCTAGGGCTGGGGGCGGGGGGGGGGGGGAGGAGGGGAAGGGGGAGCTTTTGGTTTGGGGGAAGGGAAAGGGGGATCAAGTTACAGGCCCTAAAGAGCAGCCCTGGTCCCCCTCTTCCTAATGAGAACCAGCTGTGGCCCCAAAACTGGTGCAGGGGGGAGGGGAGAGGGAGGAAAGAACCAACTGGTGGTGAGTCAGGAGGACAGATTGGGGGATGGAGCAGATTAGGGACAGTTTTAGGATGAAGGGGGTGGGTTGTCACCATAGAACCAAGAAAAAAGAAACCATGTTCCCACCTGGGAGAAGGTGGGAAAGAAGTGGGGGAAGTTGGAATGACGAGGGGAGATGCTACTACAGGGAGTGATGGGGGCGGTCCCAGAGCCAGGCCCAAAGGACCTACAGGTCGGGGATAAAGCCACTGAGCTGAATGACTGCATGTAGCTCACACCCGTGTGTGCGTGTGTGCGTGTGTGTGTGTGTGTGTGTGTGTGTGTGTGTGTGTGTGTGGTGTAGGCATATATACATGAGCATATTTATTAGAGTCCACGTGTGTATGTGTTTGTCTCTTTGTCTCTGTGTTATGTATACGTCTCTGTGTGCATCGAAGAACGTACAAATATGTCTGCGGTCTTTTGTCATGCCCCAGTTCTGCCAGGCCCATAGGTCCAGTAACTTGACCCCAAAACCTTGCTAGGCCATCCCACCCCACAACCATGCCTGACCTCTCCTCTGCATTCCTCACAGGATCAGGGCCAGAGCTGGAGGAGAAACAGGAGCAGGCACTGGAGTCAGGCCTGGAACCATCCCTGACATGGAGCTGGAGTCAGAGAAGGAGGCTGAGCGGGCTACTCCCCACCCCTCAATGGGCCCAAGATCCCCCCGGCCCTTCCCACTGCTGCCACTGCTGCTGCTGCTTCTGGGGGCACAAGCACCTGGGGTACAGAGCCAGGCAGGCAGCCTGGACCTGCAGATTGATGAGGAGCAGCCAGCCGGCACACTGATTGGGGACATCAGTGCAGGACTGCCTGCGGACACAGCAACTCCCCATATGTACTTCATCTCTGCCCAAGAGGGCAGTGGTGTGGGCACAGACCTAGCCATAGATGAGCAGAGTGGTGTGGTGCGGACTGCCCGAGTTCTGGACCGAGAACGCCGAGACCACTACCAATTCACTGCAGTCACACCAGATGGTGCCACCGTGGAGGTCACGGTGCGTGTTGCTGACATCAATGACCACGCCCCTGCCTTCCCAAAGGCTCGTGCCAGCCTTCAGGTACCAGAGCACACAGCCCCTGGCACTCGTTACCCCCTGGAGCCTGCCCATGATGCTGATGCTGGCCATCTGGGTACCCAGGGCTATGCACTGTCTGGGGAAGGGGCTGGCCAGGCCTTCCGATTAGAAACACGTCCTGGCCCTGATGGTTCCCCTGTGCCTGAGCTGGTGGTCAGTGGGGAGCTAGACCGTGAGAACCGCTCACACTATACCCTGCGGCTAGAAGCTTATGATGGCGGGACACCCCCTAGGCGAGCCCAGGCACTGCTGGATGTGACCCTGGTGGACATCAATGACCATGCCCCTGCCTTCAACCAGAGTCGATACCGGGCAGTGGTGTCTGAAAGCCTCCCCCCTGGCAGTCCCGTCCTACAGGTATTTGCTGCTGATGCTGATGCTGGGGCCAATGGCGCTGTGACCTATGAAATCAATCGACGGCAGAGTGATGGTGATGGCCCCTTTTCTATCGATGCCCAAACGGGGCTACTGAGACTTGAGCGGCCACTGGACTTTGAGCAGCGGCGGGTGCATGAGCTGGTGGTACAGGCCCGTGATGGGGGAGCTCATCCTGAAGTGGGCTCAGCTTTTGTCACTGTGCATGTGCGTGACTCCAATGACAATCAACCCACCATGACCATCATCTTCCTTAGTGAGGATGGCTCCCCTCGTGTGTCCGAGGGTGCACAGCCAGGGCAGCTGGTGGCTCGAATCTCAGTGTCTGACCCAGATGATGGGGATTATGCACATGTCAATGTATCCCTGGAGGGTGGGGATGGGAAATTTGCCCTGACCACTCAGGACAGTGTTATCTACCTGGTGTGTGTGGCTCGGCGGCTAGACCGAGAGGAGCAAGATGCCTATGAGCTCCGAGTCACCGCTACCGATGCTGGGTCCCCTCCTCTGCGTGCAGAGGCTGCTTTTGTCCTTCATGTCACAGATGTCAATGACAATGCACCAGCCTTTGATCGCCTGCTCTACCAACCTGAACCTCTCCCTGAGGTCGTGCTCCCTGGCAGCTTTGTGACCCGGGTCACTGCCCGTGACCCTGACCAGGGCCCCAATGGCAATGTGGCCTATAGCATTATGCCTGGAACCCATGCCCATTGGTTTGCTATTGATGCAGTTACAGGAGTAATTACCACAGCCGCCCCACTGGACTATGAGCTTGAACCGCGGCCACAGCTGACGGTGCTGGCCACCGATGGGGGACAGCCTGCCTTATCTTCCACAGCCGTGGTCAAAGTGGTCCTACAAGACGTGAACGACAATGAACCTGTGTTCAAGAGGACCTTCTACAATGCCTCCCTGCCTGAGGGCACAGTCCCTGGCACCTGCTTCCTACAGGTGAGGCCCTGGAAGCTTGGGGGGAGGCACATGGAAAGTCTGGAGAAATGATTTGTGGTAGGAGGGGAGGAATGGTAGCAGTAAAGTAGAGATGAGCCCAGGGGGTCATAAAGGGATGGGCAGTGATGGAACTACAGTTAACAATTGCCAGGGGGAGGTGTAAAATAATCCTTGTCTTTAGCCTGTATTAGCCCCTCCCCCCAACCCCCTTCCTTCTCCCTCCTGCTTCAAATCAATTCCACAAACATTTTTTAAGTACATCCTGTGAGCCGGACACTTTGTGAGAGGTTGGCAATACAAAGAAAAAAGCAAACTGGTCAATATATGGTTGTTTGAGGAGGAGAAGAGGCCTGGGGCGGGTGATATAGATTTGGGGAAGACTTCATGGAAGGAAAAGCTAGCCCTGTGAGCTGAGGCATGGAGGAAGATAAGAATTCTGGGAAGGCTCAAGGCAGAAGATGAGCTGCCAAGTTCAAGGAACACCTACCGAGTAGTCTCATCTCACTGCCTGGAAGGTAGAGTCTCTAAAAGGGGGTGATTTGAAGGTCATTTGGAGCCAAATTATGATGGCTTCTAAATGCCAAGCTCAAAAGTAGGTGTTTAGTCCTAGAGCCTATAAGATGGAGCCCAGATTTTTGAGCAGGAAAGTGACGTGATCTGTCATTTCTGTGACTTAGGAAGGTTTTGTCAACTTTGTCAAGGGTGGTTTAGAGAGGAGACTGGAAGCAGAAAGACTAATGATGAGGTTGGGACAATAGTCCAAGCCTGAACTAGGGTGCAGCTTTGAAGAAAGGGGATGGATGAAGGAGGTCTTGTGGAGGCAGAATAAACCAGACTTGGCATCTAGTTGGATATAGGGGTGAGGGAAAGTGAAGAGTCAGGCATGACTAAGATTTCAGACCTGATCAGGGAGGATGTTGGTAAATAGGATGTCAGTTCAGTTTCTCAACAGAAATAGGGAAATGTGGAGGAAATTTTGAGAGGAAAGGAGTTCACTTTGCTCAAAATAATAATAAGTGACATTTCTATAGTACTTTGAGGTTTATAATATGCTTTTCAAACCTTGTCTCCTTTGACATGTTAAATTTGAGAAGCCGATGGGATCACCAGAAGGAAATGTTTATCAGGCAGTTGAGGAGGTACGATTTGAGTGCAGGAGAGAGATGAGGGCTTGGTGTCTCAATTTGAAAAACCTGAATCCAGTGGAGAAGATGAGATCACCAAAGGAGAGAATTTAATTTGTTTTGTTTTTTTGGTTGGGCAATGAGGGTTAAGTGACTTGCCCAAGGTCACACAGCTAGTGAGTGTCAAGTGTCTGAGGTCATATTTGAACTCAGGTCCTCCTGATTCCAGAGCCACTATCCACTGTGCCACCTATCTTCCCCCCCCCAAAAAAAAACAACAAAGGAGAAAATTTAGAAAAAAAAGAAGGGGGTTCAGGACAGAGCTTTGAGAGTATTTGAGGAGGGGCAGCTAGGTTGCATAGTGGATAGAGCACCGGCCCTGGATTCAGGAGGACCTGAGTTCAAATCCATCCTCAGACACTTAACACTTACTAGCTGTGTGACTATGGGCAAGTCACCTAACCCCAATTGCCTCACAAAGAAAAAAAAAGAAAAAGAGAGTATTTGAGGAGTGGCTGGATAAACAAAAGAAGAACCAGGAGAGAGGAGACTTACGTAATTCTGGGAAAGAAGTGTGGTATAATGGGAAAAGGGTTGGGTCTGGATTTGAATCCTTGAGCAAATCACTTGATCTCTCTGACCTCAGTATCCCCATTTAAAATTAAGGGTTTGGACTAGTTGACCTTTAAGGTCCCTTTCAGCTCTAAATCCTACGATGCCATGATCCTCTTCAGGAGGAGATTATCAACAGTAGGTCAAGTTAGATAAGGGCTAAGAAAAGGCCATGAGATTTAGCAGTTCAGGGGTCATTAGAATCATTTGAAAAAGCTGCTTCAAAATCCAAAAGATGAATGAGAATGGGGAGGAGAGACTGAAGTCAAGGAGACAGAACACAGATCTCAACGGATATTAATTATATAATTATATGTTATATAACACACATATCTAATATAATCGGTTAATTGATGTTAAGGAAAATTTTCCTAATAGAGCTGTACAGAAGTAGAATAGGCTTCCTCAGAAGGTGGTGAGTTCTGCATCCCTAGATCTTTTTTTTTTTTTAGTGAGGCATTTGGGGTTAAGTGACTTGCCCAGGGGCACACAGCTAGTAAGTGTTAAGTGTCTGAGGCTGGATTTGAACTCAGGTCCTCCTGACTCCAGGGCTGGTGCTCTATCCACTGCACCACCTAGCTGCCCCTGCATCCTTAGATCTTAAAGCAAAGGCTGGCTAACCACTTAGCTGTCTTGGAGAGAAGATTCTTGTTCTGGTACACATTAGACTAGATTTTCTCTGAGGTTCCTTCCATCCAGGAGACTCTGGGATGCTGATTCAGTTAAGAAACTATTACAGGGGCAGCTAGGTGGCGCAGTGGATAGAGCACCGGCCCTGGAATCAGGAGTACCTGAGTTCAAATCCGGCCTCAGACACTTAACACTTACTAGCTGTGTGACCCTGGGCAAGTCACTTAACCCCAATTGCCTCACTAAAAAAAAAATAAAATAAAATAAACTATTACAATACAAGAGTTACCTAGAGGAGCACCTATGGATGGAGAGATGAAGGGGCTGGTAATATCCAGTGTTCATATAGCACTTTACAAACACTGTCTCACTTGATTCCCAAAACAACCCGAGGAGGGAGGTGCTATCATTATCCCCATTTTACAGATGAGGAAGCTGGATCTGAGAGAAGTTCACTGACTTGCCCAGAATCACATAGCTAGTAAGTGTCTGAGCCAGAGTTTAAAGTTCAGGCCCTTCTTGACTCAAAGTCTAGCACACTCCCCTTTGTGCTACTGCCTACCTACCTCTCTAGTCTCTAGTGGATGCTAGAGATATTACAGGGAATGAATCAAATGGACTTGGAGACTGGTGGACTATAAGGAACAAAGATGGAGGAGGAGCAGTTGTTGGGGGGCAGGGGGGATGGTGATGCTTTTGAAAGAAACAAGACAGAGGTGGCAGAGTGGATAAAGCACCGGCCCTGGATTCAGGAGGACCCGAGTTCAAATCCGGCCTCAGACACTTGGCACTAACTAGCTGTGTGACCCTGGGCAAGTCACTTAACCCTCATTGCCCTGCAAAAACAAACAAACAAACAACAACAAAACTACAAAAACAAAACAAAAAAACCAAGGAAGTCCAGAGGTGGGGAGACTGACAGAGAAAAGGATAAGTTGTGTTTGGAATAGATCTATTTTGAAGAGTTGGCAGCACATTCAAGTAGAAGAGGAAGGACAGTCAGTAGGGTTTACTAGAAATGGATCCAGGAGTTTCTAAGACCTGATGATCCCCATGGCTTCCAAGCCCTTTAGCTCATGATGGTAATCATCATAATAGTAACTGACATTTCTATAGTTGGACAGCTAGGTGGTGCTGTGGAGAGTGTGGAACTGGGAGCCAGAGAGGTATGGGTTCAAATCCCATCTCAGATACTTCCTTAGCTATATAACCCTTAAGCTCTTGTGGTCACAGTGTCCTCATCTGTAAAGTGAGGAGAATAATAGCACCTTACCTCCCAAGGTTGGGGAGAGAGCGAATGAAGTGACATATGGAAAGCACTTTGCACACCTTAGAATGCTGCATGTCAGCCATCATCTTTATTAGGGCTTTAGAGATCACAAAGGCAGTTAGATGACACAGTGGATAGAATGCCAGGTTCAGAGTCAGGAAGACCTGAGTTCGAACTCAGCTTCAGACACTTACTAGCTGTGTGACCCTAGGCAAGTCACTGTTTGCCTCAGTTTCCTCATCAGTAAAATGAACTAGAGAAGGAAATGGCAAACCACTCCTGTATCTTTGCTAAGAAACTGAGGCTTAAAAGGACTTGCTGGTGGTCACACAGGTATGAGTCAGGACCTGAACCAAACTCTTCCTGATGCCCATCTAGCACTCTCTCTACTACAGGGCATTTCATCTCTATTATTGTTGTTGTTGTTGTTGTTGTTGTTGTTGAGTCATTTCAATCATGTATGATTCTTTGTGACCCCATTTGGAGTCTTCTTGGCAGAGATACCAGAGTGGTTTGCCATCCCCTTCTCCATCTCAGTTTTTACAAATGAGGAAACTGAAGTAAACAGGGTTAAGTGACTTGTCCAGTATCACACAGCCAGTAAGTGTCTGAGGCTGAATTTTAATTCAGGCCTTCCTGACTCTAGGCCCAAGCACTCTATTTGTTGCCCACCTAGATGCCCTAATATTTAGACTGGAAGGAACATCAGAGATCATGCTGTCCATCCCCTTCATTTTACAAATGAGATACAGAGCTATGAAGGCACTTAGGCAAGGTTACCCAGATTTTAAGGAGCAGAGCCATAATTCAAATTCTGCATCTGGCACCCTTGTTGGAAGTGAAGTGTGTCCTAATTGTCCTTGGTTGTAGAGATTTAGACAAGAATGTTCATTTCTTTTATCCCCTTGAAGACCACCTGTTAACATTCTAGAACACAAAAAGTATATCTTATCTTATTGGTCCTGCCTGCCCCAAAATGATGATGGTGGTGGTGGTGATGATAGCTAGCATTTATGTGGCTTTTTAAAGTTTACAAAGGGCTTCACAAACATTATCTCATACCCCCCCTAAAAAAAACAATCCTAGGAGGGAAATGTTATTACTATTTTCATTTTATAGATTGGAAACAAGGGGTCTTTCAGAACATGGTCCTGAGGCCATATTCAGAGGAAGGTCCACATTCAGTGTCTACTACTCAGATGTTTTTTTGTTTCGATTCAGCAAAGTGTTATTAAGCATTTACTATGTGCAGAGAGAGCACTGTGGGAGTTAGTGCTAAGAATCACAGTTTGATCAGAATTTCTTAACCATTTTTTGAGTCATGGGCTCTTTGGACAGTCTGGTGAAGCCTATGGACCCCGCTGATCAAATGTCTTTTAAGGCATAAAACAAAATACATACAATTACAAAGGAAAACAGTTATGTTGAATACAGTTACACATAAATATATGTATGCATGTGTATATTGACACACATTTGTGCACATATTCACACGTGTGCATATACACATGTGTATACATATATAAATACAGAGCATGTGTATGTGTGTGTATGTATGTATGTATGTATGTATGTATGTATGTATGTATGTATGTATGTATGTATGTAAAAAAGCAAGTTCACATACCCCAGGTTAAGAACCTCTGGTTTAGGGGGCAGCTAGGTAGCACAGTGGATAAAGCACCGGCCCTGGATTCAGGAGTACCTGAGTTCAAATCCGGCCTCAGACACTTACTAGCTGTGTGACCTTGGGCAAGTCACTTAACCCCCATTGCCCCGCAAAAAAAAAAATTAAAAAAAAAAAGAACCTCTGGTTTAAACTTTCTATAAATATTAATTCAGCATTTGGTACTTTAAATGTGAGATCCTGCTTCAGTGACACACTCAGGCAATTCATCATGCTTATTTTGACATTTGCACTATGAATGAAACCAGAAGACAAAAGGAAGTCACAGCTAAAGGGAAGGATGGTCTCCAGGTTCTCCTTGGGGAGACAAAAGACCTGATAAAGTTGGAAGGGGCCCCAGCAGCCATCCAGCTCAAACTATACATAAAAAGCATCCCTACTATAAGACAGCCAAAGTAGGTAGCCAACCTCTGCTTGAAGACCTCCAATGTGAGGGAACCCAACTCTTCTCTGGGCAGCCTACAGGACGGCTGAATTCCTTCTTCATGTGACAGTCCTTCCAATGCCTGAGGACAGGTATTCTGTGTGGTTTCTCCCCCTTCAGTTTTCTTCAGGCTAAACATCTCCAGAGTTTTGCTGAGTTCTTTCTACCTCCTTATCTTTGTATATATTTTGTGTGTATCTATATTTGTGCACGTCTCCCCTCAAAAAATGTAAGCTCACTGAGGGTAGAGATTTTGCTTTTGTCTTTGTATCCCCAACATTTAGAATGGTGCCTGACACATAAGCTTTGATTACCTTCCTGATGGCTGCTGAGGCCCCTTCCAGTTTTCGAATTCTGCAGTTCTATGAATCTGATTTGTTCTACCTGGCCTCAGAGGGCAGAACTAGGAGCAAGTGGCGGAGATTACAAAGAGGCAGCTTTAGGCCTCATGTCCAGAAAAACTTCCTCACAGTTAGAAGAATTATTTGAAAAGTGGAGTGGGCTGATACGAGAATTGGCATGTAACCCCAGACTAGATGTCTTCAGGGTGAAGCACCTATAGTGTATCAGGCACTGTCCTAGGCATTGGGAATGACGATAAATAAACAAGGGAATAAATAAAGAATAAAATAGTCCTTACTTTCAAGGAGCTTATAGTCTAACAAGGAAAACAATAAGTACATGTAGAGGGATATACAATATGAATATAAATAAATACAAGGTATTTGATTACAAGGTAGCTTGGGAGGGAGAACACTAACAGTTGTGGGGGATCAGGAAAAACTTGATGGAAAAGATGGTGCTCCTTGAGCTGCATCTTGAAGAAAGAGAGAAATCCCATGAGGGAGAGGTGAGAAAGGAATGCATTCTAGACATAGAGGATGGCTTTTGCAAAGGTATGGAGATGGGAGATTGAGGTCCATGGATGAAGAACAAAGAAAGAGAAGGCCAGTTTGGAGAGTACAGAGTATGGGAAGAGGAATAAATAAGCCAGAGCATCCCAAGAGCACTTAAGGATGAAATGAAGGAGCACAACAAACAGAAGAAAAATGGAAAACACCTGTCAAGAGTGCTACACCAATCTCTACTCCATCAAAGACAGTAGAAGCACCACATTTAGACTCTCACAGTTCAATGTACTGTGTGAAGCTGTGGAAATAGTACTAACAAGAAGAAATATGGGGAAGTAGCTTCCCTAGAGCAAGTATGCACAAAGGAAATCTATGCTGAATGTTTTTAAGGATGTTGAAAGAGTAATTTTCAAGATATCTGAAAAGCGGGAGAGTACCAAATGCCTTGAAGGAAAAAAAAAACACAAATATTCCTACCAAAAAAAAGACACCTGAGAAAATATCAGTTAATTTTTGACCCACAGATGTACTCTCCGATCCTTACAAAAGCTATATGAGAATAGTCTACACATACATCAAAGACATCCTTGATGAAGGTATGAAAAGGGAACCTCCAGGCTTTCACAAGGGATACTCTGGAGCAAAACACACATTTACAAGCATTCAATTAATTGGAAGGTTTGGAAAACTCAAGATCACATTGTACTGAATTTTTGTTGACTATGAAAAAAACCATTTGGGAGAGCAAAGCAGTGTCTTAACAGGTATCCTCCAAGGTATCAAACATGTACATTAAATATGTGATTCCTTGAAAGATGCTAACAACTGAAATAACTTTTGTTCATCAACCCTCTGATTCGTAATAACAATGCAGGCAGAAAACAGGGAGAAATATGCTTTTCGGAGGGGTTTGTCATCATCTAGGGGGAAAAGCAGTGCAGAGTCCACACAGGATAGGGGCTCCCTACAGGCTCTCCTGTTTGCACCTAACCTTGTGCTGGATGCATTAAGTCCTTCAAGTGAAATCAGAGTTTGGCCTTGAAGGAACCTTCCACAAGGGAAAAAACAAGTTGATAAAGAATGGCCATTGTCCAAACTGTGATACACTATTCTCTGAACAGCCCCAAGAGCTGAACCATTAGTAAGGAGTACAAGAATCTTGGCCAGACGTTGTAAACGAACCCAGAGTTGAGCAGGAAGAGGAGAGCAGGCTGGATTATCTTTGGGAAATGCTTTTAATGACCCTAAACTCCTCCCTGAAACAAAGGCCTGTCTTTGAAATAAATCTGTTCTTCTGGCGATGCTTAATATGGCTTTGAGTCAAGGGATGCCACAGTCTCTAAAGAATTAAAGCCTTGGGTCATCCAGAGGGCAATGGAGAAGATGGATGTTGGACCAGAAGAAAGACCCTGATAGAATGTAAACTCCTTGAGGACAGGGTTTGTTTATTTTTTTGACTTTGAATCCCCAACCTAGTACAATGTCTCAGCATATAGTAAGGCTAAGTCAGTACTTGTTGATAATAGACATTCTTTGTCAACCTGTTTTTCCCTGTGTGGATGGATGATTGAACGGTCATACAAAAGAAGTGGTGTAAAAGATAGCGTTAGAGATGAAAGAGACCTTAAATGCTAAAGGATATGACCCCCTCATTTTACAGACTGAGGAAATTTTTACAGATGAGGAAATTGAGGCACAGAGAGGTTAAGTGACTTACCCAGGGTCACCCAGATGCTAAATATCTGAGGCAGGATTTGACATCAGGACTTCATGACTAAGTCTAGTGCCCTAAGGGCTATTATATGACACTGCCCCTGGATATATGACAGGTATAGAATGAGGTGTTGTAATTACTGTGGAGTTTCATGAGCAGATAGGGCCTCTGTATTCATTTGTTTTGCTTGACTCTTATTGATTACAAAGGAAGGGTCTATTCAATCAATCAGTCAATAAGCAGGAAGTGGGGAGTCATTAGGAAGTAAATGATATATTTTTAAAAAGAGATGGGGGAGCAGCTAGGTGGCACAGTGGATAAAGCACCAGCCCTGGATTCAGGAGGACCTGAGTTCAAATCCGGCCTCAGACACTTAAAAATTATAAACTGTGTGACCTTGGACAAGTCACTTAACCCCAATTGCCTCACCCCACCCTCCAAAAATAAATAAATAAAAGAGATAGGGAAGGGGAGAAAAGGGGGGAGGGAGAGAGAAGTATATCAACAAAATACTTTTTAAAAAAAGAAACTAAGAGATATATAACCAGGAAAGAAGGTGGACCGATCATGAAATGAGAGTGAGGTAGAATTGATGGACAATTGTATGCCTCACTGTTGTCCACACATTGTCAGGAGGTCTGGAGGAAGACCTTCAGCATGTTGGGTCTCACACGCACACACACACACACACACACACACACACACACACACCTCCTGCCTTCTCCCCCACCCCACCCCACTCCACCCCACCCCTCCTCAGAAGATTGGGGGTAGAGCATGGACAGGAGTCTGACAGGTGACTATGGACGAAACACCAATGATAGGAGAGCCATCAAAGTAGAAAGGAGGTGGCGTTTGAGTTGATCTGTAAAGGATAGTTCGGAATTCCACAAGTGAAAAGAAAAAGGATGGACATCCCAGGCATAGGGAACAGTGTTAGTGAAGGCATGGGCTGAAAAAAGTGTGAGTTAGTGATATGACAAGGGAAAGAACATAGAGAGAAAAGAGAAGGCCAAGGAAAGGGCCCCAGGGGACCTCTACCTTTAGAGGCACTGACAGGCTTCAACGGAAGTGGAGCTTTGTAGGAGAAAATGGAAGGATTGTCCCCAAAGCAAGCAGGGGGGTTAGAATTAGGGAGGAGGTCACTGCCCCTAGGTGCAAGTTTCCCCCACCCTAATGTGTGTGGAATATATGAATATTCATGGAGATATACAAATATCTCTTTCTCCTTCTGGGGGGGATGACCAGAGGATTTCTTCTTTTGTCATCTCATCAGCTCCTTTAAGTTCCCTTGGCTCTCAGATCTTTAAATCTAGCCCTAACTGAGCTTTCTCTTGTCCTCTAGCCCTCATCTCTCTCCTCCGATGCCTCCTTCTACTGTCCACCTCCCCCCAGCGGAATTTTAGGCCTTTGTGTCGTATTTATTCTTTCTTTGAATCTTTTGAAATCTGCTCTCTCCAAATCTGGGACACATGTCAGACTATGTCTCACTTTCCTCTTCTAGATCAAAAATTCTAAACTGCTGTGGTCACTTCCCTCTGAGGTTTCCATCATTTCCACCCGAGCAGCAAACGGGTTCCTCCCTGTCAGTGAGGATAAGGGCAAGAACGGCAGTTCCCCTCATTGTTTCCTCTTCCTTTTGAAGTGTAAGGCTTATCTAACTTTAGGGCAAGCCAAAAAAATGAGCAGCTATTTTGCTTTTGTGAGAGAGAGCAAGCGCCAGCAGATGTCTAAATATCTGAAGTTCTCTATGATTACCATATTATTATGCGTTCATGAAAGTCTTATGATCTATTTTCCAAACTCTTCCATCTGTTTCCCCTTGCTGCCTAGGTGGTCTGTAGCATTGCCTTCAACGATGCCCTGCCAGTCCTATTTCATTCATGGGTTCCATCCCACCAAGTCCTGTGTGGTCAAATCCGCACCCTTGTGTAGGCTGTCTTGTTTCTCTTACTTGCTACCGATATCTCATGCACTTGTGTATGAGTTCAGGGTCTCTACTGCCTGGCTACTTCTTGGTTTTTGTCTCCTGGGTGTTTCCACTGCTATTCTTCCTTCATTATAGGTACTCTTTTTGTTACCTAGTTTGGTAGATGTAGGTAGGTCATTTCCTCCCTTCCTTTTCTTTTCTTTTTTTTTTTTTGTGGGGCAATGGGGGTTAAGTGACTTGCCCAGGGTCACACAGCTAGTAAGTGTTAAGTGTCTGAGGGCAGATTTGAACTCAGGTACTCCTGAATCCAGGGCCGGTGCTTTAACCACTGCGCCATCTAGCTGCCCCCCTTCCTTTTCATTTTAAAGCCTATTTGATTATGCATGTTTTTGAAGCAATCAGGGTTAAGTGACTTGCTCAGGGTCATACAGCTAGTAGATATCTGAGACTTAATTGAATTCAAGCCCTTCTGACTCCAAGGCCAGTGCTCTATCCACTGCACTTCCTAGCTGCCCCATTTGATTATGTTTGCAAGACTATACAGTACACTCCTGGACAAGGATACAACTATGATATTTTAAGTCCCAGTATGACCTTTCCATGAAACTTTTTCTGATTCTCCTTTTCTTTTCCCTCCTCACAATATTTTGTATTTATTTAATTACTTATATGTTGTATCTCTCAGTAGAATGCAGCTCCCTAATGGGAGATGTGATGTTATTTTTCCATCATTGTGTAGAGGGTTGTCATGACCTATGAGGGGCAGCTAGGTACTTCAGTGGATAGAGTGTTCAGCCTGCAGTGAGAAAGACTGAATTCAAATCTGGCCTCAGACATTTCCTAGCTCTGTGACCCAGGACAAGTCACTTGACCCTGTTTGCCTCAGTTCCTCATCTGTTAAATGAGCCAGAGAAGGAAATATCAAACCACTCCAGAAAACCCCATATGTCACAATGAGTCTGCAAGATTGGAAAACGACTGAACAACAGCAAAATCGGCCTATCAGGTTGCTGAAGGTAGTATCCCCCTTACACGGACAATGGGAGAAGAAAGTCAGACGGGTAAGCACTGGTGCCTGCGTGCCTCCTAGTAAGGCATGCTCTAGAATAGCTAGAGTGCAGTCTTAGTACAGGCCACCGAGGGGCACCCCAAGTTTGGCTGCCGTAGGATCTGAGATCAAGAGCAGGAAGGGACCTTGGAGGTTATCCAATCCAGCCTTCACATTTTACAGATGAGGAACGTGAGGCCCAAGGAGGTGGAATTATTTGCCCAAGCTCTCACAAGTGATTAGCATTAGAAGTCGAATTCTAAGCTGGATTGAATTCCTCTGATTTCAGAGCCAATGTTTGCCAGGCTATCTTGGGCTGCCTCTCCTTTTATATTTTGAAGATTAAGCAGCTAGGTGGCAAAATTGGTAGAGCACTGACCCTTAAGTTGGGAGGACCTGAGTTCAAATTTCACCTCAGACACTTACTAGCTGTGTGACCCTGGGCAAGTCATTTAACCCCAATTGCCTTAAACATCTGGGGCCATCTCCAGTTGTCCTGGACCCAGATGGCTCTGGAGGAGAGAGTGAGGTTGGTGACCTTGCATAATCCCCCCTCACTTAAAATCCAATTCAGTGCAAGTCATGACATCACCCCAATATCATGGTTCTCTTTGGGAACAAAGAACAAACAACAATTTTGACGATTTAAACTGCCACCTAGGATCTCTGGGCTAATATCAGGAAGTGCTTACATCTTTTTCCCAGGCTCTGCGTGGGGTTCATTCAGCTCACTGTCAGATATAAAATTTAAAGTCACTGTTCTAATTTTCTTCCCAATTTTGGATGACCCAAAAGGAAAACAATATTATCATTATAGTTAAGAATGAAATTGAGGGGGCAGCTAGATGGTGCAGTGGATAAGCACCGGCCCTGGATTCAGGAGTACCTGAGTTCAAATCCAGCCTCAGACACTT
The DNA here is from genome assembly GCF_019393635.1 of Dromiciops gliroides. Lineage (NCBI taxonomy): Eukaryota > Metazoa > Chordata > Mammalia > Microbiotheria > Microbiotheriidae > Dromiciops > Dromiciops gliroides. The sequence goes on along the minus strand of NC_057863.1, from coordinate 585,999,157 downwards.
ACTAACTGTGTAACCCTGGGCAAGTCACTTAACCCCAATTGCCTCACAAAAAAAAAAAAAAAGAATGAAATTGAACTGATAAATTGAAAAATCTGTACTCTTTCCATTTCCAGCCAGGGATTCCCAGAGCACCTTTTAAGGAAGCCCAACTTGTATTCTATTTTCTAAGAGAATAGGTGATAGATGCGTTCAGAACTACCTCAATGACCCAATGCTAAATGGATCAAATATCCACCTAGAGAAAGGTCTCTCAGGGGTTTGTCCTTGGCTCTATTGTGATGAACACTTACATCAATGACTTGGATAAAGGCATGATTAGGGATAAAGGAATGCTTAATCAAATTGGTATATGACATAAACCTAGGAGGGATTAGATGACAGAGGCAGGATCCTAAATGGGGAAAGGGGAGAAATAGCTTCACCAGTATCCATGCTATTCTGGTGCACTGGGTTAGCATTTCATCAGATGATCCAAGGTCAGAGGCAACTCGGTATTTTCTCATGGATGGCTACTTGCCATTCCTCCCTCCCCCAAACTCTGCTCAGCTCCCTGGTATACTTCTTCTGCCTTCTCCTCTAGCTGAGCTCTGCCAAGTTTTACTGGTGTCTCATATCCACATCTGGCTGTGGCCTCTGACCCCCAGATACTTGGGGTTAGGGGGTAATCCCTTACTTCTTAGGTCACAAGCAACTTCTACCCTATATATCCTCGGTTCACTTGTATGGCACATTTCTCTACAATATGGTGCTAAAAAGGAGTCCAGATTCTTGGCTATAACAAGAAGACAATTAATGACCTCTTGTGACAGACTTGTCATGTTCACAGTTCTGGGTAATTCCTCTTGCATTTCCAGTTCCCAGCTGTCACTGTCAAGTTTAGAAACTGAAGGCAGCAAGTAGAAGAGAAGACAATCCTCCTGAAACAAGTGTCACATTAATATCCCCAGCATCTAGCAGTGAGGCCTTGAATGTAGTAGAAGCTTAATAAATGTTTGTTGAAATGAAATCATTCAAAACCCCATTCACCAATCCTGTCCTTCACAAGTTATAAGAACCCTACTGGGATTCCAGTCCCCAACCACAGCCCTTAACCTGGACAGTAGGCAGAGAAATGGCCAAGGGCTGAAATCAAAAACTCTAGTGTGTTCCCCAGACAGGATAGGCAAGGAAAAGGATTGGCAAGAGCTATTCCTGCCAAGCCAGTCAGAGGCTCAATTTCCCTGACTTGTCCATTTCTGGGCTTGATTTAAAAAAACAAAAAAACCCTTTCTCTTCCCTTGTATAATAGTCATGGAATCACAGACATCTAGATTAAAAAAGGAGCTATTTGGGGCAGCTAGGTGGCGCAGTGGATAGAGAACTGACCCTGGATTCAGGAGGACCTGAGTTCAAATCCAGTCTCAGACACTTGAAATTTATTAGCTTGTGTGACCCTGGGCAAGTCACTTAACCCCAATTGCCTCAAAAAAAAAAAAAAAGGAGCTATTCTTCTGGTCTAGTCTCTCATCCTGTACAGGCTGGCATTCCATGAAAGGAATCATCTGGCCTCTCCTAAAAAGCTTATAAGGGGCAGGTAAGGAACCATCACCCAAGGCAGCCAGTTTCACTTTGGAATCACTGATTATTAAGAAGTTTTAGCTAAAGTCAGACCTACATTTGTCTTCTTTGCAATTCCATTTACTGATTCTAGAACTTTCCACTGGAACCAAACAAAACATTGATAATACCTCAACTCTTCAGATATTTGAAGCTGGTTTTTGTGTACTACCCCTCTTCACTGTATTTCTTTCAGCCTTTCCTCAAACTCCTCTGGTCTTTTAAAGGAAGGAAGGGAACAAGTATTTCTTGAACTCCTACTATGTGCAAGGCACTATACTAAGCATTTTATAAATATAACCTCATTTGATCCTCATAATAACCCTGGCAGGTAGATAGATTTGTAGTCAACTAAAATACCTGAAGTATTTTTCACATGAACTGTTGTCTAGACATGCCTTTCCCTTCTGTACTTTCACAATTGGTTTTTTTAAATTATCTAATCAATCAACTAATTATTTTTTCCAATATTAATAGTATTTGATTTTTGTCCAGTCACATGTAAAGATGGTTTTAATACAGTTAAGTTTTTTAACCTGAATGCAAGACTTTACATTTATCCCTATTAGAAGCAGTAAGGTGGTACAGTGGATAGAGAGCTGGACCTGCAAACTTTAAAGTACTGTGTAAATACTAGCTAGTTTTATTATCATTAAATTTTACCTCATTAGCTCCAGACCCTCTTTCCAGCCTCTGGAGATCTTTTGAGATCTTGACTATCATCAAACATGTGAGCTGTGTCTCCCAACTATGAGTCACCTGCTGAATTGATAAACATACCATTTGTGCCTAGGTCATTGGTAAAAATGTCAAGCAGATTATGATCCCAAAGTCACATTCCTGGGGTACCAAGTACTTCCTTAGAAACCTCCTTCTAGGGTGACATCTGTCCACGAATTTTTTGTTAAATTTTATTTTTTTCAGTTAACAAAAATCTAATTCCTCTTCTTGCCACTTCTCTCCACTGTGGAAATTTATTTTGATTTGGGGACCCTACCTTTAGGCTGAGATTAGAAAGCCTTAGCCCCTCAGGGTCTCTCCCCCTCCTCCTCAGCTTCAGCTGAGTGAAAAAGCCCCGTGGGCTATACAAGACGCCAGGTCAGACAGCTGGTGGTAAAAAAAAAAAAAAAAGCCCCCAGCTCCGACCTGAGCGGAGCTATCTGAAGGATCCCGGATGTCCTGTGCTGAGGCATAAGGCTCCAGAGCACACCCCCCCCCCCCACCAGCTTCAGCTCTGGCTGGTGGATTAGCTTGGTCTGTGGGGGCGAAGGAAGCCCCAAGATTTGAGTGGAGAGAAGAAAAGGTATATATAGACCTGGGAGTTAGATAGAAAAAGGAGGAAGGAGACGGGGAAGGAGATGGACTAGATAAAGAAGGACAGACTAGAGGACGGACTCGATAGACAAGACTCGGGGGTTCGGACGGACAAGAAGAGGTCAAGAGGCGGCTGAGGAGACAGCAAAGATGGGAGACTAGAGACGGGACTACAAGGACACAGGAGAAGAAGAGAAGGACTAGGAGCAGGCAAAAGAGAGGCCAAAGGGCAAACTGACAGAGCAGACAGACAGAAGGTTACAGGCCTTAATACAAACCAGGGAAAGTGTAACATGCCCTGAGGCCGGAGGCGGCTAAGGCCCTAATTGTATTAAAGAAGTTCCAAGTGCAGCAGGTGAGAAAGAGACGCAGGGGAAAGAGACCAGGAAAACAGTCAGGTTGTACTTTATTTCCCTGTATTCCTAATTTGAAATAGTATCTCATAAATAAACTCTGCTTTGATTATTTAGTTAAGAGCCTTCTTAATCTTTAGTCTATTAGTTTGGGAGCAGTGTGGTGGAACTTTATAAACGGCCCATATTAAATTAACGAAGTCAGATAGCCAAATAGTCAACAGTCCCCAGATTAGTCCTCCAGTCAGCTTCAGCCCCCAAAATCAGGCCTGATCATCAAAATATTCTAACACCACTATTGAAAAAGAAAGAAAAATAAAACCTTTGAAACAAATATACAGTCAAGCAAAAGCAATTTCCACATTGAGCTATATTCAAAAAAACATTTTTTCTCTGCACCTTGAGTCCACCAGCTCTCCATTGTTACAAATCAACAAACATCTGCATATTTCATGAGATTAATTGTGGTTGGTCATTGCTTTGGGCATTATTCTTAAGTCTTTCAAGTTGTTTTTCTTTACAGTGTTGTTAATGTATAAATGTTTTCCTGGTTCTGCTTACTTTGCTCAAGTCTTCTGTTATGGGGAGTGGCATTTTAGAGGAGATTGCTTCTCAGATATAAGTTTAACTTGATGCTCTGAAACCCTTTCTATCTCTTGAGATTTTGGTTCCTTTGTTCTCTCAGGTAGCTACTTACCTTACCCTAAGGTTTGAGAACTCTTCCCTGTGAGTTAGGGAATCTCCTTAATTCAGTCAAGGTTGGGGTTAAAATAGCTGTGCTGAATAATTAAGAGAAAGAAAGAGTCAAGGAGTGTGCAGCCCTTAAGATGCCTGATCATGTAGGCATGGGCGCTGGGCCTATTTTTCCAGTCCAGGTCTGATTTCCTCTGAGCAGCTTGCTCTCCCATTGGTAGAAGATGGGGGAAGGGTTTTTATTTGATTTTTTGTTACATTTTAAGTTCCAAAATGTCTCCCTCCCCACTGCCCACTGGAGAAGGCCAGAGTTTGATGCTGATTTATAAATATATGCGAAACCATACAACGTGTACTTCTCTCTCTCAGTCCCTTCTCTGGAGGTGGATCGAATCTTCCTTCATAGGTCCTTTGTAGTTGACAGTACTCAGAATAACTTAGTGCTCACAATTATCCTTTGAACAATATTGCTGTTAATTGTATACAACATTCTTTTGTTTCTGCTTACTTCACTTTTCACTATTTCATGCAAGTCTTTCCACTTTTTCTAAAATCAACCAGCTCAAAATTTCTTACAGCATTGTAGTATTCCATCACAAGCATATACCACAACTTGGTTACATTCCCCAATTGATGGAAATCCCCTCAATTTCCAGTTCTTTGCTACCACAAAGAGAGCTATTATAAATATTTTGGAACATATAAGTTATTTTCTTTTTGCCCTGATCACCTTGGGAAACAGATGTAATAGTGGTATTGCTGGGTCAAGGGGTATACACAGTTTTATAACTCTTTGGGCATAATTCCAGATTGTTCTCCAAAATAGTTGAATCACTTCACAGTTCCACCAGTGTCCCAATTTTTCCATGTCACCTTCAATATTTGTCATTTTCCCTTTCTATCATTTTAGCCAATTTGATAGGTATAGGATATCTTTTTTTTTTTTTTAGTGAGGCAACTGGGGTTAAGTGACTTGCCCGGTCACACAACTAGTAAGTGTTAAGTGTCTGAGGCTGGATTTGAACTCAGGTACTCCTGACTCCAGGGCCAGTGCTCTATCCACTGTGCCACCTAGCAGCCCCCAGTATAGGATATCTTAAAGTTGTTTTAGGGGAAGGGTTATTTTTAGGGGGTTACAGATCAAATGAAGGAGGACATGTGTTCCCATGTTTATCATGGCTACGGATGCCCTGGCTCCTTTAGGAGTCTCATGGTTGTACATGAGAATAGGAGGAGACAAACAACAGAAAAACCTTCAAGAAAAGTCACATTTCCCTCTACAGGTGACAGCTACAGATGCAGACAGCGGCCCCTTTGGCCTCCTTTCTTACTCACTGGGAGCTGGGCTTAGCTCCATAGGCCCACCCCCATTCCAGATCGACCCCCTCACTGGAGAGGTGTGCACATCCCGAAGTCTGGACCGTGATCAAGGACCCCCCAGCTTTGACTTCACCGTTACCGCTGTGGATGGGGTAAGGAGGAAAGACAGGGAGGGGCATTTCCCCTGGTGGGGAGGCCAAACCTGCTTGGATGGTATCTTCAGCTCACCTTCTCACTTTTCGCTCTCCAATTCCTTCCAGGGTGGCTTGAAGTCACTTGTCTATGTAAAGGTATTTGTGTCAGATGAGAATGACAACCGGCCCGAGTTCTACCCAAGGATATATGCAGCCAGTGTGAGCACCCAGAGCCTACCAGGCACAGCTGTCCTGAGGGTCAGTGCCCATGACCCTGACCAAGGTCCCCATGGCACCCTTACCTACCGCATCCTGGCTGGGAACAGCCCTCCGCTCTTTGCCCTGGACAAGGACTCTGGTAAGAAGCCAGAATACACCCCAGCCCCTGGTACTGGGAACTTTGGTTCCCTTAGCTCTTCGCTCCCTGAGACTTCCTTATTGCCTACGATCATCCCATCCTGTTACTGGAATTTCTCCGGCCCACTCCCAGAGTGGTCTCCTAACTTGCTCAGTATGTGCCTGGGGCACTCCACTCCTAGCTTCATTTCCCATCCCCTCCTCTGTTCTCTCCATTTTCCTATGCCTTATGCTCTCTTTATTCCATACTTATATCCTGTGCTCCATGTCCTTGTGTCTTATATTCCATTCTGGGTCTCCTGAGCTGTGTGCTCAGTAACTTGACCCATGATCTTTGTCATCCTGTGTGTCCTGATCCTGTGCTTTGTGCCCTGTGTTCTGTGTCCTGCTCTCTCCATCCTGGTTGTTCTTCCTCTCTGTTTCCAGGGCTAGTATCTGTGGCCTGGCCCCTTTCTGGACGAGCTGACTCTGTGCAGCAGCTGGAGATTGGTGTCCAGGATGCTGGTGGCCTTCGAGCTGAGCACAATGCCCAGGTCAACATCAGCATCATCTCCGGGCCTCTTGCACCTCCAGTCTTTGAGCAAGCACAATATGTCTTCTCTGTGCTTGAGGATGTACCTCCAGGAACAAGTGTGGGCACCATACGGGCACACCACCCCCCAGGTAAAACATACTCACCCCCCCAGTGCCACACATTTATATAGTTACATACATATACTTACCATCTCCTCATCACTTCATAACATATTTACCTACTCACACACATATACACACATTTATCTGCATCAGTAAAATCAACCAGCATTTATTTATTAAGTGCTCATGACAGCTATAACAATAGGTGGTATTTATATAGAGCTTTGAGATTTGCAGAGTATTTTGTAGATATTATCTATAAAATGGGAGATTGGTGCTACTATTATCCCCACTTTACAAATGAGGAAACTGAGACAGGCCGAGATTAAGTGAATTGCCCAGGGTCACAAAGCTTTTAGGTGTCTGAGGCTGAATTTGAACTCAGGTCTTCCAAACTTTAGATCCAGCACTCTGTGCACTATGGCACCACCTAGCCAGTCTCTAGCCCACTGGCATGCCAGGCACTGTGCTAAGGACTAGAGATTTAAAGGCAAAAATAAAAGTCTGTCCTCAGAGACCCTGCATTTTATAAAGAGAAACACCGCATCGACTCTAAGTAAATAAACTAGGGAGAGTCAGAAGGGACCTCATCAAGGAAGTGGCACTTAAGCTGGGAAGATAAGGATTCTAGAGGAGGTGGAAGAGAGGAAGAGGTGCATTCCTGGCATGGGAGACAGACAAGCCTGGGCAAAGCCGTGGAGGTGGGAGAAGGGAGGAACAGAGAACAGGTGGGTTGGGCTGAACTGAAGGGTAGGTGAAGTAAGAATGTGTGCTAAGCCTGGAAAGGAATATTGGAGGACTCTTAATGACCAATTGAAGAGTTTGCATTTTATCCTAGAAGCAACAGGAGGCCACCAGAGCTTCCTCTTGAGCAAGGGAATGACATAATCAGACCTGGGCTTTAGGAAAATCACTTTGGTATCTGAGTTTGGAGGTGGGGTTGGGAAGAGGAGAGAACGAGGCAGGGAGACCAATTAAGAGGCTTTGGCAATGGTCCAAGTGAAAGGTGATAAAGGTCTGAACCTGTGCAGTGATCAAGGGAATGTAGAAAAGGGGAGGAATGTAAGAGATACCGTGGAACTGTAATCAACCAGACTTGGCATGGACAAGATTGGATCTGGATATTAAGGGAGAGAGGAGAGTTGGGGACCACAAACTTAGACACACACACACACACACACACACACACACACACACCACACACTGTCTTAGGTGTCACACACTTGTATACTCACACATTTATGTACTCTTACTGCCACCCCAGCCCCACAAGAACTCTCACAACCTTCCTGGTACAGTACGCTTATTCGCACAACACATTCACACAACACACACTTTCACACATTCACAACCCGTCACCTCTCCAGGTAATACACACATTCATTTACATAGCACATTTATACACACTTGAAACTCTTGAGATACCAGACACATTCATACAGTCGATAATGTATTCACACATATTTATTCACTCAGATTCAAGTCACAGTCCGTCATTTCTGGACAGAAGCATTCTGTGGTGCGGAATAAGCCAGGCTGGAATGGCCCTCCCACATATACAGCCTTAGCTGTGCCCCTTGCTGTATGTCTCCCCTGAGCTTAGTGTTGGGAGGGGCCTTACAATTTCTCACTCCCTCTGGCAGGCCGCCCAGGCTCTGTGCTCCTCACACTGTCTGGGGGAGACCCCCAGGGCCTCTTCTCATTGGATGGGACATCAGGACTGTTGCGGACACGGCGTCTGCTGGACAGGGAGCGCCTGGGGCCAGTGCTAGAGCTGGAGGTGCGTGCAGGCATGGGGTCTCCTCCAGCCTTTGCCATGGCCCGGGTTCGTGTGTTGCTGGATGATGTTAATGATAACGCACCTGCCTTCCCTTCACCCACGGATACTGTGTGGCTGCCCCCGGATGCTGGTCCAGGCACACCTGTGTATACACTGCGGGCTCCTGATCCTGACAGTGGTACCAGTGGCCATGTCACCTTCGCACTGGTGGCTGGGGGAAAAGGAGCCTTTGCCGTGGACCCTGCCACAGGCCATGTGCAATTGGTGAGGCACCTGGGGGGGCTGGCCCATGAGCTAGAGCTGGAAGCACGTGATGGTGGCTCACCCCCCCTGACCAGCCGCTTCCTGCTTCGAGTAGCTGTGCAAGAGGCAGGGTCCAGGACTGGTATAGGGACTGACACTGGGGGTGGAGGTGGGATCCCCAAGTTTGACAACCCCACTTATCACGTGGAGCTATCTGAAAGTACAGCCCCAGGCACCAAGTTCCTGCAGGTGCGGGCACAGGGCCCTAAGGGAGGGCCCCCTATATCCTACCACTTGCAGTCAGATGGGGTGGGTACAGCCTTTGGTGTGGAGTCACGTAGTGGGTGGCTTTGGGTACGTACAGCATTGGACCATGAGGCATGGGAAGTATACACATTACCAGTCTTGGCCGTGGCTGGGGATGGTCAAGGGAGTCTGACCGGCACAGCCACTGTGAGGGTGAGCATCCGAGACAGGAATGACCATGGGCCCCGTCTCACTGAGGAGCCCACTTTCCTTGCTGTGGCTGAGAACCAGCCACCAGGAACTACTGCAGGCCGCATTACAGCCACCGATCGAGACTCGGGCCCCAATGGGCACCTCACTTACCACCTACTGCAGCCACCAGATGAGAGTGGGGCCTTCCACATCCATCCACAGACAGGTAAAATTTCTGAGGTCTCTGACCCTATCATCTGTTCTATCCCTTCCTGGCCGCCTGCAGATCAGTGAGAATCCTGGTTCTTTCCTCATTGACCTAAAGACCTGTCATTCCATCTTTGACCCTTCCACACCCACCCCTCCCCAAAGACCAGGGAAACCCTCTGGATCTCTTATCCGATTCCATGTTGAATCCAATTCAAATCATTCCACATCCATACAGAACCCAGTGGGACCCCCAACCCTATCCTCCTACTTCCTGTACAGGAATTTGAACCCTAACCACAGCTCTGACCATAGGATCACTGGCCCGGAACTTAAAGGCAGCTAAGGGGTCATCTAGTCCAGTGCATATCTGGGAAGGAATCCTCCCTGCAACCATTTTTGAGAACTGGTTATCTTGCCTTGTTTTAAAGACATTCAGAAATAGGAAATAAATGACTTGCAGTAGTGAATTTCTTATCCCTGGAGGTCTTTAAGTGAACACTGCATAGCCAGTCTCAGGAACGTTGTAGAGCGGATCTCTTTTCAGGTGTGCATTGGCCTAAAGCACCCAATAAGTCCCTTCCCACTCTAGTATGACGACTCGGTAAATTCACTGACCCCCGAGGGATTTCCTTTTCATTAGGCCAGCCCTAATCATTAGAAACTTTCCCTTTGCTGAGATGAGGTTGCCTCTCTGCAATCCACCCTCTCTCTCTTCCCACCATCATTCCTAGTTCAGCCTTCAGGGGCCCAGCTAGTCTCCCTTTTCATACGGGTATAACTCCAGGATTTTAATTGAAAAGTTTTAATATCACCTTCCCAAGTCTTTTTTTTCCCTCCCAACCAAACACCCACAGTTCCTTTGTATCTTTTGTTATCTAGTCCTCTCCCCGTTCTGGCTGCCCTCCTTGGGACATTCCCCAGCTTCTTCATGTCTTTCTAAAATGCACTGGACAGTGCTCCAACTGGGGTCTGAGCAGGGCAAAGGACGTAGCGCAAAGTACTTTCCTAGGTACTTTCCTAGGCCTTGACATCAAACCTCAATTCATATCACTTAAGATGGTGTTCACTTTTGATTTAATTTGAGCATTCATTCAACTCAAATCTACTATTTTTTTTCACGTGTCTTGGTTGTTTTTTTCAACTGTTTTCCCAAATCTCATACAATTGCTCTTTTTAAACCTGAGGTTAGAACTTTACGTATTTGTCCTTATTAAATTTAATCTTATTATATTCTGCCCAATGTTCTAGCATGTTGAGACATGATTGGATTTTGACTCTATCACCTAATTTGTTAGCTATCTCTTCTAACTTTGTGCCATCTACAAATCTGTCTATGCATGCCCTCTCTGTCTTCCTTTAAGTCACTGCTAAAGAGGAAAGGGCAAAGGACTGATCCCTGTGGCATCCCAATAAAGACTTCCCTCCAGATTGACACATACCCATTGGATTTAGATGTAGAAGGGACCCTAGAAACCATGCACTCCAACTCCCCTTTTTCACAGATGAGGAAACCAAACCCCAGGGAGTTTAACTGACTTGCCCAGGGTCACACAGGTAGTAAATAGCCACGCTCCTTAAGATTTAAACCCTGGTATTCTGACTTGCCACAAAGCTTTATACTATACTGGAACCAATTCCAAATACACTTAATCATGTTGTCATCCAGCCCACATTTCTACATGTTCTCCATATTTATGTATTATATATCAATTTAATAATATGTTATATGAATACTTAATAAATTTAATAATTAATATCAACAATGGAATGTTTTTATATTACGAGAGACTTTGTTAAGTGCTTTGCTAAAATATAGTTATGTCTATACAGCCTTCCTCACTTCACCTATTTAGTAATAGCCCTGTTGAAAAATTAAATTATGGTAGCCTGGTATGACCTATTTTAGGTGAAGATATGCTAGTTCTTAGATTACTGCTGCCTTTCTAAATTATTATAAACTATCTTTTTTAGTGATTCTAGAAATTTACCAGGAATCAAATTAAAGCCCCTAGGACTAGAGTTTGAAGAATCTGAGATCTTCCCGTTTCTATAAACCACGACAATGGCTCAGTAGTCACAATCACAAGTTTTCTCAGTCTCCAAGGATATATCTTGTCTTGGCCTAGTAGTTTGAACTCATTGAAGGTAGCTAGCCACTCTCGTATCATATTCTAGTATTTTAACTCCTTATTAATTTTTCTTTTATCTTTCCCAGTTCAGATATCAATATTATTTGTAGAGAAAACAGAAACAAGATAGGAGTTGAGTAGTTCTGTCTTCTCTCTCTCATTACCAGTGTCTTATCTACCCAAGCATGTGTTCCTATCCCTTCTTTGAACTTTCTCTTGCACTGAATTTAGCTAAAATAAAACAAAATAAAACTAACACTTTTTTTTTTTTTTTACTTTTCCTCGGCATTGATTATCAGCTTCAGCTCAAGCTTGAGTGTCAATGCTCCTGGCCACATTGTTGTGGATCATTCTTCCCTTCTATTCACCTCAGGTTACCTGCTCTTGCTTTCATTTCTGAGGAGGATATGTCCTAACAAAATAAAAACAAAAAACAAAACCCTAAATTGTGCAATGAATTTCCTGTTTTTCATTGTTTTTCTTAGATAGCTTAGCCAGTACCCAGAACACTGATACCACTCTCCCACCATTCTGAGCTTTGGCTCCCTAGTTTTCTGAACCAGTTTCTGCGCCCTAAACCTCCAGTTTCTGTATCATCATGCTCTCAAAACTCTGGTACCCAAGTCCCTAATTCCTTGGACTTCTCTTCCAGGAGTCCAGGCCCTTCAGCACCCTGAGTTCCGCTTCTGCCAAGTACATTGTGCCCCAGTCCTCCTAGTTCTTTGAATTCTGCCCTCCTTAAATCCCTGGGCCTAGGCTTTCCAGTTCCCTCGGGTCCCTCATCTCTCTTCTCCCCTGCCCTTCCCCTGTTCCCTCACTCCCCAGGAGAAGTGACCACACGACGTAGCCTAGACCGTGAGCAGCAGAGCAGTTACCAGCTCCTGGTACAAGTGCAAGATGGAGGTGCTCCTCCCCGGAGCACTACAGGCACAGTGCACATCATGGTGCTGGACCTAAATGACAACAGCCCAACCTTCCTACATACCCTGGGGGCAGCTGGTGGCGGGTTTCCTGTGCAGGTGAGATAGGATGGGATGTTCCCCATAAATGGGAGAAGGAGAGGTGCTTCCCATGCAGGGAAGAGGGATGGAGGGCATCCTCATTCAGGGCATAAGGGAGGGTTCCCCATAAAGCGGAGGAGGGTACTTATGCTAAAACAGGGAAAGAAGGGAAGGGATCAGCAGGCCAAGAGGAGAGAGGGTAGACACTAGGTGCTCAATGTCAGAAGATGAGAGGTCCCTATATGGTTATTGTTGGAACCCTAATAGTGTCATGGTCAGGGTTGACCTTGTGTCCATGTCTCATCAGGTGTTGGAAGGCATCCCTCCTGGAACCCTTGTCACACGCCTACAGGCAAAGGACCCAGATGAAGGAGAAAATGGAACAGTCCTATACAGCATGACAGGTACGAGGGTAAAGCTTGTGGGAACGGATCTGTGTGAGGACTGAGGTGTCTGGTCACTCAGCTGGGTGGGAATTGAGCCATGTGACTGAGTACTGGTACCTGAGTTGTGTAAATACTGGGTCTGCATGGGGCAGAGTCATGTGAGTACTGAGCTGTGTGGTCACTGAAGCCACGTGAGGCTTTTGTATAGAGGCTGAGTCACATGGGACCTAAGCATGTGGGTCTCAGGACCCAGCTGTAAGCAAATAAAAGGTCAATCAATAATCAATCAGTAAGCACTTATTAATCTCGGACCATGTGCTAGGCATACCAATAGGAGCTGGGGGTACAAACACAAACAGTGAAACAACCCCTGCCTTTGAGCAGCTTATATTCTTTGTGGGGTTTTTTTGGTGAGACCATTGGGGTTAAGTGACTTGCCCTGGGTCACACAGCTAGTAAGTGTTAAGTGTCTGAGGCCAGATTTGAACTCAGGTCCTCCTGAATCCAGGGCCGGTGCTCTATCCACTGTGCCACCTAGCTGCCTGAGCACCTTATATTCTACTGGGAGATAGAAAAAAAATTTTATATGTGTCTGTGTGGGTATATACACAATATATATGTATATACATATATGTGTACATATACATATATATGGAATAAATACAAATATTAGGTAATTGTGGTGGATCAGGAAAATCCTATAACGTATGATGCTTGATATATTCCTGGAAGGAAAAGAAGGATTCTTTGAGGAGGAGGTAAGAAGGGAAAGGATCTCGGGCATAGAGGACAGCCTTAGCAAATACTTGGAGTCAAATCAGGCCAATTCAAGAAGTGTTTATTAAACACTTAGTATGTGCCAAGCACTGGGATAAATGGTGGAAATACAAATACAAGCAGAAAGAAAGAAAGAAAGTCCCTCTCCTCAAAGAGCTTACTTTTTTTTTTTTTTTTTTTGGTGAGGCAATTGGGGTTAAGTGACTTGCCCAGGGTCACACAGCCAATAAGTGTTAAGTGTCTGAGGCCGGATTTGAACTTGGGTCCTCCTGACTCCGAGGCCTCTATCCACTGTGCCATCTAGCTGCCCCAAAGAGTTTACATTTTAATGGGGGGAGACAACACATAAAAGGGAGCTGAAAAAAGCAGGTATGTGGGGAAGGAAGGGTTAAAGGTTCGAGGCACAGAAGCCACCTAGAGAAAATCCCTTGACTTAGCAGTATACCCAAAAGAGGAATGAAAGTATGATTGATCGGGGCCTCCTCCTGAAAATGGAGGTTCTGGGAGGAGCCAGCCAATCAGAGGGAGAGGCTGCAGGGGCAAGGATGTTCCTGATGTGAACAGTAGTCCAGTAGTAAAGTGAGCTTCCAGGTGTGTGGTAGCGAGAACCCCATGGGAATGAGTCTGCAGTGCAGCCTGAGTAAAGGAAAGATGCCAAGGACTGATGCCAAGGGGTCAGATTGTTATCAGCTTGTGTGGTATGTAAACAGCACTATACATGAGGAATGGAGAAAAGGCCAGTTTGGCTGCTCCATAGTATGGGAAGGGGAGTCATGTATCTTGAGATGGGAAGAGAGAGCCTGCAGCCAGGTTGTGAAGGGCTTTACAAGTCCAGTGGAGGAGTTTGTTTTAGCCTAGAGGCAATAAATCGGGAGCTACTAGAGTGTATTGAGTAGGGGGCTGATGCGGTCAGATCCAAGCTTAAGGAAAATCATTTTGGCAGCCGCCGTGCAGAATGGAGAGAGGAGACCGGTGAGGAGGCTTTTGCAGTGTCGTCGTCTAAGGGAGAGGTAAAGAGGGCATGGACTAGTGGGGTCCCCTGTGAGAGTAGAGAGCACAGGTTGTAGCTGAGAGAACTCTGTGGAGATAGGAAAGGAGAGATGCAGGTTTTGTCCTTGCTCAGGAGCTTCCCAGAAAACAGCATGAGCCAGCATGAGTCCCATTGGAGCAGGAGTTATTAGGAGGTGTCACTTTGGAGATACCATTCCAAGATCTGTCTGTGCCGTTTGGCCGTCAGACTAGGAGTGATGTGCCGTGGAAAGGGGGCTCTGTAGCTGGAGGACTGCAAGTCAGGTAGCCTAAAAATAAACGAATAAGCTGAGGGAGAGTCCATTTGGAGATGAGGAGTATGGAGGACTGTTCAGATGCAGGAAGTAAACTGCCTTGCTCTAGGTATGCACTGCCATCAAGATAGCCTAACACTGCTGGGTTGATGGCAAGTCCTTGCACTGAAGTCCAGCATCGGCCCTACCAAGGGATGTCTTGCTATGTTTTAAAATGTCTGTTGAATTGAATCAGATGGAGCCAGCAGGGTATACTATATCGAGTGCTGAACATGAACTCAGTTAGACCTGGGTTCAAATCTGCGCCCCCAACCCATAACCCTCATTAGCTGTTTGACCACAGACATATCTTGCGGCCTTCATTTTCTTATTTGTAAAATGAGTACAACAACACCTGTACTCCCTACCTTATGGGCTTGTAGGCAAGTTCAGAGAGATGATGGATGTAAAACATTTCACAGCTGTTTCTTGACTTTTGACTCCTTCTTAAAGTGGAGCACTGCTTCCTTGATGCATTGTCCCAAATTTCAGGGGGTTCCAGGTGGTAAGATTTAAGGAGAGGCATGTTCTCAGCTCAACTGGCCTGTGTTCTGGTATGTAAGGAACCACAGGCTGCTTGCTCTTTAACCCGGAAACAAATCTGGTTCACTTTGGTTGCAAGCACTGGCGTGCTTGGGACCCTCCCCCACCTGGGACCACCACCCAAGACTGTGTCCTGTATACAATCCTGGGCAAAATGTCAGAGTTCCACTTCAGTGCCAGTAGAGACCCCTATAATCTGCCCCTGGCCAGCCACTCGACCTGCTCACTAGACTGTGAGCTGAGTTAGCTGCAACTTTACAGCTGTTTAAAGTTCTGTGTAAATGTCTGTTGTTGGTTTTTTTTTAAATTATCTATGGAGAGGAATCAGCGGAAATTGAAACTAACCAGCCAGCATCTCCAGCTCATGGTAAAGGCACAGACAGACCTATCAGCAGATGTGTCTCATTTATGGTAACTTAAGTTCTCCAGTGACATCATGTAAGGCTTTGAATGGGCCCTCATGCCTAACACTAGCCTCTTGTGTAGCACCATCCATCAGACATCTCTGGACAAAACACAGACGCAGGTGGCAGTTGATACTGACTTTCATTCAAGTGCAGAGGTCACAGCCATGTGAAGTACAGATAGCTAAGCCTAGATATTACTGTCTTGTTCCTGCTGCCAGCAGAACAGATCCAGGAGGTCCAGCCTCAGCTGAACAATTGTAGCATTTGTGCGACAGAGTCAGGTGGGGTGGGGGCAGATCAACTGAGTGTTCAACTTCTAGTTTTCGTGACAGGATATTTGCTCACCAATTATAGAATCCCTGGATAAAATAGCTGATAGATATTGAATCAGATATTGGCAAAACCGATGAGAAGTGCAGCCTGGGGGTTTTCCAGACTCTTAAAGCAACATGGGTTCTTGGACTCGGCACTAGAAGGAAACTAAGAGCCCATTCAGTCCTACCCTCTCATTTTATAAATGAGAAGACTGAGACCCAGAAGAGGAAATTGCCCAAGGTCATTCAGGTAGCATTAGTGATGGAATTGGAATCCAGAGCCAATGTGCCTTCCATAGTGACCTGCTGCCTCTCAGAGGTCTGGGTAGACCATGATAAAATGCTGACCTCTCTCAAAGTGGGGTCTCCATGCCCCAAATGCAGGCTCAACTACAAGTAGATTTCTAGCATTTGGTGGAACTCTTCTCTGTCAAGGTTAACTTGTAGAAGGAGTATAACAAGGGCCTCTGAGGGGAAGATTGTCACCCCACTGCCAGTCCCTTCCTTTGTGAGTTTAACCACATTAGTCTCTGCAATTATTTATAAAGATCTAGGAAGATCAAGATGGGAGCCAAGTTAAGATATTTGAACCTCTAAATTCCATCGCTGTTTTCTCAAGCTGGCACTCATTGAGTCTGGCAGACATCTGGTGCTGGTGCCAACCAGAGGAGAACCCAGAACAATTTTTATCAAATACCAGGCAGGGTCTCAGAAGTAGATGAAAATGGTTGTAATATAAACCACTAGCTCTGGTTCAGCAGCACTGAAAACGTCCCTGATGTCTATGACCCAGAAAAGAGTTCCATCTTGGGGTCTGGTGGTATAGGGCCACTCCAGGCAGCACAGAGAGAAAATGGTGGCCTTCTCTGGGTTCTATTCAATGTCTAGATATGACTACACCAACCAACAGGCTCTGAAAAGCCCTAGGAAGTAAGCACAATGGATGATGTTCAGGCTGCTTTGCCATGCCTCTCAGGGGTGTGGGCTCCTGGCTCACTGGTCCAGGCAGGTACAATCTGTTCAGATAGTCTCATCAGTGATTTGTGGGGTTTCAAGGGCACTTGGTTTCACTGTATGAACTGGATCCATAAAATTCCAAGAAGCCCTGCAATTCACCAACATGAGGATTCACAGAACCTAGTGATTAAATGAGAGCCACCTGTTTGTCAAGCATTTTGTAAACCTTAAAGTGTCAAATATTATTATTGGGCACTTCAGTCTTCAGAGTCTGGTTCAGGCTCAGGAACAGATTTCTGCAAGAGCTTCAGGCACTCAGGAGTCATAAAGAGAAGGGAGACCTCTTTTCAAATGAATGAATGAATAAACATCCATCATGAACTATGTCTGAGAGCTTGTGGTCCAAGCTGGGAAGAGGTCTGCATGGAGCAAGGTCAGCAAAATCCTATGGAGAGGGAAGGACAAAGTATTCTCAAAGAATTTATGCAAGGAATTAGCTTAAAATAGCCTCATTGTATAACAGTGACAAGCTAGCCATACCCTCTCCTCACTGCACTGCAGCCATACACTTATGGGCCTACAGGGTTACTAAAAATCATCATTCTTAGTCCATCTAGAAACATTAACTTCACCATTGTTGTTCTGGGGGGATCTTTGGGCAGTGACTGAGTGGTTGACACACTACTGGGGGGAGCAGAATTTCAAGCACATGGACCATCTTATAGACTCACAAACCTAAGGCTGAAAGAGATCCTAGCAAGCATGTAGTCCAACCCTACAGAACTAGAAATTCTCTCTACAGCACCCACAAGGAGCCATCTGGCCTCCAATAACAGGAAGGGAACTAGCTCCTGAGGAAGTGCATACCACTTTGAGACAGCTAGAGTTGTTAATGACATGTTTTTCCTTTCACAAAACTGAAACCTGTCTCTTCAACTTCCACTTATTACTGCTTATAATAATACTTTAGATGAAGTCTGATCAAAGAAGGGAAGCACTGAATTATCACTTCCCTGTTTCTATACACTATGCTTCTATTAACATAGCATAAAGTTCTGTTAGGGTTTATTTTGGGGATGGGGGTGGTGCTTCCAAGTCACACTACCGATTCATGTTGAGCTTGAGATCCATTAAGCCCTCCAAATCTTTTTCATATGTTCTGAAGCTTAGCCTATGCCTTCCCCATCCTATACTTGTGTAGCTGATTTTTTTGAACCCAAGCATAGGACTTAGTACAATAAATGTAGTCAACCTAGTGTAACCTAACAAGTTGGCACACTACCAGAGGAACAAAATTTCAAGTGTGTGGGCCTTCTCAGAGATTTAAAGAATTTTGGAGCTGAAAAGGACTTCAGAAGGCATATAGACCAACCCTACTGTCCCAGGAACTCTCTTACCATCACCATCAAGGAGTCATCCAGAAATGGGGAGCTGATTAGCTCTCAAAGCAGCCTTTCCCACTTTTCTAATTACTGTTAGAGTATTTTTTTTACATAAATGGAGTAAAATATGATTGAGCTTGTATTTTACTAAGTCCCTAACCTTTTTCACTTAACTGTTGCCTAGCCATGCCTCCTCCAGTTTTCATTCATGTAATCCTTTTTTTTTAACCCAAGTATAGGAATTGGTTTAAAAATAAAAATGTAGCCAACAATCACCAATGACCTAGCAGCTGACACATTTTTAAGTACTTGCTATGTGCCAGGCACTGTGCTAAGCATTAAGGATACAAAAAAGGGCAAAAATACTATCCCGTTACTCAAGGAGTTCACAGTATAATGGGGTAGAACACACGCAAATAACTAGGTAATACAAGATCTATACAGAGAAGATGGAAGGTGATCTCAGAAGGAAAGGCTCTGGCAGCCTGAGTATCCAGGAAAGTGTTTACAGAAAGCCAGATTTAATATGAATGTTTTATCCCAGAGGCTCATTATGTCATGAAGGTGACTCTGAATTCTCAGAGGCTATACCAGAAGAGCCTTGGTTAAGTTCTAACAAGCAAGAGAAGCTTTGAGAATGGTCCTAACAACAGTCTACTGTTCCATAACTGAATAGCTAAATACAGAGAGGTGCATGAAGGTTTAAATACTTTGGTCACAGCAACCCATGAAATAAATAACAATACAAGAAGGCCCTTAGCACTAAATAACTCTCTCTCTCTTTCTCTCTCTCTCTCTCTCTTCCCCTCCCCCCCCCAGAGGTAAGCCACTCATACAAAGGCAAAGGATAATAGATGTATTATAGATGCTGCACTGGTACTCATGAGATGTAAAAAGACCAATAGGAATTCCCTCCAGTAAACTATATCTATGCTGGAGGATCTATAGGAGAAAATTTTAAAAAAATACCCAGAATGAGAATAGGTTGAAATCTGCATGAATGGAGGGAATATTCACATTGTGATCACAGATCCATTGAAATATTATAATACCATGATACTATCATTTGTGCTGGTCATTTTAATAGGATCTGTTGCTTCCTTTTGTTTTTATATCATAGAAATTTCCAGAAATAGCTCTCCCCATGAGCTTAAAAAAAAAACAAAAACAAACACCTACAAACCAACTGACATGGTGACCCATAGTGTCCCCTACCCTTTTACAAAAAAGGAGTTAACTTTCCTTATCTCTTTTCCAGAAGCAATGTTGTTTTTTTACAATTACCCAGTGTTAAGACTTTATTTTAATGTTTTTAAATTTTCATTATTGTAGTCATTTTGCATATTGTCCCCTCAGTTCTGCTTATTTCACTCTACATCAGCTCATACAAATCCTTCTATTTTTTCTGAATTCCAGAAATTTATTATTTTTATTTTTATTTTATTTGGGGGGGAGGGTATGAGGCAATTGGGGTTAAATGCCTTGCCCAGGGTCACACAGCTAGTAAGTGCCAAGTGTCTGAGGATGGATTTGAATTCAGGTCCTCCTGACTCTGGGGCTGGTGCTCTATCCATTGTGTCACCTAGCTTCCTCCAATTTATTATTTTTATGGTGAAATAATATTATATTTTATTCACATACTAGAATTTGTTCAGCCATTTCCATAGCCCTTGATGGGCACCCACTTTGTTACCAGATTTTTGCTACCACAAAAAAAAAAATGATGCTATGAATATTTTGGTATATACTGTATCTGGTCTTTCTTTCTGTCTTTGATTTTCCTGGCCCCAATGCCTCAGAATAGAATATTCATGTATGAAAAGTTTAGTGACTTTTCTGGAAGAATTCTAATTTTTTTTTCCCAGAATAGTTGGACTAATTTACAATTCCACCAATAGTGTTGTAGTGATCCTATCTTCTTATAGCCCTTCTAATATTGACTATTTCCATCTCTTATTATCCTTGCTAATTTGCTCACTAAGCGGTTTTCCACCAGTTATATGCAGGTCATCCCTATTAAATTTCAGAACACTTGTATGCACTGATACAAAGTAAAATGAGCAAAACAAGGAAAACAATTTACTGATATGGAGTAAAAACGAGCAGAACCAGGAAATAACTTAAACAATCTTAACAATTGTAAAGATAATCAACTTTGAAACTCTCCATCCCTTTAGTTTCCAGTTTTGCTACCATGAAAAGAGCTGCTATGATATTTCTGTTCATAGGTTCCTCCTTCTTTGATCATTTTGGGATTTTTGTCTCCCAGTGGTGATGTTGCTGGATGAAAAGATATGCACAATAACTTTGGAACCATGGTTCTGAATTGCTTTCAGAATAGCTGCAACAATTCACAATTCTACCAACAGTGCATTCATGTGTTTCCTTCCAGCATATGTCGTTTTCCCTTTTTGTCAGCTTTACCAATCTGATGGGTTTGAAGTAGAACCTCAGAATTGCTTTAAGTTTCATTTCTCTAATTTTTAGTGATTTTTCCCCTATCGATAGCTTGGATTCCTTCCTACCTATTCATGCTCTTTGACCATTTATCAATTAGATAATAGTTTTTATTCTTATAAATTTTAATCAGTTCCCTATATATTTTGGAAATGAGGCCCTTACCAGAAAAACTTAATGCAAAGATTCTCCTCCAACTCAGTTATTCTTTTCTCCTTCTATTATAACTGTGTTATTTTTGTTTATGCAAATATCTTTTAAATTTTATGTAATGAGAATCGCCCATTTTGTCTTCTTTGGTTCTCTTTATCCTTTTTTGATCATGAACACTTCCCCTATCCATAGATCTGACAGGTAATTTCTTCCTTCATCCTCCAATTCATTTATAGTATTGTCCTTTCTGTCTAAGTCATGTTATCTATTGGAGCTTATCTTGATATGTGGTGTGAGATAATGGTTTATACCTAGTTTCTACTAGACTGAATTCCAGTTTCCCCAGAGTTTTTGTTGAATAATGAGTTCTTACCCTGTAGCTAGAGTCTTTAGATCAATTAAGCACTGGGTTGTACCTCTCAAGATCTTTTTGGATCCTTACTGCTATCCATATATTAGCTCTCTTTCCTATTTTGTTTTGTGTTTTGTGTCATCTGCAAATTTGATAAGTATACCATCAATGCCTTCATATAGGTCAATGATAAAAGATTAAATAATTTAGATTCCTATGGCATTCTACTAGAGACCTCTGTAGAGGGTTAACATTTCTCCATTACAAAAAAAAAACCCCAACATTTCTACATTACAACCAATTTCTTATCTTCATAACAATATCGCCTAGTCCACATTTCTCCATCTCGTCTACAAAGATATCATGAATTTTCCAGATGCCTTGTTGAAAGCCAAATACAGTGTGTTCATAAAATTTCCCTTATCTTCCAGTGCAATAAGCCTGTCAGACAAGTAAATGGGGTTACCCTGGCAGAACTTGATCTTAATTATGTCATACTGGTTGTTGCTGATTTCCTTCTCACTTTCTAAATACTCACAAAACAAACTTTAAATAATACCCTCAAAAAGTTTGCAAAGAATTGAAAACAAACTGACTTAGCCTTATTCTCCTTTGTGAAATCCAGGTCAATAATATGCTCTATGTCCAGTCCTGCGATAAATCTCAATGATTTTTCAGAGATTGCTTATAACAGTTCAGCAGTCACATATCTTAGGTTTTAGCTCTTTGTGAACCATTTTTTCCCCTGCTCTTTCCAGTTTGGAGATCATTTTCATTAGTGGAAGAAACAAGAAGAAAGTCATCATTGATTAGCTTTGTCTTTTCCTATTTAGTGGTGTTAATGTCTGAATATGCCAAACAAAAAGGCAGCTAATTTTCCCTCTAAAGCTTCCTTTAGAAATGATTTGTTGAACCCCTGAACCAGGATATTCTCTTGACTCTGGTAATCGGTGGAATGGAGTTGTGGAAGTCAAATGCCAGGAGGTTTTTTGGTAAAGTGTATTCTGAGCAAAATTTGAAGGCATAGCTCTGGAGGAATGAGAGTGTGTGGGAAGAAAGAAAGTAATTATCTAGTTAATCAGTGTATGTAAATTGTGAGTCTGTTGTCAGTGGGCCTGAATATGTGTAATGAGTGGGCATGTCATTTGGGTGTGAACGCCTGAACAATTTGAGAATACTTTCAGGCCTCTGAGAATGGACCTTTAGAGGGTTCAGGCTGTCACAGTGAGCAAACCTCCATTTAGGGAACATAAGAGTCAATAACAATAATTAATAATAATAATAATAATAATGTCTTCTTCAAGAACAAAGGATGAATAGCAGAGTCATTAAAAACTAAGTAAGGGATGTGAAAGAGAGCATCACCAGCCTGCATCCCCTCTCTGAGATCAAGCTGTGTTTGGTGCTAATGGCAATCCTTGTGGAGTAATTCCAAAATTGTGAACCTATTAAGCTAAAACACTGATATATGATTGGTGCCATTGGGGGCTGCCTACATGTCAACATGGAGAAAGAGAAAGGAATAGGCTCAGACTAAGAGAAAGAGAGTGTATATCAAGAAATGACCATCATCCATCCTGAGTTCTTTCCTACCTTGTAGCTTCCTTTTGTACCCAACATCAGTAGAAAATGTATTTTTTTATACTTACCATTCATCACCACCTTTGGATTGTTTTTGCCTTTAGTGTTCCTGACACTGTTTTTTTCAGGCTTTTGACACTCTTATATTTTTTAGTCATGCTATAAATTTAAAAAGAAAGTATACTAGTATACTAGAAGGATGACTTTCAGGTTCTTTTAAAAGAAGTGAATAATGTAACTGCTTGATTTGGTTTTATCATGCCCCCAAAGGCAAGCAGAAAGAACATTCCACAGCCTACTTGTCAGGGGTTTTTAGAAGCATAAACAAACAAACCACCATGAAAATAGTTGCAGCTTATGCATCAGCTTTGGTTTTAGAGGATGAAGAAATAGAGGGCTCTTTGAAGAAAGAGCTTGGCAAGATTCTCCAAACTAAGTCATTGGGTACTTTGATATCTGGTGTGAAGTATGAAGAAGAGCACAGGGAAGATGGGGGGGGGGAATGCTAAAACAGTTCCTTCAGGGGCAAGAAATAGAAGAAGCAAAGTGTTTGTATTTAAATCAATTAAATGAAGATTTATTAAGTATCTGCTACAGTTAGGACATGATGCTAAGCACTGAAGCACTGTGCTGAAGATTTGCACTTGTATATATTAATAATAGCTAACATTTATACAGCACCTACTATATTTGAGGCATTGCACTAAGCACTTTATAAATGTCTCATAAAAGCCCTGGAAGGGGGATATTTTTATTATCTCCACTTTATAGATGAGGAAAACTAAGGCAACCAGAGGTTAAGTGGCTTGTCCAGGGTCACACAGCTAGTATCTGAAGCCAGACTTGAACTTGGGTCTTCCTGACCCTAGGCCTAAATTTCTATCCACTGCATCACTTAGCTGCCTCCATATCATGATTTTGAGGAGATGGAGGATCAGTCATTCAAACAACATTTATTAAGCACCTGCTATGTACTAGGCACTGTGCTAACTGCTGAGCATACAAAAAAAGGCAAGAAAACAAAACACAACAATTCCAGCTCCCAAGTAGCTCACAATATAACAAGGGAAATAACATACAATCAACTATGTTCAAACAAGAGATAAAAGAAATTGGGTGCAGTCTCAGAGAGAACATGATCTCACTAACTGGTTAAAGTAAAGATCAAAATAAACACCAAGTTATGAAGATGATTAATAAGGAGATGACACAGTGAGGGATTTTACATCTCAAATTCAACCTAAGACACCCCCCCCCAAAAAAGGAAATGGATAACATAAAAGACTTAGACACTGATTATCACCATTTTGTAGAGAAGAATGAAAAGCAGTTGCCAAAGTAACAAAACAGAAAGGGACCAGAAATCATTTTAGCCCACAAAGAGTCGGTTTCTTTGATAAGCACAGAGAAAGATGCTTAACTCCGAGTCTTCCACAGTAAAAACAAGGGAGTTGGACTAGATGATCTCTGAAGGTTTTTCCAGCTCTAAGATCTATGGTTTTATGTAATATGATGATTAAAAATTTGTCTTTTTTTCTTTCATTCTTTCCTCCTTTTTATTTTGAAGGGCAATGAGGGTTAAGTGACTTGCCCAGGGTCACACAGCTAGAAAGTGTGATGATTAAAAATTTGAGAGATATAGTTTCTGAGTCATTTAATCATTTTATTAATAAGGCCAGCAGATTATTAACAAAGGGATAGTCACTTAGCCATCTCTCTCTCTTAGACTATCTAAGACAATCATAGTTCCCCAGCTCACAGCTTTACTCTTTTTTTTTTTTTTTTGTGGGGCAATGGGGTAATTGCCCAGGGTCACACAGCTAGTAAGTATAAAGTGTCTGAGGCCCGATTTGAACTCAGGTCCTCCTGAATCCAGGGCCAGTGCTTTATCCACTGTGCCACCTAGCTGCCCCCAGCTTTACTCTTGAAACAGTAGTAGTCAGTAGGGCCCAGAATTGACCCCTGCACAGAGATTACCTCCATTCACCCCCAGCCTTGGGCTATCAATTCAAAGAATGTGTTCCCTCTTCAATAAGGGGCCAGAGTGACCTTTAGAAGGAGAAGAGTTCTACTATATAGACAAAAGGATCTGTCTCCACTGAAGCTTGAGTAGAACATGAGTTTCCTCACTCTAAATTAAATTCTTTGCATGGTTGGGTGGATTCTGACCAAGATGAGGAGAGTTAATGTAGTCTCATTCAGTAATGTCCTCCAAGAAGAAGGGACTTTTTTTTAAATGAGGAATTTAGAAAAGAGGAGAGCCTCTGAATCTCCCCAAAATATCGGTTATTAATAATCATTTCTCACAGTAAGTACTCCTCTTTAATGATGCAGACTGGGATCTTTCCATATTTGCCTATCCCATGTGGCTTTTGTTCATGTCCTGCCATAAATCTTCTACTTGGCACCTACCCAACATGCCGGGCTGATCCTAATTGTAACTGTGACTGGCCCATTTTTTTTTTCTAGTGATACATTTATCTAATGACACCTTTTATGCCACTCCTGTTACACAATTCTAAATTTGTAATGTTGCAAGTCTCTGATGTCTACTTCACATATGCCTCTCCATTATCCTTTTAGGAACCCTCAAATTTAATTCTTTGGAAACTATGGAGTTCAGTGATTTGCAACCAAAAAATAACAACAGGATGTTGAGACATTCAATTTACAGTGTTACACAGTAAACTTTTATTTGAGAAGAGGAGACATAATTATCTGCATCAGGAAAAAAAAGCCTAATATAGGAGATGATACATGTTAGTTCATATTTCTTCTTTGGAGAACTTTATTCACATCTTTTGATGACATTTATTGGAGAATGTTTCATTCTTAGTGACTTGTATCAGTTCCTATATATTTTGTGTGTCAGATGTTTATTAGAGATGCTTATTGAACTATGTCTTCTGACTATTTGTGCAAAAGTTTTGTTTTTATATAAGTAGTCTGTTTCATCTCATAGAATTGTTCATGTCACAACTAGTGTTTAAGTGTGCTATTTAGAGTTCTGAGATATGTGGCTTTTTAAAAATTTTGTGACTTTTAAATATTTTGTTCTTTTAATCCATTTGGAAATTTCTGTGGTATATATAGTATAGGTTGTTATGCTAAACCCATTTTCCTGTCATATCTATCCAGCTTTTCCTAGCATTTCTTATTGAACTGAAAGCACTTTTCCAGCTTAAAAAAATAGAAAGGAGAAAAATCTTTGATTCTTGGAAAAGAAATGTAGTCTTTTCCTCTTTGAACTCTTAAGGGTACAGGCTTAGTACTGGTATCACTGAATCAAAGGGTATGCACAGTTTAGTGACTTTGGGGGCCTAATTCCAAATTGCCATCACTCTTTTAACTAATGAACAACGGAGTGAATAAGTATAGGCTTCAAGTAACACTTGGAATGTAGCACATGTGACACTTAAGGTACAGTGGTAAATAAGCAGCCTGTTACCAGCTTCCTCGAGCTTACAGGAAGATAAGGTATCAGTGTATTAATTTTCTTTTCTATGTAGCAAATATACACAGCCAAGCAAAACAAAACTAAACATTTGCCATGTCCAAAAATGCATATGTCTGCAGCTTGATGGCAACACCTCTCTGTCAGGAGGTCTTCATCATCAGTCCTCTGGATGATGTGGTTGGTCATTTCATTGATCCGTTTTTTGTTTTTCTTTACTGTGTTGTTATTATATCAAATGTTCTCATGGTTCTACATCAGTTTATAGAAGTCTCCCCAGGTTTCTCTGAAACCATCCTTTTTGTCATTTTTTATAGTAAAGTAGCATTCTGTTATGTTACCAGGCAGCCCCTCTCTGTCCTGGTTTCTCCTGTCTCACTCCTAGAAGAAAGCACTAGTGTTGTTCCCAAGCATGCCAGGTGATGCTGAAATAAATCTTCCTCTTTGCTATGAGGGAGGAACTTCCCTAGCATCCCCCAACATCAAACAAGCAACAAGCATTTGCAAAGCACCTACTAAGTGCTAGGGATACATACAAAAGTGAGATAGTCCTTAGCCTCAAGGAGACATTTCAGCTCTAGTGAAGCAACATTTAATTTTCTTTAAAAAAAAAAAACCAGAATGTGAAGTTCTTTTGGTGGGGGGGCGTGGGGGCAGTGAGGGTTAAGTGACTTGCCCAGGGTCACACAGCTAGTAAGTGTCAAGTGTCTGAGGCCAGATTTGAACTCAGGTCCTCCTGAATCCAGGACTGGTACTTTATGCACTGTCCTACCTAACTGCCCCCAACATTTAATTTTCAAAAGAGCCCATTCCCCTTTTCTGCTGGGGATTGAAGTGTGTGAGAACTGAACAATACTGGCCTACAGCACCATACTGGGAGCACACATTGGGCAGTTTGGGTCCCATGAGCACAGTATTGTTTGCACCACCCAGCCAGTGGTGATAATTGACTCTGACTCTTGGTTACCTAACAGATGAATCTAGTACATTACCTCAACAGGCTGGGCCCAAGAATCTCCCTGGGTTGCCCATGAGGTTAGCTTCCTCCAGATCTCCTGATAGGTGGGTGAAAAACCACCAAGAATCTGAGCTAAAGGCCATTACAAAACACTGTGTCTGGGTCTTTCAGAGTTTGCCAGTATAAATCAGACTTTATGGTAGGGCCTTGAAGGGGATGTCCAGCCCTTCACTTCCTTATCCCTTTGGCCCCAGATCCAGAAAATTCGGGGGAAAGCAAGCAAAGGCAGGGAAATAAGAAGCTGCTGCAATCAGAGTTCCATTGGGACTGGAACCTATGAGGGCAGAGTCATATAAGAATGCTGTCTTAGCCTTGTATTAAGTGAAGTTTGAGGGCTAATCAATAACACATAATGACGGAACATATTCAGACTTTGAATCATGGGGCCTGAGCTTTGTGAGGAGAGAGTTCCCACTCAGGTCACTTGCCTATCTGTGGGGCTCAGGCCTAGGCCTTTCCTTCTCCCTTTCTCCCCAGGCCCTGGCTCAGAGCTATTCTTGCTACACCCTCACTCTGGAGAGCTGAGCACAGCTGGGCCCCTGAGTCGACTGGAAAGGCCCCACTTTGTGCTAACAGTGAATGCTCAGGACCAGGGCAGCCCCCCCAGAAGCACCAGCCTCCAGCTGCTCCTACAGGTACCTAAGCCACCAGCCCCCAAACCTCAGATCTCAAAGCTTCCATTCCCCCAACTCCAAAACCCCATTTACCAACCTCAAGTCTCCCTTCCCCCAATTCCAAATGCCAGTCTCATCATTTCTAATTCCCCCAAATCCCCAAACCTCATTCCTAACCTAATACCTACTATCTCAAAGCCAAATCTCCCAAACCAACTGTCTCCAAACCCACTGTTCCCAAATTCTGTATCCCTCTATCTTTAGAACTCTCGGCCCCTCCTTTCCCTTAGACCTCCATCCCTCACTTTCCGTGCCCTGAATCTGCCAACCTTATATCCCCCTGACCCCAAACACCCAACCCAACATGCCTTCTCTTGGCAGGTGCTGCCCCGGACCAGATCTCCAGTAGCTCCTGATGCCTCAGCAGCCCCAGCAGTGCTGACACTGACAGCAGGAGAGGGGCTTCAGCCAGGCTCCCTGCTGGGATCAGTGGCACTTCCAGGGGCCCCCCAAGGGGTACTTACATACACATTGGTGGGTGGAGGTGACCCTGAGGGCACGTTTGCATTGGATGCAGCCACAGGTCAGCTGTACCTGGCCAGGCCCCTGGACTTTGAAGCAGGGCCAGCATGGAGAGCCCTGACTGTGAGGGCTGAGGAAGTGGGTGGGGGTGTTCCAACTTACTCTCCTGGGCCTCGGCTGCTACGTGTGGAGCTACGTGTGGAGGATGAAAATGAGCATGCACCCACCTTTTCCCGTGACCCACTAACTCTAGCACTGCCTGAGAACCCACCCCCAGGAGCTGCAATCTACACATTCCAAGCTGCAGATGCAGATGGGCCTGGCCCAAATAGTGATGTGCGCTACCGCCTGCTGCGCCAGTCACCCCCAGTCCCTGCCTTGCGACTGGATCCCCGCACTGGTGCCCTCAGTGCCCCCAGAGGCCTGGATCGTGAGGCCACACCTGCCCTGCTCTTGCTGGTGGAGGCAACTGATCAGGCCCGGAATATCAGCCTGCGCCGCAGCACACGTGTCTCAGCTAGGGTATTTGTGACAGATGAGAATGACAATGTCCCAGTCTTTGTCTCACCCCATACCACCCTGCTTCCTGAGGACCAACCAACTAGTTCTGTGGCACTCTATGTGGTGGCCCGTGACCCAGACCTGGGTGAGGCTGCCCGCCTGTCCTACCAACTAGCAGGTGGCAACAGTGACGGACACTTTCACTTGCATCCTAGCACTGGTAAGTGTGTGGGTGAGGCAGGAATGAGAGCTACAGTTCATGAGCGGGAACAGCCGGGGGGCTAACCTTGAACACTTGCTCTCCCTCCCAGGTGCACTGTCTATCATAAGACCCCTAGACCGGGAGCAGCAAGCTGAACACATGTTGACTGTGGTTGCTTCAGACCATGGTTCCCCTCCCCGATCAGCCACTCAGTTGCTGACAGTCAGTGTGGTTGACATCAATGATGAGGCCCCCACCTTTCCACAGGCAGCATACCACGTCCATGTGCCTGAGAACCGTCCACCCGGCACCACTGTGCTCACCTTGCATGCCACCGACCCTGACTTGGGTACAATGCATGGGGACAGAGGCAGAATCAGGAGGATGGAGACCAGTGTGGGAACATACTGAATGCTTTGGGAAGGGGCAGTGAGAAGTGAAAGGGCTGCACTTGTAGGGTATTGGAAAGGAAGTATTGAGGAATGTAAAACTGGGTGGCATGGTGGTTGGAAGTAGACAGTGGAATTGGGAGCAATGGGAAGACAGGGATGGAGGAACCTTGGGCTAGGGCAAGTGTAAGGGAGCTGGGGTTTCAAACGGTTTTGAAAGCCAGAGATGAGAAAAGTCATCTCTTTCCCCCTCCCCTACTTCCCCAAACATACACTGATTGATTCCCTCTCCACCAAGGTGTTAATGGACAAGTGACATATGGTGGTGTCTCTGGTGACACCTTCTCCCTGGACCCAAACACTGGAGTCCTCACTACTCGACAGGTCCTGGACAGAGAAGAGCAGCAGGAGATCAACCTGACTGGTACAGGAATTGGAAGGGATGCTGGGAGCTTGCATGATGAGTGTGAAGGGTCTCTGGGAAGCACTGAGACTGTGTTTGACAAAGTCCATAGTGAGCATAAACCCTTGGAACAATGAGCATCACTTCCTTCACAACAAACTAGACTAAGACCACATCTGCTTTCCTCCCATACACAGGGTGTCACAGAGTATGTAGATCCTGTCCCTGATGGGCCAGGTCTCTGACCTAGAAGGGACAGTGAGGAGATAAAATTTCTTATAATTGTCAGAGGCATCATGGAATAAAGAAAAGAGCCCTGGACAGGCCAAAAGACTAGGGTTCAAGTCTTGGGTCTGCTATTAACTCCTTGTGTAAGTAAGTCCCTTCTCTCAAGGCTTTAGTTGGGTGCTCCGGAAGATGAAGGGATTAAGCTAGTTCTAAGGCTTCTGGCTCCAAAAGTGTATGAATCATATGGAACCAGTTTAGGATGTCAAGTGGCAGACAGGTCCAGGTCTTTTGGTTTGGTCAGAAATTTAGCACAGTTATAGAGAAATTACATGGGAAGAAAGGGCCCTTGAGGATTCTTGGTCACAAGGGGAGGATTCTTTAGATCACTCCATAGTCCCTTGTAACTTCACTCTGAATTATGGGGCCAGTCTGAAAAACACTAGTGAAGTTTCACTTAAAAACTATCCTCATTTCCACCTTCCAAAGATCCATTAATTAATTAATTACTGCCTCCCAAACTAATGCACTGAGAAGCAAATGTGTGCTTCTGGCCTTGGGTCCCCACTCCCACAAGGTAGAATCTGCTAGCACAAACCAGAGACCTGCTTGTGGCCCTTTTTCTAGGTCATGCTCAGAGTTACAGAATTTTAGAATAGGAAGGGACCATAGCAGTCCTTTAGGTCAACCCATACCCAAAAAAAGAAAGTGACCATAGGGCAAAACTGATAAGTCGTGTTGGATATTCTCCATGCCAATGCAAAAATATTTGGCTGGGGCAGATAGGTGACTCAGTAGATAAAGCACTGGCCCTGGATTCAGGAGGCCCTGAGTTCAAAGCCAGCCTCAGACACTTGACACTTACTTGCTGTGTGACCCTGGGCAAGTCACTTAACCCTCATTGCCCCCCCCCCCAAAAAAAACCCATTTGTCAAGGACCTATGTCCCTGTTTTATATCATGATTAATATGTATAATGTCAAACAAGATTACCTTTGTTGTCACATCTTTGAAGGAATCTTGTATAATTTCACATACACATGAGTGACACCTTGTTGGTAAAGTTTCTTTAAATCACATGCTTTTGTAAAATAGTCAACAAATAATACAGTGGTATCTTCTTTTTTTCTTTACAAATTTTAGTCAAATAGGACTGTTGAGATCTAGTCTGATATGAAAAAATTATTTGCAGAAGTCTGCAAATACTCCCTTCTCATACCTTTATCAAGGTAAATGCAATTATAGGTTATTCTCAAAAAAAGTTTAAAGAGATAATAAAGTAGCAATATGAGCCAGTAGGGGGTTTTTTGTTTGTTTTTGTTTGTTTGTTTCTTTGTTGTTGTTGTTTTTTGCAGAGCAATGAGGGCTAAGTGACTTGCCCAGGGTCACCTAGCTGCCCCATGAGCCAGTAGTTATTAATCCTCTTTTGGTCACTTTTTTTTCGGGGCAATGAGGGTTAAGTGACTTGCCCAGCGTCACACAGCTAGTAAGTGTCAAGTGTCTGAGGCCAGATTTGAATTCAGGTCCTCCTGAATCCAGGGCCAGTGCTTTATCCACTGTGCTGCCTAGCTGCCCCCTTTTTGTTTTTGTTTTTTGTTTGGGGGGGGGGGGTTGGTCACTTTTTAAAATAAAAAAGGTCTGAGATTTTTCCCCAAGATTTTGGTATCTTACCCTCTTTCAGATACCTTGGGAATGGATTCCCCTATGCCCTCATAATTTTATTGTCTCCAACACAAACCTCTTCAGTGGCACTTCCCCCCCAAAAAATCTTTCCAGGTTCTCTCCCTAGTTTGGGACTGGCTTGCTCACCTCCCTGCACCAACTTTTGACAGATCAGGTGGTATCCCCAGAAGAATAGCCACATAGCTACAATTCAAACTCTCTCTTGGGGTCCTAGGAGTATCCATGATGTAGAGAGGGATAAACTCCTACTAATTACCAGTGTAATTCCTGGAGCCCCACCAGCATGGTTTCCATTTATACAAAATCATTTAGTTACAATGATACCATTGATTCTTTTTTTTTTTTACATATAAGGTATTTTATTTTTTCCATTACATGTAAAGATAGTTCTCAACTTTTGTTTATACAAGCTTTACAATTTCAGGTTTTTCTCCCTCCCTCCCCTCCCTCCCCCCTCCTCTAGACAGCAGGTAATCTGATATAGGTTATATCTATATATCTATATACATATAGATATATATATACACACACATATATATATATGCATAATAACATTAATCCTATTTCTGCATTAATCCTGTTATAAGAGAAAAATCAGAGCAGTGATGCAAAACCTCAAAATAGAAAAAAAAAAACAACAGCACCCAAAACAAAAGAAATAGTATGGTTCAATCAGCATCTATACTCCACAGTTCTTTTTTTTTTTTCTTGGATTTGGAGATCCTCTTCTATCATGAGTTCCCTGGAACTCTTCTGTACCATTGCATTGGTGAGAAGAATATAGTCCATCACAGTAGGCCAACACTCAATGTTGATGATACTGTGATACCATTGATTCTTAAACATGGAACATTTACAAAACAAAGCAAAAGCAAGAATAATCAAAACATTTGTTAATAGAAGGTAAAAATAGATATAATAAAAAATATAATAGTTCCCCTATAAACCTGAGTCACACTCTTCTAGCAGTGTACACAGCATCAGTAGGGGGAGAATGGACACACACATACACATATAGGTACCTAGCAGGGAGAAATATAAGTGGGGAAAAGAAAAGCTGCCTCTCTGCTATTCTTGAGCCATTAAAGTAGGGCTGGTTGGGTTTTTTTTAAAGCTTTAAAGTCTTTTTTAACACAAAGCTATTCTTGACAGGGTACTAAAAAAGTATTATGCTTTTTCAGTAACCTTAAACCAGAGAAATTGCTAAGCTCTCTTGGATATGCTCTGGGATTCTGAACAGTTTCTTCCTCCCTTTCCAGCTATAGAAAGCAGTAAGACTTTGTAGCCTTTTCTCAGTGAGCTCTCCAAATAGGAGAGTATTTTCCTTTGTCCAAATAGCTTTCATAAGCAGCTAGGTGACATAGTGACTTGAGTGCCAGGCCTGGAGTCAGGAAGATTCATCTTCTTGAGTTCAAATCTGGCCTCAGATACTACTAGCTGTTTGTGAGCCTGGCCAAATCACTTAACACTGTTTGCCTTGGTTTCTTCATCTGTAAAATGAACCGGAGAAGGAAATGGCAAACTACTCCAATATCTTTGCCAAGAAAACCCCAAATGAATTCACAGAGAGTCTGACAAAACTGAAAATGATTGAACAACAACAAAACAGCTTTCAGCAAAGATGTCTCATAGCAAAACAGATGCAAAGCTTCCATTTTATTCTCTTTCTCCATCTCAAACCAGAAAGGGCAACACAAGCAAACCCATGAGAGGTTTCCTCTTAGGCAGTAGAAAATATAAAATATATCATAAAATTATGTTTGTTGCCCTTGAACACACAATAAAACCAACTAAATCAACTCCTTTATTTGTCTCACCTATGAGGCACTCTTCTCTTTAGCTGCAACATCCTTTGGTCTACTAGTTTCATTGTTATTAAGAATGCCCAGATTAGGGGCAGCTAGGTGGCACAGTGGATAGAGCACCGGCCCTGGATTCAGGAGTACCTGAGTTCAAATCCGGCCTCAGACATTTAACACTTACTAGCTGTGTGACCCTGGGCAAGTCACTTGACCCCAATTGCCTCACCAAAAAAAAAAACCCAGATTGATACAATTCCCTTGCTCTAGTATCACATCTTGTTAATTACTGGACAAGAATATATTTAGAGTGCCTTCAGCCAAGTTAATGTTAATAGAAGGCCTCAAAAGGGTGTGATTCTTTTTTTAAATAATATTTTCCCCCAATTACATGTAAAAAGAGTTTTCAACATATATTTTTGTAATATTTTGAGCTCCAAATTTTTCTCCTTCCCTCCCCCTTTCCGTAGCCAGCAAGTCATCTGATATAGGTTATATATTATAGTCATGTTGTGAGAGAAGAATCAGAGCAAAAGGAGAAAATCACAAAAAAGAAGAAACAAAAAAACCCCCATCAGCATGCTTTGATCTGCATTCTAACTCCATAATTCTTTTTCTGGATGTGGAGAGCATTTTCCATCTTTCTGAGTCTTTTGGAATTGTCTTGGATCATTGTATTGCTGAAAAGAGCTAAGTCTATCACAGCTGATCATCACACCATGTTGCTGTTACTATGTGCAGTGTTCTCTTGGTTCTGCTCACTTCACGCAGCATCAGTTCATGTAAGTCTTTTCAGGTTTTTCTGAAATCTGCCTGCTCATTATTTCTTACAACACAGTGGTATTCCATAACATTCATATATGACAACTTGTTCAGCATTCAAAACTGTGATACTTTTTCTGCTCCTCTTTCCATTTCATTGCAGAAGCACAAGAATGAGGACCATTTTCTATTTTTCTTTGTTTCATGGCCAAAAAGTGAATTACCAAATGGTCCCTCTGTTGGAGATGAGCTTCTCAGTCTTTATCTAGGTTAATCCTTGGAAAGCCAATATAGTCTTGTGCTACGATTGTACTCAAAACTTTTCTTGCATGGTAGAACTTGTTAGGTAGAGTTTGCATTCTGCTGGCATAGTCTTCCAGAGCCCAAGGCTGCCTCCACACAATGGTGAAACTTCTGAGTGACACTTTGTAGAAATCCACACCCAGAGTCACCTACAAATTCCTAGAGATCTCCTTCCAACGCATAAACCAATGAACTCACAAACAAATAACTCGATACCCTCAGCTTCCAGTCATGTCACTTACTGATCACTCTCTAATTTGGCACTTCCAGACAAAGTTACACTCCATCCATACTTCATTCTTTGAACCTTCTGTTCCACAGCTAGTTTCTGAATATTTACCAAACAAAACCAAAAATTCACTTTTTACTTTTTACTTTATTTGAGGACTTTGATCCTTGTTCTGGCTTTGGCTTCCCAGAGAGCATTTCTTACACATCTTGAAGCAGCTACTTTATCCAGTTTGGCAGACATTTCCTTATCTGTAATTTCTTTGACTCTGTTCACAAAAATTCTTATTCTATTTTCTGCTTTACTAGATATTCCTTGGGATCAATTCCTTGAGTGGCCAAGTAAACCCAAAACATTGAATTTATTGTATAAGCAGAAACTTAAGTCAAACTTGACCTGTTCAAGTGGCTCCAACTTTTGTAATAACTCATTTATAGAAACCAATATTGTGGTCTATAACATTTTGTCCACGGAACAAAGGGGATTCTCAAATGCTGACAGTCATGAATTTCTGTTGGATAGTCTTTTCTACTAATATCTTCTCCTTTCCTGCTAACTTGTCTGGCACTCGCTTCTTCAGGGGAAGCCCCACAGCTAGGTTCTAATGATATGCATTCCACTGATTATCAGCTAGATGTGCTGATATAAAGTTCCTTTATAGCTTCAAGGAGGTAATTACCAACTCCAGGTAGCTATGTATCTCTTTTGTGTCCCAGCACTATTGTTTGCCTTTCATGTTGGGCATTACCAGAGTCTAATACATTCATTAAAATCACAGAATCTTAACACCAAAAGGGACCTCAGTAGACATCAAGTTCAATCTGTGCTTAAATACAAAATCCCTCTATCATGGGACAAGTTGACATCAAGCTGATGTTTGAAGGCTTATAATAATGAGAAAGGAATTTCCTTCTTACCAAGGGACTCCCATTCCCCTTTTTGACAGTTAGTCTCAATTTCATTTCTCAAATGAGATAAATTTTATTAGTCAGTTTGCCTGTCTCAGTTGATCCACAGAATAGCTTTGTGAGGGACACAAAGACAACTGGTATAATTCCCGTTTTGAATATGGAGAATCTGAAGGCCAGACAGGGCAATGACTTGCTTGAAGTAACACAATTCAGTGACAGAACTAAGAGCAGAATCTAACTCTCCTGACTCCTGGGAAGCTCACTCCTCTTAAAGATAAACTATTCATCCCCCAGTGAGCATTTATTAAGCACCTAATATTTGCTAGGCACTGTGTTAAATGCTGGAAACATGGTCTTATTTTATCCTTACAACCATCCTGGGAAAGAGGTGCTATTATTATCCCTATTTTCCAGATGAGGAAACTGAAGTAGACAGGGATTAAAATGTGACTTACCCCAGGTCACAGCGCTAAGAAATGTTTGAGGCCAAATTTGAACTCATAATTACCAACTCCAGGTCAAGCATTCTGACCATTACACCACCTAGCTGTTTAGGTATATGCTTGAGGTTGCGTGTTTTGTGTGTGTGTGTGTGTGTGTGTGTGTGTGTGTGTGTAAATGTACATATTATGGGCTTAGTGTGAAGCTCTGTCACAACTGAAAGAACAGCAGTATAATTGATCATTTGTGCTCAGCATGATATACATACATACATGTGTGCAGGTGCATGCCTGGACACACTTGTATGTTGGTGAGTGCATATTTGTGTGTGTGCATTTATATATTACTTGTTTAGGAATGGAACATTTTTCAAGCCTGGGGATGATGGGATATGTCTACTTCTCTTCTGGTAGTGGTGGTGATTCTTCAGTCGTGTCTGATTCTTCATGACCCCCTTCGGGGCTTTCTTGGCAAAGATCCTGGAGTGCTTTGCCATTTCCTTCTCCAGCTCATTTTAAAGATGAGGAAACTGAGGCAAACAGGATTAAGTGACTTGCCCACTCACACAGGTAGCAAGTGTCTGACACAGGATTTGAACTCAGTAAGATGAGTCTTCTTGACTCCAGGCCTGGCGCTCTATCCACTGCGCCACCTAGCCACCCCAGAACATGTACTAATCATGGTGTATATATACATATCCAGGCACATGCTTGGATACATCTGGGCACTTGAGTGGGGTATATTTTTATATGTATGGAAGTCTATGTTAGTGAGTTTACCCACCTATTCTTGACCAGGTATCCATGCATGTACATGTGTAGCTTAACAGCTAAGGCCAGGGGTGTGTCACAGTACTGGTTCTACTTCCCAGGATAGGATCTGTGCTAAGTACAGCATGTACCTGTAGTGTATGACCAGGATGGGGCTCACTGGCCCCACTTAGTTGCATCTGCCTGTGTGTGTGTAGAGGGGGCGGAATGTTGACTGTGTGTGCATGTATGTACCTAGGGCACCATGCTCTAGTTTGGACAGCATCTGTGCTGAGTACAGTATGTATCTACAGTGTATGCCCAAGATGGGGGTTCACCGCCCCTGCTGAGCCATGTGTCAGTGCATGTGACTGTGGAGGATGAGAATGACCACGCACCAGCCTTTGGGAGCTCCCACCTCTCCCTGGAGGTTCCTGAGGGCCAGGATCCCCAGACACTGACCGTGCTTAGGGCATCAGATCCTGATGTTGGCCCTAATGGGCAGATTAACTATCAAATACTGAGTAAGTCACATCAAAACTCGGGGCCTAGGGCCTTCCCTACAACAGGGGTTCTTTGGGACCCTTAAGATCACCGTACAACCTTCCTACAACCTGTCCATGTAACTGCTTTCTACCTCCCCACGACCTACCATAACACCCTTCCATAGGACCACGTTATTGTTCTCCATTCCCACAAAATACCTCCTACTCCCCACACAGGACTCCATCCCACCTCCCCATCCTCACGGGTCCTGTCCCCCCTACTCCAAACTAAGTTCCACTCTCTCTTCTACTTCTGGCTTCCTCTCAATTCTCTTATCTCTTACCTCTCTTTTCCATGTTTGCTTTTCTGTCTTTGTCTCTCTTGTTATTGTCTCTCTCTGATCATTTGTCTTTATTTCTCTGGCTGTGGTTGTCTTGAACTCTCTTTTTCTGTTCCTATGTCTGTGTGTGGATTGGTCTAGCAGATGGCGACCTATCAGGAGCCTTCATCTTAGATGCAGTATCGGGGACACTGGGCACAGCGCGATCCCTAGACCGAGAAGCAGAACCATCATTCCAGCTCCTGGTGGCGGCCAGAGACGGAGGCCAGCCTGCACTGAGTGCCACAATGCTGGTGACTGTGACGGTGCTAGACGCCAATGATCACGCACCCACCTTCACAGCACCATCCTATGCAGTAGAGGTACCTGAGGATGCACCCCTAGGGACACTGTTGCTTCAGCTGGAAGCTCGTGATCCTGATGCTGGTGCCAATGGACGTGTGGCCTACTATATGGGTGAAGGTGCGGCTGGTGCCTTCTTGCTGGAGCCTGACTCAGGAGAACTGCGCACAGCTATTCCACTGGACCGTGAGCGGCAGGCTCGCTATGGCTTTGTAGTGCATGCTGTGGATGGAGCTGCAGCTGGGCCGCTCAGTTCCAGTGTGTCTGTCACTGTTACCGTGCGTGATGTTAACGACCATGCACCTGCCTTCCCAGCCAGCCCCCTACGGCTCCGGTTGCGCCCCACTCGCACAGCCCTGGGCCAGGGTTCCCTGGGTCCTCACATATTAGCCACACTAAGGGCTGAGGACCGTGATGCTGGTGCCAATGCCTCAATCTTGTACCGACTGGCAGGGCCTGCACCCCCTGGTGTCTCTGTGGACTCATACACCGGTGAGATCCGCTTGGCACGCCCACCCGCTGCCCTGGGCCCCCGGAACCGTGTACTCTTCATTGTGGCCACTGACCTTGGCCGCCCAGCTCGTTCTGCCACTGGTGTGGTTGTTGTGGGGTTACAAGGAGAAACTGAACGTGGCCCTCGATTTCCCCGGCCCAGCAGTGAGGCTGCTATTCCTGAGGATGCCCCACCAGGTGCGGAGAAGGGCCATGGAATGGAGGTGGGAATGGGGACCATTAAACACCCCCAGGGGCATGCATGTGTTTGAGTACTATGGGCCAAGAGTTGTTCCATATCCTTTCCCACTCCTGATCATACTCAACTCCTTGATTGAATCTAGCTTATGATGCTTCATTCTCTGATCCCTCAATACTTCTCCCCCGGGATCTGATCCTGACCCCTGAACTCCATCCCTGAGTCCTTCCCCCTCTTCCTAGGGACCCTCATTGTGTCCCCCCAGGCCACCCATGCTGGGGGCTCCACAGGCACTATCACCTACAGCATCCTCAGTGGCAATGAGCATGATCTTTTCTCCATTGAACCCAGCACAGGTAGGGTGTACAGGAACTCTGGGGTGGGGGAACTTACCTTAAGGATTGGGTATGTCTGCCATCTAATGGATTGTCTAGAGGTCAGGGAGTAACTCTCTGAGGTTAGGACAAGGCTAAGTTGTGAGAAATTGGAGGGGGTCTCTGCTATCTGAAAGCTTCACACTCTACTGAAATGTCCTCACTATGGTTAAGGATCTTGGTTAAGAATCTCCAAGGTGTGAGGTGGGGCTATGGGTGGTATCCCAGTAGGAGTGGCTAGTGGTGGAGATGGGGATGGGGTGGGG
Organism: Dromiciops gliroides; assembly: GCF_019393635.1. Classification (NCBI taxonomy): domain Eukaryota; kingdom Metazoa; phylum Chordata; class Mammalia; order Microbiotheria; family Microbiotheriidae; genus Dromiciops; species Dromiciops gliroides. The sequence continues at coordinate 585,959,619 of NC_057863.1, read as the reverse complement.
TGGGGCAGGTTTGAGGTTGCCAGGGTTATCATCATCTTGATACTGAATGTCTGGAGGCCTCCCTGAGATCTGACGGTTCTCATGCTCCCCCAGGGGCACTCTCGGTGAAGGCAGCAGGTGGACTGGACTTCGAGACAAGTCCAAGACTGCGACTGGTTCTTCAGGCAGAGAGTGGTGGTTCCTTTGGCTTCACAGTGCTGACGCTGAGCCTACAGGATGCTAATGACAATGCTCCACGATTTCTAAAGCCACACTATGCAGCATTTGTACCTGAGTCAAGGCCTTTGTCTGGGCCTCTCCTGAAGGTGGGGGGCAGGAGGGGGGAGGAGGGAAGGACTTTAGATGGATGAAAGTGGAGGGAAAGGAGGGCCTCACAGACCATGAATGGGGGTGGGCCCTGAACTGTCAGACTTTCTACATCACACTCATAGGCTGGGGACAGGGGCTGAGATGAGATCAGGGCCCTATTCTGTCCTCCTGCCACCTCCAGGTAGAGGCTGATGACCTGGACCAGGGCCCAGGGGGACAAGTCACTTATAGCCTGGCTCCATCCCAGGCCACTCGGGGGCTATTCCACATAGACCCAGCTATGGGTACGATTACCACCACAGCCATCCTGGACCGAGAGATCTGGGCAGAGACTCGGTGAGGACTCAGCTCCCTTCCCCAATCCACAGGCCCTCTATTTCTCTTCCCCTTGCCCAGTCACGTGCCCAAAGCCACCACCCCACACTATGTCTCCAGAGGTCCCCTCAGTATCCCTCTGGTATCCTTCCTTCCTGAGTTTCCTCCTATCCCAGTGTCTTTCCACTGTCTTCATTTCCTGAAGGTCCAACTACCCTTAATAGCCCTCACCTTTTCCATTACCCCAATCCTGTGATTCTTGACCTGGTCCTCCCTGATCCTGTGCCCCCAGCCTGGTGGTGATGGCCACAGATAGAGGCTCCCCACCCCTAGTGGGCTCAGCCACACTGACCGTGCTGGTCATCGATGCCAACGACAACCGGCCAACCATCCCCCAGCCCTGGGAGGTTAGAGTGCCAGAAGGTAAGTGTGACCTACGGCTTGGGGGTAGCATCCTTATTTGTGAAGGGTGAGTGTCTCTACCTATGTCCTATATGGCTCATGTTTTTGGTCTGTGGTACCATCCCATATGGGTATCCACACCTATGTCCTATGTCTCATGTATGCTGTAGATGCACTTCTAGGGTCAGAGATCGCTCGGGTGACAGGGAACGATGTGGACTCAGGACCTGCCCTGTGGTATGTGCTGAACCCGCCTGGGATCCAGGGCCCTTTCAGTGTGGGGCGCTATGGAGGCCGCATCTCACTCACAGAGCCCCTTGACTTTGAAAATATGGACTGTTATCAGTTGCACCTGCTAGCCCGTGATGGGCAGCATGAGGGCAGTGCCAACCTCACGGTACAGGTAGAGGATGTCAACGACAATGCGCCCACCTTCTCTCAAAGCCTCTATCAGGTATGTCTGCACTGAGCCCTCTTCCATAGCCTCTACAAGGATGCCTAGGGTTTTCCCCTCATACCCTCTACTCCTCTACAGCGTTCCCAAGACTTCTCCTGAGCCCCTCCTCTGCCCCAGAATCCCCCCAAACAGAAACACCTCAGTGTAAGGGTTCTTTGTGGTCTCATTGCCACCAACTCCCAACTCATTCAGTAGACGACTTTGAACAAGTCTCTTCCACTCCTCCTCGGTTTCCCCACCATAAAAGATGGTTAGATTCAATTGTCCCTCAAGTCTCCTAAAACTGAGGAACTTAGCTTAGTTAGTTGATATTAGAGGCTCACTACCTTTATTTCTAAACTCTTTGGTTTGTCTTTTTACCCTAGGGAAATCTTTAGCTGAAGTTCTAGGCAAGAAATCCTTTCCACTTGTCTGAACTGGGGTCCTCTTTAATTGTGGGTAGGGTGATTTTGTTCCTATGTGCAGTGTCTGCCTCAAAACACTGCCTGTTCCATGAAGGGAAAGAAGGTGAGCTTCAACATTTTTGAGCTGCTGTTTCAATGCAGCAGTTTTCCTTTGAGCACTTTTGAATAGTTTGTCTCAAGCTAATCTCTTGAGGACTTTACCGTCTTTTTATGACTGAGGCATGGCTACCAAAAATTCTCAGAAATGTAAGCCTTTGCTCTATCTTATGCTCCCATTTCTTTTTCAGCCCCAGTGGCAAATGTTGAAGCTTTTCTCTGGGGTTTCTGGTTTCCCTATCTATAAAATGGAAGTCATAATAGCAACTGCCTCCCAGGGTCGTCGTCGTCGTGAGGATCACATGAGAGAACATAAAGCACTTTGCAGACCTTAAAGTACCTGTAAAATGCTAACTTTAACAAGTTTTTTCAATGGTCTGGGAACACCTGAGTTTTTCAGCAAAACCTCATCATCTTGCTTCAGTTGTTGATAAGAAAATGCAGGCTCTATGCACTACCATTCTTGATGTTGGTTTGGTGGCATTGCTCTGAACGGAATTTCTCCTCTCTAGTGCTTAACATATTTGTGGCCATCTAATCCACATACGTAACAGAAGACAGTTTTGCCTCTTTGGTGAGCTCTTTTGAAAACTCAATTGTATTGTCTATTCTGAATTTTCTCCCTCTTCTCCCCCACCTCCCCCACACCCGGTTGCTGATAGTCATTTATCAAATTGTGTAATCTGAGGATGAGGTCCTTTTTACTTTTTCTGGTTCTGGGACAACCTCAATCTTTGGTCCCCATCTTCATTTCCTGATGTTGATTCTTTGGCACTCAGCCTCTCACAAACCAACCCCACATTCCTTTTTTGTATACATTCATCACTCATGTGATTCACCCAAGCGACAGTTATAACGAGTCAGATCTTCTGTTTTATTCATTACTGTACATAATATGTGCTGGGGGTGCTCTTGCATCCAACTGTTGAGACCTTTGTTCTCTTGGTCTTTTGATTTTACAAATAGAACACTCTTGTCTACTGTTCTGCCTTTTCACAAATTCTTTGTCAACTCTGCCATCCAAATTGCATTATCTTAGTGGGATGCTTCTTTAGTTCATACAGCAGAGGTTGCTCTAGAGTTCATCAAGGTTGGGACTCCCCTTTGGGAATCCCTCTTGGCAACTGCACTCCTGTTGTGCATTTTGCATACTGTGTTCATCACCTTGTAAAAGTGTTGTGGTATCCATTACGTCTCTAGAACTGGATGAGTCACATGCATATCTGGTGGGTGTGCCATACCATTGTGTACTTGCTATACAGTTTAACTGTATACATTCAGTATTGCTGTCCCTTTCTGTATAAGTCTTTTCAGTTTAGCATCTACCTGAATCATGAATTTTGTTGCCTTTTTCTCCTACACATTGAATAGGAGAAGGGCAGGAAGTAGTATATGCTTTCTCTGGAATCTCACCATCATTGAAATCATCCTGTGGGATTTGCAGACACTCTTACCATGTTATATCAGACTGCCTGGTTTTCTGGCCTTCAGCTGACTCATGTTTCTCCTTGAAGACTTTTCATCGATATGTTCCTCTTCTCTAAGTCAGAGAACTGCCAGGTCTGCAGTGAATCCATTACAGGTATGACCGACACTTCCCATGATTCTTATTGTCTCAGTGGTACAGGGTCTTCTATTTCTTAGAAGATGGCAGTTTGGACTTACAAAATTTCACTCATGGTACTTTCCCATTCTATTCTGGAGATCTAGCCCTTGCCTCACCTATAGATAAACCATTTCTTTCTGTTATAGGAGAGCTAGCTGTGGCCCTTCTCATAAATGGATTGTCTCTTCTTGACAATTAAAAATTCCCTTAAGTCTCCTTGCTGTTGGACCCCCTTCTCTCACTAGGGCTTTTGTTCTCCTGATCAGTTCTTTCCCACAAGGGGAAGAGGGTGTCTAAATAAGTTTCCAGGTACTGTCTTCTCTTATTGGTGTAACCAGTATTTCTGTATGATACAAAAGATCAAGTAATTCACAGAATATCAAGTGAGGGATTTTTCCAATCCTGATCTTTGCTATGAATTCCTATACAGTTTCCCAATACTTTTAACTTTCTTTTCAATATTCTTAAAATAGGGCACTCTTATGATTTATCAGTTCAAAGCATCACAGTGTATTAAAAATCTTATTCTCCATTTCAAAAATGGTAATGATGTAAGTTATATTTAGCAAACCAATTATGTTAAATTAATCATTAAAGATACAATCTGAACAGGAATAAAATGAAATGAGAGAAAGGAAAGAAAGATAAAAAAGCATTTATTAAATGCTTACTATGTGCCAGCACTTTGCTGAAGTCTGGGAATACAAATACAAGTAAAAAAGAGAGACCATTTCTGTCCTCAAGGAGCTTATATTCTGACAGGGAAAGACACAGCACTGTCAAGCACTTTGCATTTTTACAATCAGAAAAACTGCCTATGAGAAACAAAAAATATTTTTTAAAAATCCCAGATGTAAGTCTTATCAGGTATATCAGGCTTTAAGCAGAGTAGACCCCATTCACTTTTAGGTCACCCCTCAGCCTGCTACTTGACTCCTTACTATATTCATTCTCATCATCCTGAATTCTAGGGTATTTTAGAGGAGTTTTTGAATACTTATTCATTAATTAACAAATGGCAATATGTATTATTATTAACCAGTTGAAAACCCATCTCAATTTATCATCTTAATAAACTGGATAAATCTCCTTTCCCGTAAGTGGTTACTCATATTTTTCTATTTCAAAACCCCCCAATCTCTTAGGATTAAATAAACAGTAAAGTTACTGTCTATCCAATCTATCAACAAAATAACTGAGTAAAAACACAAAGACAGTTATTTAAAATGTTTTAGTTGTGAGAAAGATTATAACCAGTCACCTCAAAATATCAATGTAACTGCAGATGACTTCTCATTACTTCTGGAAACAGTCTCATCATTTAATTCATTATGGATACCAGTTAAGTTTCTTCTGATAAAGACCATTAGAGGAGATAACCATTAACTTGAACAGTGGTGAGAAGGACATTCCAGAAGAGGGAGACTAATGGGGTCCATGGGCCAAAAACAATTATACAAGGATTGACTGGAGGAAGTGGAGATGTTTAGCCTTGAAAAGAGAAGACTTAGAGGGAGACATGAAAGTTGTCTCTCTCTCTCTCTCTCTCTTTTTTTTTTTTGGCCATCATGTGAAAGAATGAGGAAAGAGATTCTGCTGGAACAAGCTCCAGTAGAGATTTCTGCTGGGCTTCAGAGGGCAGAACTTGGAAGAGTAGGTGGAAGGTGCAGCAAAGGAGATTTCAGTTGAAAATAAGGAAAAATTTACTGACAATTAGACCTATCTCAAAGTGGAAATGAGTTGTCTCAAGAGGCAGAGTAGGCACCACTGGGTGTGATGGCACACACCTGAAATCCATGCTACTAATGAGGCTGAGGCTGGTGCATCTCTTGGGCTTGGGAATTCTGCTGCAGTGGGTTAAGCCAGTGAGTCCAGCAATAATTATGGTGAAACAACAGGAGCAGAGAGGTGGAGGGGAGCCCACAAGATTGCCCAAGAAGAGGATAAACTGAGACAAGTTTGAAATGGAGTAGATTAGATCTCCTGTTCCAATAAGTAATGTGATCAACCTGTGAAGGGCCATATCATTTTCAGTCTGGTCAGGATAGGGAGACACAGTCTTTAAAAAGTAGGTTCTTTTGGGCAGGTAGGTGGCACAGTGGAAATAGTGCTGGCCCTAGAGTCAGGAGGAATTGAGTTCAAATCCAGCCTCAGACACTTATTAGCTGTGTGACCCTGGGCAAGTCATTTAACCCTCATTGCTCTGCCAAAAAAAAAAAAATCAAGGAAAAAAAGGTAGATTCCCCATCACTGGAGGTCTTCAGACAAAGACTGGGTGACTATTTGTCAAGGATATTGTAAAGGCAATTCCTGATCGTCTATGAGTTGAGCTAGATGGCCACTGAATGAAGTCTCTTTGAGCTCTGAGAGTCTGATTCTGGGAATCATAGAGGCAAGACACCTTTAGGAACAGGTAGCCTGACTAGGAGAAGTGGTTCAGAGCAGAGGAGTTATTCTGGTAAGAGTATATTCTGTGATGTAAATGATTTAGTTTTGGGATAGGGCAAGTTGGTAATGAAGTTGAGGGACAACTAGAGTCCCAGAACGTCAACAGCAGGCTGTTGGGCTTCTCAGTAGGGTCCCTGGCCAAGTTATAGATGTCACACATGCATAAATTAGCATCCACAATCATAGTAGGCCTCTGGTCTCCAGAGACGATCTAGGACTAAGGTATGAAGAGGCTTTAGAAAGTTCTACCAGGCCCACGGGCAGAATATCACAGCACAGTTTGTGGTGCTTCTTTTTCTTTGTAGTATTTTGTCAGCCTTTGACAGGGTAGTCATTGGAGTAGTGGCCAGCTAGCCTGAAGCATAAACAAAGCCTCCCTCTCACGGATGTTGTTTTTCAGAGAAGCTGAGGCCAGGCCTCTTCCAGCTTCCTAGGTTTGGAAGTTGGCAGCAAGGGGGTGACAGAATAGTGGGTTCATCAATTATAACATAGGCAACGGCCCCAAGGACAGAAGTTAAGGACATCCCATATACAAACAATATTGGGTTGGTTCTAGTATGGCTATTGCAGACTTCCATAGGTCAATTCAAACCAAATGGATTGTCCAAGTTCTACAAGAACTAATCCATTAGGGCTACCTTCTTTTATCTCAGGCCCTAGATTCATCTGCTGGAAGATGCTGTTCTCATCCTGTCCCTGACCTACTTCCTCACATCCACTACTTTGCCATTTCTTTCCATTAGGAGTCATTGAAGACCTTCAATAACTACTCTTTGGAACTCTCTATAAACACAACCAGTTGGAAGTTAAATAAAAACCTGTCTTAGGTAGTCAGAGGAAAAGTTCCAGGCCAAAGTTGTAAGCTATCCATAGATGACATAATGAAATCTGTGGATGACTTGAAACTGGGAGAGATAACCAGTATATTGGATGACCGAGTCAGGATCCAAAATAACCTTTATAGGCCAGAACAATAGGAGAAATATAAGAATAAAAATTTAAACAGCAATAACTATTAACTCCTTCACTTGGATTCATAAAATCAACTGCAAGAGTTCAGGATGGAATGACATAGCTAGGAAATAATTTTCATACAAAAAACTGGGTGTTTTAGTGAACTGAAGTTCATTGTGAGTCAGCGGTGTAACATGGGACACCACCCTTTAGCTAACCCCTGTTGTTTGCCCCTGTTCTGGACTAAACAGAGAATGACTTAACCATGGCAGCTGGTGGTGCATCGGATACGGTGCTGCGGTTAGAGTCAGGAAGACCTGAGTTCAAATACAGACTAGCTGTGTAACCTTGAACAAGTCACTTAACCTCTACCTGTTTCAGTTTCCTTATCTGTAAAATGGAAACAATAGCACCTACCTCCCAGGGTTGTTGTGAGGATCAGATGAAATACTTGTAAAGGGCTTAGCATAGTGCCCAGCGCATAGTAAGCACTATACAAATGTTAGCCATTTATTATATGGGAAGGTAAGAATAATCTAAAACCTGCCCAGCAGACTACCTCTCTAGGGAATCATAGCCACAAATCGGTGCCAAAAGCCTAATGAATACAGGAACGTATCGGTAATCTCTTTACCAGGGTGGGGCAGCATTCATAAATTCATCTGCCCCAAGTTAACGGGCTAAGTAACCCCCACCTCAAGACCTCCAAAGAGACAAGACAGTTAAGGGAACACATGGGTAAACACAGCACACTTACACATAGTAAACGCACAGGCAACTAGTAAGATATAAAAGATGTCCATTTTCTCAGACATCTTTGTTGGGGAGCCCAAAGTCTGACAGATGTGGGAAATGATAGGCTGACAGAGGCCTCAATAGCACAGTTGAGCTCAGAATAGGAGCACTGACAGCCCTAGGAGGAGAATGCTCTTGGGACAGCTGTACCAGGCAGCCTGGGAGGAGGGCAGAGTCAAGGGCTTGGGACCTGGCAGTGAAGCAGGAAAGGGCTAGGGGGCAAGGCAGGGTCCACAAGAGGAGTAGGACCCTCATGGCTCCCTCTTTTGGGGCACAAGGCCCACAGAAGATTAAGTGGTATAGGGATGGAGAAGTATAGTCCCTAGTTGTTAACATCCTGGGAAAAACCCTAGAGTCCCTTGAAATCTTAGCAATGACTGTCCCAAAGATGCGATGGTCATTTCCTTTCTTGCACATTGCCTTCATCAAACCTTACGCACCCAGTCAGTCCACTATCAGGCAGGTGGGCTGCTCCAGCCCTCTCTCATCCCCATCTAGGGAGCCTTAGCCATGGCTCCCAAGCCTAGGGTAGGTAGAAAGTTAGGAAGAAGCTCAGCGCACGAAGAGGACCAGGCTGCTCCCAGAGTCAAGCTCACACCCATCCTTTCTCCCCAGGTGACTCTGCCAGAGCACACGACTCCAGGCAGTGCAATCCTCACCATCTCTGCCACTGACCTTGATTCTGGGGACAATGGCCGCATCTCCTACCACCTGGTGTCCACCTCAGAGGGCTTTGACATCGACCCCAGCAATGGTGCCACTTCCCTCCCCACCTCATTCCCTAGTTCCCTCCTCGCTCCCTGCCTTTCCTCCATGGACTCCTATCTCTTCTCCAGTTTTCCCCTGCCCCATTTTTATTCACTCATACATTAATCAAATATATAATACGCAATTGTTATGTGCACTGGGAAAGATATGAAGTTGATTCCTGCCCTCATGGAGCTCAGTATAATGGGGGGATAGCATAAAGAACTACAATATTATGTTTGTGCCCCTGCTGGCCTGGTCCAGCCTTCACCCCTCACCCTACTCTCTCCAGCCTGTTTCGTCCTCACCTACTTACTTCCCCCCAGCCATATCCTGACCACTGGCTTCCTTCCACTCCCAATTTGAGTCCCCCCGTCCCTGCACTCCCCTTCTTCCTGCTAATACCCATATTCCCCTCTTTAGGGACCCTGTTCATGACTCAAGCAGCCTCTCTGAGCTCAGGAGGTCTGGGCACAATGGACATGGTGCTGGAAGCACGAGATCATGGGGTCCCAGGGCGGACAGCACAGGCCACAGTACATATTCAGCTGCAGGATGAGAATGATTACACTCCAAGCTTTGTCCAGCCCCACTACCACATCACTGTTTCTGAGGACCTCCCACCAGGCTCCACGGTTTTAGTCCTAGAAGCTACAGATGCCGACCAAAGCCGACTCCATGCTACACTGGATTATACTATCATCAGTGGCAACCGTGGTCAAGCCTTCCAGTTGGAAAGGCACCTGGCAGAGGGTGGGTCTGACCCACAGGCTTTGGGCTGCCTTGTATTGCTTGAGCCACTGGACTTTGAGAGTGTCACTGAGTATAATTTGACTGTGTGTGCAGCAGATAGAGGGAAGCCTCCACGAAGCACAAGTGTCCTCGTTGTCATCACTGTGCAAGATGTCAATGACAATCCGCCTGTCTTTGCCCAGCCCCATTACCGTGTGGCTGTGCCAGAGGACACCCCTGTAGGCACTGAGTTACTGCGTGTAGCAGCCTCTGATGCTGATCCTGGACCCCATGGTCTGGTTCACTTCACAATCAGCTCTGGTGACCCTGTACACCTCTTTGAGCTAGATGAAAGCTCAGGTGTCCTCCGGCTGGCACGACAGCTAGACCGAGAAGCCCAGGCACAGCATCAACTGGTGGTTGAGGCAGCTGACCCCCCCGGAGCCCACTTTGCACTGGTGCCAGTTACTGTGGAGGTCCAAGATGTTAACGAGCATGGGCCTGCCTTTCCCTTGCTTACCTTGAGTGCTAGCTTGCCTGAGAACCAGCCTCCAGGAACACTGGTGACCACACTCCACGCCCTGGATAAGGATACTGGGGCCTTTGGGCGTCTCCACTACACGCTACTAGAGCCAGGATTAGGACCAGGACTGGGGTCCACACACTGGGACATGTTTGCACTGAATGGTTCATCAGGTGAACTTCGGGCAAGAGTGCCTTTTGACTATGAGCATACCCGTAGCTTCCGGTTGCTTGTGGGCGCAGCAGATGCAGGGAACCTCTCAGCTTCAGTCACCTTGTCTGTGCTAGTCACTGGTGAAGATGAATATGATCCTGTCTTCCTAGCACCTTCATTCCACTTTCAGGTGCCGGAGGGTGCTCGGCGGGGCTACAGTCTAGGCCATGTAGTGGCCACAGATGAGGATGGAGGTGCTGATGGTGTGGTCCTGTACTCCCTTTCTGCTCCCTCCCCATATTTTGGGATCAACCAGACCACAGGTGCTCTGTACCTTCGAGTGGACAGCCAGGCCCCAGGCACAGGGACCAGCGAAGCTGGGGGAGGGGGTCGGGCAAGGAGGGAAGCACCTCGAGAGTTACAGCTTGAGGTGGTGGCTCGAGGGCCCTTGCCTGGAGCCCGAAGCGCCGCAGTACCTGTCACTGTGGACATAACCCACACAGCTCTAGGCTTAGCACCTGACCTCAACCTGCTGTTGGTGGGTGCTGTGGCAGCCTCGCTGGGTGTGGTGGTGGTACTGGCACTAGCAGCCTTGGTGTTGGGGCTGGTACGTGCCCGTGCTCACAAGGCGGAGGCAGCCCCAGGGCCCACTCTTCCACCTGCCCCCCTTAGCACCAGCTCCCTGCAAAAACCAGGCCGGGATGCCCCCAGCCCCCCACATTCTGAACACCTTTACCACCAGACACTACCTGGATACGGTGGGCCTAGTACAGGAGGTCCTTACCCCCGTGGTGGCTCCCTGGACCCTTCCCACTCCAGCGGGCGTGGTTCTGCGGAGGCAGCCGAAGACGATGAGATACGGATGATCAATGAGTTCCCCAGAGTGGCCAGCGTTGCTTCTTCATTGGCTGCCCGTGGCCCTGACTCTGGTATCCAGCAGGACGCTGACGCTGATGGACTGAGTGATACATCTTGTGAGCCGCCACCACCCGATGCCTGGTACAAGGGCCGAAAAGCTGGGCTGCTGCTCCCCGGTCCTGGCCCAGGGCTCTATCGAGAGGAGGGCCCACCAGCTGCCAGCGCTGCTGGGGCCTTCCTAGGGGGCTGTGGCCTGAGCCCTGCTCCTCCTGGAGACTATGGTTTCCCAGCTGATGGCAAACCCTGTGTAGCAGGGGCACTGACAGCCATCGTGGCGGGCGAAGAGGAGCTCCGGGGAAGCTACAACTGGGACTACCTGCTGAGCTGGTGTCCCCAGTTCCAGCCGCTCGCCAGTGTCTTCACTGAGATTGCTCGGCTCAAGGACGAGGCACGGCCCTGCCCGCCTGCGCCCCGCATTGACCCACCCCCCCTCATTACTGCCGTGGCTCACCCTGGGGCTAAGTCTGTACCCCCTAAGCCAGCTAGCTCCTCTTCAGGCCCAGGAGTCCGTGGTCCCTTCCTGCCCACCCACCGCTCCCCCATTAGCCATGAAGGATCCCTGTCCTCAGCTGCCATGTCTCCCAGTTTTTCACCTTCACTGTCACCGTTGGCTGCCCGCTCCCCCGTTGTCTCCCCCTTTGGGGTGGCACAAGGACCCTCTGCCTCAGCTCTGAGTGCAGAGCCTGGCCTGGAGGCCCCTGATGAGGCAGAGCTACATATCTAGACTGGAAAGCTCCCAGGGCCCTCTGCATAGTCATGAGGACACAGGATAAGCCCAGTGGCCTGTCCCCTAGAGGCCTTTCCCCAGTTCCATCTCCTCTCATCACTAGGTTGGGGGAAGGAATTACTCCAGGGTCCACTGATTCCCCCTGGTGGGGATACTATCTGGCTCCCCAGAGATACCCCCTCCTAGACAATAAATTCAGTCACCAACCCTGACAGAGGGGCCCTAACAGGCCCAGCCTAGATTCCCCCAGGGCTCGGCATATATATCCCTTGGGGCCCAGGCCCAGTATATATATACCCTGCCTACAGGCCCTAGCATATACAACTCTTGAGGCCCAGCATATACAAAGGCCCAGCTTACATCCCCTGGTCTCCAGGAATCAGTATATGCATATCCCAGGTCCCCAGGGTTCCAATCTTTGTTCCTCTGACCTGGGCTTATCATATATATTCCCCCAGAGCCCAAAGTTTACACCAGTATGTATACCTTCTTGACCACGCCCTTTTCTTAGATCTCCCATCTTCAACCTGAAGCCCAACATAGACACAAACACATTCCCCAGATCTACCAGCTCTGAGATCTGGCACCAGACATCCTTGGCTAGGAATCCTCCCAGTCTTCATCCAATCTCTAACCCTCTTCCCAGATGGTCAGACACTTCATCTAGCCTGTTTGGAGCCTTCTCCTACCAGAAAGCAGACAATCCTGGCCTTCAGTTTACCTCCCCAAACCGGACCTGGGTCAGTGACCATCCTCTTCCCTTGCGAACTGACTCAGGAACAACACTTGTGTCCTTCTATCTCCCCAAACTGCCTTTTCCTCCCTTTGCCTACATCTCCCCAAACCAGTGCTGTGCTGGTTTTCCCATCTTACAAAACTCCAGAACTGAGCAGGGCAATATATTTACCAGAATCTGCCTCTTAGGTCCCTCTTTTCTTTGCCTCGGTTCCTACCAGCACCTGTACTGTCCCTCCACTCCCCACACCCCCACTCCCAGGCAGGGGGCTTACTTCTTTGAGCCCTGATGTTTTCAAGGCTGGTCTCCCTGAGCCCAGGAGAGGAAGGAGCAGACCAGGCTGGGTCCCCAGGGGTTCTCAAGCGAGTGGAAAGGAGGCTGTCAGTGGGAACTCAGCTAAGAACTGGGGGGGATAGAATGGGGCAGGTGGGGGGGGGGCGGGAGGAGGAGGAGGAAGCCTCCCTCGGGAAGAGGTAAACTGAGGGGACACTGTCCTTGGAAGAGTAAACAAGAGTAGGAACTCTGCCCTGGGTATAGTCCAGGGTTGGGGGTGGATTCTGAAAGGGGCTTAGAGGAGTTCTGTCCTGGGGACTCGGAGAATGGGGACTCTGCAGGGGTAAGACTTCGGGACCCCAGCCCTGGAGAGCTCAGGGCAGGGGCTTTGCCCTGGGGGCTCTGCTGCTCCCAGAATCCCCCCTCAAGGCCCCGGATCCTTATTTATTGGGTGAGGGGGAGCTCACGCTGCCCTCGTACCCAGACCCAAAGTGCCAAATACTCTCACTCCGGAGCCTTAATAAAGAGACTGTTTGTACCTGGAGCTGCCTCCCTTTGTTTGGGGGTGTTGTGCCTGTTGGTGCGCGTACGTGGGTGCGGAGCGGCCATACGCACGGGGTGGGGGTTGGGGTGGCCGTCTGATTCTGTTTGTGAGGACCCGCCCAGGCACGGGGTTTGCGCGTGTCTGTGGTGAGGCGGGGTTCCCCTGGCCCGTCCCCCACCCCGCCCCGCCCATATACCTGGGAAAGTTCCCACGCTGAACCTGAGTTCTTTCTATTTCCAAGTGCCGGCCATGGGGCCAGAGGTTTGGTAAGCCCGGGGCCAGGGGCCGGGCGGGGGCTCGGGACCGGGTTCTTTCTTGGGTGTTCCCGGCCCAGCTCATCTGCCCTCCCCTCCCCCCGTGTTCCGCAGCGTCCCCGGGCCCCTGCTGCTGCTGCTCGTCGCCTTGTGTGTCTGTGCCCGAGGCCTTGGTCCAGAGCCTGACCAGCCCTTCCTGTGAGTGCTCGCCCCTAGCTTCGTCCAGCTTCCCTGCTCCCCCCACACCAACTCTTAGATTACCCGCTTCTTCCATGTGGTTGATTTGGGGAAAGTACTATAAGGAGAATTCTTGTTATTTCCGCGAGTAGCACCCCCACCCCCCCACCCCCCGTAACCCTTCCCCAAATCCCCACCCCTCCTCTCCACAATTCTCCCATCAGACGCTTCCTAGCGATGGATCCTTGACTCCCAACTTCCACTGCCTTTTCCCTCTCCCTCCACCCCCCCCAATTCCCCAGCAGCCCTTGGTGCGAAGCCTCGGCCCCAACATTCGTAGTCCCCTTTCTCCCATCACCCCAAGGCTGGTACGAGCCTCTAAAACAGAAGCTAAACTGCAGTTTCGCACACTTCTTCCCCCATGTCCCCAGGCCGCCGCCAGGGTGGGTGTCCCTTGGCCGTGTGAGTCCTAATGAATCACTGAGCCTGACTTTCGCTCTGAGGCAGCAGAACCTGCAGCAATTGCAGAAGCTGGTGCAGGATGTGTCCGACCCTGGCTCCCCCAGTTACGGTGTGTGTGGGGGGGAGGGGGGGACAGTGCGGTGTGCGCACATGAGTACTTACTGGAGGGAGGATCTCCCGTGCCCAAGGGCTGAATATATGGAGTGGGTGAATGGGCCCTCACAGGGTAGTATAGGCTGCATATTAATTAATCCCTTCTTTCTCCCATGCCAGGGGCTCTCACCTACCCCCTCACTCCCCCCCTGCCTCCCATAACACACAATTGTACTAAACCCAGTGGGCTTTTGTCTCTTTCTCTTTCTTGGAAAATGCAGTTTTTGAAGCTGGTAACCAAACTGTTTCCTGGAATATTCTACTCCATTGGTTTTAGGGAGACTTGTCTATTAGTTCTCTCCCTGTCTCTCTGGACAGCCCCTTTCTCTGTCTTTAACTTGAATCCCCTGACCAATCTTTTACGGTGTTCTACTTATATGCAGGTGATTCCCAAGCTTATAAATCCAGCCCCAACCTCTGCCCTTAGCGTCAGTCCCCTATTTCCAAACTCTGGCTGAGTGAAACCAGGGAAAACTCTTTGGAAGTGGTGGTCTTTGAGATATACCATAAAGAATGGGTAGGGAGGCAGCTAGGTGGCACAGTGGATAGAGCACTGGCCCTGGATTCAGGAGGACCTGAGTTGAAATCTGGCCTCAGACACTTGACACTCACTAGCTGTGTGACCCTGGGCAAGTCACTTAACCCTCATTGCCCCACAAAACAAAACACACACACAAAAAGAGTGGGTAGGGTAGGATTTTGACAGCAATTTGAGGGTATGGGGAAGGAAGGTTACACATTCCAGAAAAAGCACATCATGAGCAAAGGTACAAAAATATGAGTGACTTGATAGTCCTGCTTGGCTGGAGTAGAGTGTAGTAGCATGGAAAAGAGCACTGGATTTGGTGTCCTAGAAAAGAATTGTGATGACAAAGCTTAGTGAATGGAAAGAATAAAAATCACCAGCCCAGGGGCAGCTAGGTGGCACAGTGGATAGAGCACTGGTCCTGGATTCAGGAGGACCTGAGTTCAAAGCCTGCCTCAGACACTTGACACTTACTAGCAGTGTGACCCTGGGCAAGTCACTTAACTCTCATTGCCCCCCCCCAAAAAAAAAAAAAAAAACACCAGCTAAGTGAGGAGATCTGTGATGAGCCAACATCCCTCAAGGATCTTGAAAGCTGGGGCTGAGCTCCCAACTCCTGTGCTGGTGAGAGGTTTCCTGAAGAGAGCAATGATTCTTTCAATCTACCCTCCCCCTCTTCCCACCAGGGAAGTACCTCTCTCTGGCAGATGTAGCTACCCTGGTGAGGCCATCAGCACTCACTCTTAGCACTGTACACAAATGGCTGCTAGCAGCGGGAGCCCAGGATTGCCAGACAGTGATCACAGAGGACTTCCTGACCTGCCAGATGACCGTCCAGTGAGTGGGGGACTAACTGCCTAATGAAGGAGGGATAAGGGGCTGTAAAGGTTCTCCCCACACTCCTACTTCTAGTCATCTCTGACTCCCATCTTTATGGCTTCTTATCTCCAGGCAAGCAGAGCAGCTCCTTTCTGGGGCAGAGTTCCATCGCTTTGTTGGGAGACTGGGGGGAGGCCGTGTTGTGAGGTCCCCACGCCCATACAGCCTCCCTGGGGTCCTGGCTGCCCATGTGGATTTTGGTAATTGGTTTGGGGGAGATTGGACGTCGGGAAGGGAGGGAAATGGGGTCCTCCCTAGAAGCTAACTCTTCTTCCTCCCAATGCACAGTGGGTGGACTGCACCGATTCCCTCGAGCATCTTCCCTACAGCAACGGCCAGGACCACGGCTGGAGCTGGAGGACTCCCTAGGTGTGCACTTGGGGGTGACTCCAGCTGTGATTCGTGAGAGATACAACTTGACTGCACAAGATGTAGGCTCTGGGTCTCCCAACAATAGCCAGGCTTGTGCCCAGGTGAGCCCCTCTCCCATATGTGACATAGAGCACATACTCCACTGAGAAGAAAAATTAATTTCTCCCTATGTTACCCAGCTGACTGTGACCTTTTCCCTCTATTATTCTACTCCTGCTTCCCATCTAGTTCCTGGAGCAGTACTTCCATAATGCTGATCTTGAAGAGTTCATGAAACTCTTTGGAAAGAGCTTCCCTCACAAAGATTCTGTCAGTCGAGTGGTTGGGCAGCAGGGGCATGGCCGAGCTGGTCTGGAAGCCAGTCTAGATGTGCAGTACCTCATGAGTGCTGGAGCCAACATCTCCACCTGGGTCTACAGCAGCCCCGGTAGGCCATCCCCCCTCCTCCCCAAACTCAGGGATTCAAAACTCGAGAATCCTCGGAACCCTCAAAAATCGAGCCTAACAGATCCCCCCTAGAAACTCTTCAAACCTAAGGAACCCTTCCTTCTTTGGAGGATGAAAGGTAACTAGTGTGGTTGGCCAGCCCCCAGCATAGGCATAAGGGAGAAAGGTGACCCTGGCATGTTTGGCTCCCCCATCTAAGGGTAGAGAGAGTGACCTTGGTATGTCTGACCCTCAGGCCGACATGAGACCCAGGAGCCTTTCTTGCAGTGGCTCCTCCTGCTCAGTAACGAGTCTTCATTACCTTTGGTACACACTGTGAGCTATGGGGATGATGAAGACTCACTCAGTACCGCCTACCTTCACCGTGTCAACACTGAGCTCATGAAGGCTGCTGCCCGAGGCCTCACTCTGCTCTTTGCCTCCGGTATTGGTGCTTAGGACCCCTGATTCTGATATAAGACCCAATGACCTGCCCCGTTCTTCCCCCAACCCCTATGATCCAATAGAATTGATTCCTACCCTGGTCCTTAACCCTGATTTCCTACCCCAGCCAGGATTTCCCATCTCTTCCCAACCCAATGACCTTTCTTTTCCTCATCCCTAACTTCCCCTAAGCCTCTTCAAGGAAATCCTCATTTTTCCTCTCTTTTCCAAATTCCTGACTTAAGAAACTGACCCCTGGCCTGTCCCTGTTTCTTCTATTAGGGGACAGTGGTGCCGGCTGTTTCTCAGGCCCAAAGGGCCACTTGTTCCGTCCCAGCTTCCCAGCCTCCAGGTAACAGTGACCCTCCTCCCCACCATCACTTAGCTACTTCTTTCCCAAGCTTATAACTCCAAACTGAGATACTCTCTTCTCTTAATGGTGAATTTTGAGACCCCTGACCTGTGACCTCTGGGACCTTCTAACCTAGGACCTGTAGGACTGGCTAACCTATGATTCTTGGGGCCCTGACCCCTTCTGCTGACCTAAATCCCCAAATGCTAATCCTGTGACCTCTATGTCTGCAGCCCCTATGTTACCACAGTGGGTGGGACCTCCTTCCGGAATCCCTTCCTGGTTACAGAAGAGATTGTGGACTACATCAGTGGTGGTGGCTTCAGTAACATCTTCCCAAGGCCTCAGTACCAGGTGTGAGAGTGATAACTTAGTCCCTTCTAGGCTCCAGGAGAGCTCAGGCCTAAGTCCTGAGGAAGGACATGGCCCTTCCCAATATTCCTAGTCTGAGAGAGATAATTGCATCTGGGCCTGAGAGGGAGAATCAGGCTGGGCTCAGAGGACCCATGACTGTTCTCTTTTCCACTTTAGGATGAAGCCGTGTCCCACTTTTTGGGCTCTTCCACCCAACTGCCTCCGTCCCAATACTTCAATGCAAGCGGCCGGGCCTATCCTGATGTGGCCGCACTCTCGGATGGCTATTGGGTAGTTAGCAACCGTGTAGCCATCCCCTGGGTGTCTGGCACTTCGGTGAGTCCCTCCAAGCACTGTCTTCTCCGGTCCTTCCCCTGTCCCAGTTCTCATGCTTTGAGTATTCAGTGCCTCACTGAGAGCCCATGGGGCCTCTCCTGTCCCCTCACTACTAATCCTTTCGTACCCTTTCCTTCCTCAGGCCGCACACTATCCCTGCTGCTAATCCTGCCAAGCAGAGAGGCATGCTGCCTTCCTCTACTCCTTATGCTCTAGCTCACATGCACCCTTTCCTCCTTCCACAGGCATCCACCCCTGTGTTTGGGGGCCTCCTGTCCTTAGTGAATGAGCAGCGACTCCTGAAAGGCCGTCCTCCTCTTGGCTTCCTCAACCCTCGACTCTACTCACTGCAGGGCCGTGGCCTGTTTGACGTAAGTTGCAGGGAGGGTTTTAGGGGGTTGGAGTAAATGGGAGAAGAGATGAAGGGGTGAAATGGGAGAGACAGAGAGGCTGACGTTTGTAGAGAATATGGGAGGGTTATGAGGCATTTGCGGGGAGGGGGTTTGGACAGGCCCTCAGATATAAAAGCCCTTTCCCTTTTATCCACAGGTGACTAAAGGCTGCCATGAGGCTTGCCTGGATGAAGAGGTACAGGGTCAAGGGTTCTGCTCCAAGCCTGGCTGGGACCCAGTCACAGGTTGGGGAACCCCCAACTATCCTGCCCTGTTGAAAGCACTGCTAGACCCTTGAGACTTGATCTTAACCCTATTCTGGAAGGATGCCACCCTGACCCTACCCTGCTGCTGGTCCTGCTATTTGATCCTCCCCTCACAGACAATCTCTCTTTCTTGCTGTGGCCACTAAGTCAACTCCTGCAACAACTAATCTTATAACTTCCCTAGGCACTGATCAACATCACTACCCCTTACCAATATTTGTAGGGCTTAATTCTTCCTATTTCTTCAATTTTCCCTGCCAGGCTATTGCAGCCAAACATGCCCCAGGCAGTCAGAGCCAGTATAGATGTCCTCATCTCTTCATGAGTGTTCCCTTTCCCACAGATACACTTCCACACTGCCCACTGCTGTTTGTATTTGCACGAAAATAAAGCCCATGCTCTTGTGTGCTCTTGTTCTCTACCACGTTCTGAACTGCTTGAGGGGCAGAGAGGGCATTGTTTCCTTAGTCTTCTGAGAGCAGGGCTGGACTCTGACCCATGGACCTGCATATTGTGTGGAACCAGCCTCTGACCTATAAAAAACTGGAGCTGAACAGAGCAGGCTAAAGACGAGAGAGTCGGGAATTAAAGAGAAGTTTAATTTTCAAAGTGAGGAAAATGGCTTGTAAGCAAGGACACCTGTGCCAGGGAAGAACAGAGCCTGATCCTTACCTCCTTGTCATTTGCTGAGATTTCCACATGAATTTTTACTGCCTGGTAACCCAAGGAGAGAAAATAGAACATAGGTGGGGAAGGCTCCAGATACCGTGACCTTTTACCTTGCTTTTAGAAAACTTGGCTGGAGCAGGCTGGAGCTAAGCTTGATTGCAAGTGGGATGGAAGGAAGAAGTGTCACCCATGCAATCATCTTTCTCCCTGTGAACAGTAAATGAAGTTAAAAAAATTTATCTGTGCAGAATACTGGGCTAGGCACTAGTGGGAAGGGAAGGCAGGAGCAGTGTACAAGTATAAATGATGTAAAACTGGGGCCAATGCTCTCCTTTTTATTTTTTTGTGGAGCAATGAGGGTTGAGTGAGTTGCCCAGGGTCGCACAGCTAGCGTCAAGTGTCTGAGGGCGGATTTGAACTCGGGTCCTCCTGAATCCAGGGCCAGTGCTTTATCCACTATGCCACCTAGCAGCCCTCTCATTGAATTATCTCATTTAAGCCTCAGAACCCCCTTGAAGTACGGACTGCAGGTATTTTGGGGGGGAGGGGCAGTGAGGCAATTGGGTTTAAGTGACTTGCCCAGGGTCACACAGCTGGTGTTAAGTGTCTGAGGCCATATTTGAACTCAGGTCCTCCTGACTCCAGGGCCAGTGTTCTATCTACTGTGCTACCTAGCTGCCCCTGGCCAATGCTCTCTCTCTCTCTCTTTTTTTTTTTTTTTGCGGGGCAATGGGGGTTAAGTGACTTGCCCAGGGTCACACAGCTAATAAGTGTCAAGTGTCTGAGGCCGGATTTGAACTCAGGAACTCCTGAATCCAGGGCCGGTGCTTTATCCACTGCGCCACCTAGCTGCCCCGGCCAACGCTCTCTTAATGGAATTTAGATCTCTCCCCAAAGGGGAAGACTGGAGAAAGCAAAGGCCAGTTCTTGAGATTTAAATTCCTGTCTTCCTAAAAAGGGAAGGAAATCAGAGAAAGACAATGCCTGTGAAAAAGAAAGGTTTTATTAAGTAGGGAAGAAAATTTAACGTGATCATGGATACTAACCAGCCTATTGCTGAATAAGACACCAGGTAACGGACTGCAGGGGTTTATATACATTTTAAACAAAAGCAGGTAAGGAATTTGGAGAGAAGAGTGGGTTATATTAAAATGAAGGACTAATACCAGACCACCCCCAGTCTTGGCCAATCAATTAAAAATATGTATATCCTTTTCAATGGGTGGGCTGAGTGGCCCCTTCTTGGAAGGGGAAGTCTTCCCATCTAGACAAATGAATTTGTCTTCACCTATGCTTGAGTAGAAGAACACAAACTGGGTTGGGATGGGCTGATCAAGATCAAAAGAAAGTTAATTTAATCTCATCAAGAAGGAAAAAACTGAATTGGGAGGGGGAGGGGGAGAGTCAGGACTTCCAAAGAAGGGAGAAATCTGAATCTCACCAAGATATTAATTATTAAATATCATTTCATATAGGGGCAGTGTAGTATAATGTAGATAATTATAATATTTGATATTGTATGACAAAACCATTACAGTTAAAAAAACAAAGTCTACAACGTCTGTGACAAGTCATCTAGCCTACAATAATTTACAACACTTTACAAATAACATTGTAAAGGTCAGGAGCAGGGTTTGTTTTTTGTTTTTTGTTTTTTACAAATTGTTATTGTTGATCAGTTGTGGCCAACTCTTCGCCACCCCATTTGGGGTTTTCTCGGAAAAGATACTGGAGTATTTTCCATTTTCTTTTCCAGTTCTTTTTACAGTTGAGGAAACTGAAGCACACAGGGTTAAGTGACTTGCCTAGAGTCACACAGCTCCAGTGTCTGAGGGCAGATTTGAACTCAAGATGTCTTCCTGATTTCAAGCCCAGTGCTCTATTCACTATTACTAGCTGCCCATAGTGGCAAAAAGTATCATTGTACAGAAATGATGAGCTCAACATAAGATTTTGCTAAGGACACAACCACTTGCAAAAAATGTTTGGATGTAATATGTCAAAGTGTAATGTGCAAAATTTACAAATAAAGGATATTTAACAATATGCATAATAAAAACACCAATAGATAAGCATTGCTTGTTCAAGTGCAAACAGCTAGATTAATGTTGGAACCAAGTCCTGGGATTGCAAGTCCAACACTTTTCCACTGCTTTCAGTTTTCACTACAATACCCTTCAGTGTGTGAGAGGGGAATATGGACCAGGTCTTAAGGGGAAGATACTGTCAAGGGAAATGCCACCCCTAGGCACAAAGGAGGAAGAAAAAAAATGCCTCTGGCCTCAGGGTTAGCTTCCTAGAAGAAAGGGAATTTTGGCCACTTGAAAATGGACCAGCCTAAAAATCCACGAAGAAAAAAAGCAAAAATAGAGTAGACATAGCCCAGATTAAGAGATGTAGTTGGATGGGCAGTGCAGTGAGTTACAGGAAGAATGAGTAACTAGCTATTGGAGAGAGAACTAAAATAGAGGGAACTGACAATTTCTGCATACTTAATGCCAAATGTATTCATGTTACCGTTTCTTTTCTTTTTTTTTTTTTTTTGGTGAGGCAATTGGGGTTAAGTGACTTGCCCAGGGTCACACAGCTAGTAAGTGTCAAGTGTCTGAGGCCGCATTTGAACTCAAGTACTCCTGATTCCAGGGCCGGTGCTCTATCCACTGCGCCACCTAGCTGCCCCCATGTTACCGTTTCTTAAAAGTGTAGATGCTACTGATTAATAAAAGTAAAATCCCTGTAAAGAGTGGAGTTGAGTTTACCGTAGCAATTTGCCATATACGGGGTGGGGACATAAGAGATTTTTGAACATTGTATGGGGGTGGGGGTAGAGCCCTGGGGTTATTGGGCTAGATTCTCAATACCTCCATAATCCTTTCTGCCTCCTTCAGACGCTTCTTCGCTTCCCTGGGGCCAGTCATTGGCTTAGCGCTGGAAGAGGCGGGAGTGGGAGTTGGAGTGCTGGGGGCGGAGGGGGCGGGGCTCATCTAGCCCAACCATCTTTTTTTTTTTAACTGATAAGTCAACAGGCCCAGTGAGGTTAATTAATTACCCGGTCATCCACCTAGTAAGCAACAGATGAACTTGGATTTGAGACAGAGTGCTCGAGGCTTCGCCGTGGACCAGAATCACATAGGGCCCAAGCCGGGCCGGCCCTCCCCGGGTCCCCCACGAGGAACGTTCACAGTCATCTGCAAGCAAACAGGCCGGTTTCCATAGCAACCTAGCTATTCCGCAGACCCTCTAGCCTCGCTCCTCTCTATGGTCTGGGGGCGGGGCGAAAGAAGAGCGCTGAGCGGGAGCCAGTAGAAAACGAAGACAGGCCATCGGACTCGGCGTCGCGGTTGCGCCGACAGGCTCGGAGGGTGCGGCTTGGAGCCGGAAGTAGACGGAAGTCGCTTGGGGGAGAGGAAAGCCGTGAACGGAAGCGGAAGCGGTCCTGTCCTCCTAGTCCTCGGTCTCGGGTTCCATTCCCCGCTGCTCCCCGCCTCCTGCCCGGCGCCATGAGTGGCAGTGGCGCGGACCCCGAAGTGGTCCCGGCCCCTGTCCCTGCTCCGCCGGGTCCGGCCCCTACTCCCACCCCGACCCCTGCTCCTGCCCAGACTCCAGCACCGGCGCCAGCTCCCGCCCCAGCCGAGAGCAAGGCCAGCCCTGCGGGAGGCGCCGGCCCCGGCCCTGGCCGGGGGGACACGTCCGACCGCCGGGCCTCGGGTGAGCGGGGAGTGCGGGGGGGAGCGAGCCAGGACCCTTATGGGGTGAGGAGAGCTGGAGGGAACTGGGGCTTTCAGTGGGAGGTGCAGCTTAAGGCATCGACGTCCCGAAAAATCGTGCCGACAAAAGCAGAACTGCCCTAGGATGGAAAGCTCCCGACCCCCGCTCCCCTCCAGGAGGTCCGCAGAGAGAAGCTGGCGGACCACTTGCCATCGTAGAAGATTCTTTTTCAGAGAGGACTGTCTGGATAGCGACCGAGGGCCCTTCTAGCCCTTGAGTCTCTGATGGTCCCTAAAAGGGTAGGGCAGGGGGGACGGCGAGCCTTCTGGGGCTCTGGGGGAACGAGGAAATGGAGGGTGAGGGGCTGAGAAGTTCGAGAGAAGAGGACCGAGTGTTACGAACTCCCAGGATCAGCCAGGACCACATCATTAGGTGGGAGTAGGGCGTCCTTTTGAACTCGATACTGGTTTCTTTGCCTAACATTCTTCTCCCTACTTCGCTCTCATTTGAAATTCCTGTAATATCTTCTCCCAGTCCCAGTATCTGCAGCTGGGGGTACTGCCCCCCCTGAAGGTGCCATGTCTAATGGGGTATATGTGCTACCTGGGGCTGCCAATGGAGAGGTCAAGCCTGTTGTGTCTAGTACACCCCTGGTGGACTTCCTCATGCAACTGGAAGACTACACACCCACAGTATGTATAACTACCAGTCAACCTTTTTTCAGTTTCCTACAAGCTTTTCCTGGCCAATCCATCGCCATTGCTCTCTATCGTTAATTTTTAGTTATGAGGTTCATCTTTCCATCAAGACTGTAAAAGCTTTGATAAGCAAAGCTATCTATATATCTATCTTTTCCTCTCATTTATCATATGGGTCATAGTCCATATAGCAAATAGCTATATTCTTCCCAAAGGTTCTTTTTTCTTTTCAGGATCATTTCAAGAGCTACCATCTATATGAGGCTTTTCCTGATTACTGATCACCCCTCTTCAACCCCTTTCTGTCTATAGATGTGTGTAAATGCACATACACCCCCCCCCCCCATTTGAAGCTAGGGACTGGTTTTGATTTTTTTTTCTTTGTATTCCAAGTGCCTGATACAGTATGTACTTAAAGATTACAAATTTGTTGCATTCTCAGATTCCAGATGCTGTTACTGGCTACTATCTGAACCGTGCTGGTTTTGAAGCCTCTGATCCCAGAATGTAAGTGATTTGGGACAGGAAATTGGTCCCCAGCATTTAGTGGGCATCTCTGGCTCCTTCCTGTACACTAAGTACAGACTTCATCTTGAGGGAGGGCTGGTTTTATCCCCACTTGCCAACTCCTTCTACCTTCCCAGTGTCCGGCTCATCTCCCTGGCAGCCCAGAAGTTCATCTCTGACATTGCCAATGATGCCCTACAGCACTGCAAGATGAAGGGCACTGCCTCAGGCAGCTCCAGGAGCAAGAGCAAAGTGAGTAGATTGGGACTAGGATGTATTAAGCACTCCCCTGGGGCTCTTGGTGGCATGTGGAACTTCAAAAGCTTTTTGCTGGTAGGCCTCTTTAACCCTGTGAAAGTCAGATTCACAGAAATTCAATCCAAATTGGTTAAATTATTTGCCTCAGGATGTGTAATGTGTTAGTGAAAGAACCAAGGCTCATACTATTGCTCTTTCAACTTTCTTTCCAAGGACCGAAAGTATACCTTGACCATGGAAGACCTGACGCCTGCACTCAGCGAATATGGCATTAATGTCAAGAAGCCACATTATTTCACCTAAGTTCACCTCTTCCCCCCCGGCTGGCCGGGGTGTGTGTGGGTGTGTACACATTTGTCCCATTCCTTCCTCTCCACCCACCCCCACACCAGCCTGTTTTCATAATAAACCTTTATTGTGATTG
This sequence comes from Dromiciops gliroides, assembly GCF_019393635.1. Classification (NCBI taxonomy): domain Eukaryota; kingdom Metazoa; phylum Chordata; class Mammalia; order Microbiotheria; family Microbiotheriidae; genus Dromiciops; species Dromiciops gliroides. The sequence goes on along the minus strand of NC_057863.1, from coordinate 585,934,823 downwards.
AGGCAGGTGGCTACTCCTCCCACATTGGGGAGACACCGAGAAGTGGGGCTTGGTGTGGTGTGAAACAAAGCTGAGCCATCTCCCATCCCCCCAAGGTTGGCAGATGGGGCAGGAGGGGTAGCCCCTAAAGCTGGGGGGAAGGGAAGGCTGAGGTGGCTGTACCGTTGCCAGGGGAGGGAGGGGCCCTGCTGCTAGGAGGGGGGGGGGATAGATTTCCCCAGTTCCTCCCGTAAGGCTCTATTTGTCCTGCATCTTTTCCAGGATGGGCACAATCATATCAAACTTGGGCCTCTTGGCTGGGTCCTCATTCATGCAGATCTTCATGAGTTTACACACATGTGGGGAGATACCTGGAGGAATGGTGGGTCGAAGGCCTTCCAGGGCAACCTACAACAAGCAAGAATCCCCAGATTCAGGACCTCTCTGTGTCCCATAAATCTGCTTCTACTTGCCCCTCCGTCCCAACATGTCCCCTGCATCCTCCAGACCTTCATGCCAATTTCCATGTTGGAGAGGTCAGCAAATGGTACCTCCCTTGTCACTAGTTCCCACAACAGCACCGCGAAGCTCCACATGTCTGCAGAACGACGATTAATCTCTTCTGGCTTCTTCTGCAGGGCTGGGTCAAGGGAGAGGATTGGTATAAGAACCCTGATTCTTTACCTGGCCCCTACCTCCCCACTACTAAGTCTATTGTCTGCCTTCATTTCCCCCCTACCCTCAGGAGCCACCCAGGCAGGGGCATACATGCGCCCTGGACACTGGAAGGAGAATTTCACGTCAGCCATGCTGATACGGGCAGTCATATCCTCGTCGATCTGAGGGAAAAGACAAAGGCTGTAGTGGGGAATCTGTGCTCAAGTGACAGTTGGCTTAGACCTCCCCATTACATTGTAGCCTTGAGCCTCACCATGACACTTCTGCTGTTAAGGGCGTGCCGGGGTATAAGAGGCTCCAGTGTGTGCAGGAAGGCCATGCCCCGTGCCATGTCCAGAGCAAACTTGACAGCTTGAGTCTGGTCAACAACAAAATCTGGGAGTAAAGTTCAGAGAAGGGAGGAGTTACCCCAAATCTAATCCCCAAAGCCCCTTTGCCTCAGACCAGACAGCTGGCTTCAGGCTCCTGTTCTTGCTCCCACCCTCTCCTGTCCACAACTCTAATCCCAGCCTTTTCTGGGCACAATGACAACTCACTGGTCCCTTCATGAAGTACGTTGTAGAGGGAGCCATAAGGCATCCAGTGGGTGATGAGAATGGGGTGGGGGGCAGGGGGTGCCTGACAGGCTCCCAACACAGGCAGTACGTTGGGGTGTGAGAAAATCCTGCAAAGACAAGACAATGAACATGTTGCTGTCCCTTCAATAACCCCCCCACTCCACCCATGTACCCAATTCCCCCACCTCAGTTTGGGATACTCCTCATTAAAGTCTCTGCTCTTCCTTGTACTCCAGTCACGAATCTTCAACATCTTGATAACGATGTCATTCCCCTGCCATCGCCCCTTCCACAGCTGGGTTGGGACAGGCAGGATCAGGTTAGGGATTAGGGCCAGGGAGGACAAGATCACAAAATTTGGAGCTGGAAGGGACTTCAAATCACCTCATCCAACCCCTTTGAGTTAATAGATGAGACTAAGACCTAGAGAGATCAGGTGATTGATACAGCCAAATAAGCAAAGCTGGAGCCAAACCCAGCGTCTCCTGGATCCAGGGCTTTCCCTCTATGTAGTGAACTAAGGAAAGGAATGATTAGAGGGGCAAGAGGAAGCACATCGTGAGATTATTAGCACAGCCAGGAGGCTTGGGCGGGGAGGATTGTGGTTAGGAGGGCAAGGCTAGGGCTGTTAGGGGATCTGGGCTTGGAACTAAGGGGTTCTTAAGGGTCTACAGGTCACCTCTCCTGACTGGTTCTCGTTGATTTTCACCACCATGTTGAGCTGCTTGAAGTCGATGCCTGAGTGTTTATTCAGGGTGCCGTTCCCTGAGAGGAGCGGGGTGTTAGATAGGGGAGCTATGTAAGGGTAGTTCCCTGAAGGGAAGTGGGGTTGGGGAAGGTATCCAGGGCCAGTCCTCTTTGAGGCTAGTGGGATTGGGGAGGTGTGGAGTGCACTGAGGAGTAGAATGGTAAGGCAGGTACATTGAGTTATTGGGTGTTAAAGAACAAGCCACTCCAAACTCACGGGGGCGAGTGCGTGTTGTCCCTTTCCAGAAGGTGTCTTTGTATGGTATGCGGCCCATTGGCTGGCCTAACTTCTCTGCACGTTCTGTGAAGGAAAATAATGAAGGGCACAGCCCCACAGGATGACAGGAAAGAGCCCCAACCTCTCTCCCCCCCCCATATACAGCCTCATAATGAAAGATCTTGGGGGTTGGAGATGAGAGTATAGGAAGTGAGGCTCACCTCGTAGGCTGTCACGAAGTGGGGCTTTGGCTTTGTCCACTGGCATCTCCCCATACTTGTTACAAATGCTGATCAGTGCCCCCCCAGCTACAAGGTCCTGGGGAAGGGAAGACGTGACCATAGTGGGCTATTGCCCGCCCCACTACATAAGTTTATACTTCCTTTGAAGATCAGGAATCTGATCCTAAGGGAAATGAGCGTAGTCCTCACCTCTGCCACTTGGTCCTGGCCCCAAAAGCAGGCATAATGAAGGGGCACATTCCCATGCTCATTCACTGCATTTATGTCAGCCTTGTATTGGAGCAACTGGGAATAAACACAAAGGACATTTATGCACCTTTAACTCAGTACCTCAAGCCCGCCCTCAGACAATTATCTTCTAGATGACCAGATAAGTATTGGCAGGTGGGTGTTCCGCATCCAGTGCCAAGGGCCAGACTTTCTCCTTTTCTCCCATTCCTCTAAGAGTCTGATATAGATGATATAAAGCCAGAGAGAGAAAAGATTGCCTACTTTCTGTACAATGTCCCGATGCCCATGGCTGGCTGCTAGGTGGAGGGGGGTATCATCACCCCTGTTCATCACGTTGATTCGGGCCCCCCTCATGATCAGCATTTCAACTACAGCAGATCGACCCTCTCGGCAGGCCCAGTGCAAAGGAGAGAAACCATGGTCATCCCTAGGAGGTGGGAATAAACAAGGCCATAACTCATTTCTACATTGTCTAAAGTTTTATGGAGTACTTTCAGCCCCTACCCTGAGAAGTGGGTTGTGGAAGTAGAATCAATCCCATGTTAAAGATAATTTAAGGTCACAGCATAGTTAAGGGTTGGTGTGATGGGTAGAATAGAAAACGACTGGAATCCTAATATGTCTCTTTCTAGCTGATGCTGGACATATAACCCCGGACAAGTCATCTAAGTTCTCTGAGTCTCCGTTTCCTAATCTCTAAAATGGAAAAAATTTGTACAGAGAAGCAAAGAAAACACTTTGTAAAACTAAAATTCTACATAAACACGAGGGTTTTTTTTTAATGGGGGTTAGGTGGGGATGGGGCTTAGTGGCAGAACAAAAAACTGGCAGAAATGAGACATCAGGATCTGTTGGCTAGAAGAGGACAACAGTCACCAGAACTGGAGAATCCTTAAGCGTTCTGGAAAAACTCTGGGGACGGAGGGGGAAGTCAGAAGCTGCTGGGGGGTGGGGCCTGCCTCCAGCACAGAGCCTCTGGTCAAATAGCCATAAAAGGAAATTCCCACAAGGTCTGGGGGTAGGAAGGCTACCCAAGCAGAGTGAAGAGGCAGGACTGGGGTGGGGCAAGGGCTCCAGGAGGAATGGGCACTGGCTAGTCTGAGGAGGAGGGGTGTGGCTGAGCCTGGAGGGTTTGGGTCATTTCCCAGAGGGGTGGAGCAGAGGCTCTAGTTAGTGCAGCTATTCCGCTAGTCTCTTCTGCTTCTTTCAGCCACAAATGTGGCTGAACCCTGAGGTTCTGAGACTGCTCAGGTCTAGTTTATACTTGACCCACAATTTCCTCTAAAACAGCCTGACAACTGGCCTCCCCCACCCACTTTATGATGTTGAATGATAAGGAACTTAATATTTCTACTGCATCTTCCAGGATGCTCTAATTATTCATTTTCCTTACAGCAGAGCCCTATGCCCCATTTCACAGGTCAGCTTTTCCAACCCTCTTCTCTACCCAGCCAAACCCTATAATATTCCAGATGAGGTCCAACAAAGCAAAGGCCAAGATTTGGCTTCCCTCTTCATTAATCTTCAACAGGATTGTCATAGCCTTGCTCTCACCATCACCCAAGAGAATGCACTCCTACAATCCAGAACTTTGAAATTCTTCTATCTCACCTTAATATCCTATCCTATGTCTCCCTGTGCCTTTACTCGTGCCAAACTTAGCTTCTTCTAATCACTATGCTATAGAGCAATGCTGGAAGAAGTCACATAACTGTGCTGCTTGGGATGACTACATTATTGTATCATCTAATCTCAATTGGGCCTGACTGACTCCACTTAACTTCCTCCTTTTGGCCCTGGCCCAAATCTCTTTTCCTTATGTCCTCCACCCCCCATGCTGATGACCTAGTCTGAGGAAACAGAAGTCCTTTGTGTGGGCTCCATTTCCCCTCTTTTTCTACAACTCAAAAACCCCTTAATACCAGCCCCTATTCACCCCCTTTTCCTCTAGGTCAACCCCTCTAACTTGTGCCTTTGACTTCATCCCCGTCATCACCAGCAGTGCTCCACCAGCCCCCTTATTCCCCCATAAGCCTCCATCTCCTTCCCCATTCCTAATCTTCAATCTCTACCTATATAGCTCATTCTTCCCTACTGCCTACAAAAATGCTCCCTACCCTAAATAAACAATTTATTTGGCTATGGCATTCCCTCAAGCTATCATCCTTTATCTTTCTTCCTTTTCATAAAAATATTCTTTTTTTTTTTTTAAAAAAAGGGCATCTACACTCCTTTCCTCTAAAATCTCTCCTCAACTCATTCCAAACTGGCTTCTGATCCCACCACTAGACTGAAAATGCTCTCTCCAAGGTTACCAAAGATATATTAATTACTAAAACCAAATGGTTCTTTTTTCTTTTTTGTGGGGCAATGAGGGTTAAGTGACTTTCCCAGGGTCACACAGCTAGTACGTGTCAAGTGTTTGAAGCTGGATTTGAACTCAGGTCCTCCAGAATCCAGGGCTGGTGCTCTATCCACTGCACCACCTAGCTGCCCCAAATGGTTATTTTGCAATCATGATCTTTCACCTCCAGACAATGTTTAATGCTGCTGACCAAATCCTTCCTCAATATTTTCTCTCCTGGTTCTCTACCTGTCCGTGTGGCCATTCTTTCTCATTCTCCTTTGCTGAATCAGCATTTAGGTTTGGCTCCCTAAACTTAGGTGGGCCCCATGGCTTTGACCTTGCCCCTTTCTTCTTTCTCTCTATCCTTTCTTGGTGACTGCATCAGCTCCCACATGTCCAATTATCATTTCTATGCAGATGATTCTAAGATCATTATATCTAGACTTAGTGTCTCAAGCTGAATTCGTTCCTAAATCCTAAACCATTTATTAGATGCTTCTAATAAGATGTTCCACAGGAATCTCAACCTAAACATGTCCAAAATGGAACTCAACTCTCTTCCCAAACTCATTCATTTTGACTTCCCTATTTCTGTTCCTCTCAGTCACCTTAATTCAAACACTCTGGAGTCCATTTTTGATTCTTCACTCTTCCTCACCTACCATAGCTAATCAATCAGTTTCCAAGTCTTGTGAGATTTCACCTCCACAATATTTCTCACACCTGTCCCCTTCCTTCCATTCACACGAGCACCACCCTTCTTTAGCCCCTCATTATCTCTTGCCAGGATTACTGCAAAAGACTCCTAATTGGGCCTTTTCTATCCATAGCCTCCAAATTGTTTCTAAGATGCAGGTCTGACCCTATCATTCCTCCCATCAAGTTTTAGTGCTTCGACTGCCACTACGATATAACACTTCTGTTTTTATTTATAAAACTCTTGTCAATGAAGTTCCAATCTATACAGACTGACTTCCCATTACTCTCCCTTGCTTCATTTTCAGGCAAACTGGATTGTTATTTTCCAAATTTGACATCCCATCTCGAGCCTTTATGCCCTTACACACAGGCTTATCCCCCATGAGAGCGATGAACTCCTTCCTCACACAGACCTCCTAGAACTTCTGGCTTCTTTTCAGGCTCAGCTCAAGTGCTATTTGGTAAAACAGGTCTTTCCTCATCCCCATCCAGTCATTAGTATCAGTGCTCTTCCCAATCACTTTATATTCCCTTTGGATTGTTGTGTATACATGTTGCATCTACCCCCTCTCCCAATGGAATGGAAGCTCCTTGGAAGGAAGGGTTGTTTCATTTTTATCTTTGTCCTACCACTGTGTGGCAAAGGGTAAGTGTTTAATAAAATGTGTGTTGAATGACTGCCTCTGAAAGAGACTTGGGAAGCAGTCAGCATTTTTAGTTGCATTGTCACATTAACTCATGTTCAACATGTATTCCACTTAAACCTCCAGGATTTTTCCACAGGAATTGTTAAACTGCACATTCACAACCTGGGATTTTGCAATTAAAGTTTTTAATGCAAAAATAAGACTAGATACTTTAACATCCCCATTGCCTGACCATTGCTTCATAGGATGATTTGGGGGCCTGATTGTGTTGTCCAGTTTTTTAGCTATCACTTCTAGTTTCATGTCATCTACAAATAGGATAAACATGCCATCTAGGCCTCTATTCAAGGCAATAATGAAAATGTTGAGCAGGAAAGTCAACAATATGCCTGGGTCAATTCACTAGAGACTTCCCACCAAGCTGACACTGAGCCACTATCCTTTGGGTCTCAATCTGCCTAATTCTCCTAGCACAGAGTCTAGACAACTAGAGGCTAGAGCTCACAACTCTGTATCTTACAAACACAGAATAAAACACTGCCAAAGGCTATGCTGAAATCCAGTTGTACTATATCTACCACTATAGTAATCCTGGCAAAAAGTGAAATATAGAATCAAAGATTTAAGACCATAGAAATGAATATTTAGTCCAAGATCTCCATGTGATCTCTTCTGAATTTCCTAGCACTTTCATGTTCTGCCTTTCAGAGTTCTGTGTACAGGGACCTCATCTCCCCTACCATCTATCTTAGGTCCTAATGGAAAGAACTGGGGTCTTCATCTTATTCAGCTGTACCAGGAACCCAGGCCCTGAAACCCTATTCCAGTGTTTTCATCAAACATATTCTACTTCCAATGTATGTTTTTCCAGTCCTGTTGTGGACGTCCTGTCTCTCCTTTATTTTTTCTGCAGAACAAAACATCCCACCCAATATCACCAGTCCCCTCCATATGACCCAGTCTTAGGACAAGATATGGATCAGAGAAACTAAATCCTACATACCCTGCCCACGAAAAGGACAAGACAGAGCTGGGGACTAGATACCAACAATACACGTTATTATGCCAAGGTTTCCTGAGCCTTGCTTGCCCTGCCCAGCCACACCTCCTCTCTTACTTTCCCTTCAAATCCTCTCACCCCTGGTTCAAGTCGTTTTCTGTGTTGTCCAGCCACAAACGAACAGCCACAGCATTGCCCTCCCGGCACTGGGTGAAAATGTCGTCCATGATGGCAGCTCCTTGGGGCCCTGGGTAGTCAGGAGGATAGGGGGAGAGGCACTAATCAATGTGGGCAAAGGTTATCAGAGCTTACCCCCAAAAGAGAGGAGCTAGTCATCCCCTTAACCTTCCCTCCCACATTATGTCCAAGTTGGTCACCCTCCCACCTAAGTACTGTATCTTACCAGATCATCTTTCTTGCCTGGGTTGTTCAAGACCCCTCATCAGCAGTTGCCAAGAGGAAGGTCGCACTCTTGGGATATTCATATCTAGGTACAACCCCCCATCCCATCCTTCGCGCTCTCTCTCTCTCTCTCTCTCTCTCTCTCTCTCTCTCTCTCTCTCTCTCTCTCTCACTCACTCACTCACTCTCTGCTACTTGGTCCCTAACAACACACAGTCAGAGAAACCCCTCCCCAGCCATAAGAACCTAGACTGGAGGTGCAGAAAGTGTCTGAGCTACAGAAGGAACGTTTTTCAACATTTCCCTTACCCACCCTTTAATTTATGCATTGTCTCCAAACAAGTGCCCGAAGTGTGCAGATAAGCCTCTAACCTCTCCACCAAGTCCTCCCGGGCTCCACCAGCCAAGCTAGAGTGTGTGTCTCGGGAGGACCGGGTGGGCCAAGGCGCGGAGGCTCCACGCGAGAAGTTTGTCCCCCAGGGGATAAATTCTCTTCTGCCATAGCAACTCAACGGACAGTAAACTAAGAAGCTGCTATCTGCGTGGGTGTTGGGAGTGCCCACAGACGGAAAACCACAACACCATCCAAGCTGAGTAGGGGAAGAAGCCCCTCGGGCAGCAAAAAGACCGCTGTCGGTGCTGGGCGTTGTCCCCTTCCCCACCCCGGAGACACCCCCACCCCAACAAGGGTGGTGGTGGGGGAGGGAGGCACCGGCGCATACGGTCCCTAACCCCGCCTGACAGCGGAGGGGCCCGAAGCCCAGAGAGAGTCAAGACCGACCCTGGATCACACAGAGACCCGACCGCAGCACTGGGACTAGATACGGGACTCCTCCCGCCCTCTCTCCAGGCCCGCGGAGCGCAGGCAGCTCCCTCTCACCCTCGGGTCTCAATTTCCTACTCCGTAAAATGGGCTCATGGCCCCTCCCCCCCGCAGCGGCTAGTGCAGGCCTGCACGATTCCTTACCAGGGCTCCAGGGGCCAGGTCCAACCGCTCCTGCCTCCTGCTCCGGTCGCAACCTCCTCCGCTAGCCCTGCCACACCCGCCTCGGAGCCCGGCCCGGTCTGGCCCCGCCCCTCGTTACGCTGCCTCTCTGGGCGCCCACAGCTTCCTCTCGCTGGTTCCCGGCGGGCGGAGCGGCCGCTCTGGGCGCTCACATCCTCCTCTCGCTGGTCCGCGGCTGCTCTGTGAGTGCTCATCCCGGTTGGTACCTGGCTGGCGGCGGCGGCACACGTGGTCTCGGCACCCCATGTTCGAGGAGCCCGAGTGGGCCGAGGAGCCCCCGGCCCCGGCCGCCCGCGTGCCCCAGCTCCCGTGCGCTCGGGTCGGGCCGGGGCCCCGTGCCAAGGTGAGTGTTTGTTCAGAGCGTTGTCGGTGATACCTGTCCCTCTGTCGTGGGCCCCAAGGTTCATGTGAGCTCCATGGCTGTGTGTCCTACTCACTTTGTTTGCATGACACCCTCTCCCTCCTGTCGTAGGCTGCAGGGTTCTTGGGACCCAGTGTCCGTGTGTCCTAACCCTTCTTTTGTTGTGGGCCCCAGGACTCGCGGAGCCCTAGTGTTCGTATGATCCACCCCACGTGTCGTGTCCGTATGACCCACACCTCTGTTCTAAGTACCCCAGTATTCGGCCAGAGGAGGAGGGAGCAGCTTTACCCTGGGGCTGCTCGTTCTAACTCATCCCGGTCTGCTGTGTGCCAGGACCTGTTCTAGTGGCTGGGGGTAGGGGGCGGGGAACGGGGGATAGGTCCTCTTCACGTCTGGGTTTGGTCTATCCCTAATTTAGGAGCTAAGTGTTGGTGGAAGTTCCCGGGGGTCGTAGATAGGAAGAAGGATCTCTAGGAAAGTGGGCATGAAAAGTGACAATTTCTACCTGAAATCGACATTTTCCTGGAAGGAGGAAAGGGGATATTGTGGGTAGATGGGGAAGAAGATGAGGAGGAAGTCATCCTATAGGAGGTAACAACTGAGTTGAGTCTTTGTTTTTCTTTGTACTTCCATCTTTCGGGTGATATCATGACTTGCAGTGAATTGGATTTAAGTGAGGGAGGTCTTTGTGAAGTCACCAACCTCAATCTCTCTTCCAGAGCCATTTGGGTCCAGTGGCAAGATATATATCAGAACAACTGGAGATGGCCCGGATGTTTGAGGCAGTTTGGGTTGTGACTTGCTCAGGGTCACACAGCTAGTGTCTGAGGGGAAATTTGAACTCAGGTTCTCCCAACTTCAAGGCCAGTGCTCTATCCATTGCCACCTCACTGCCCCCAGCTAAGTGTTAAAGTTAAGAAAGGTTCCCAGGAGTCTTAAGAAGAAGGAGTGCATTCCTATCTGGGCAGGGGAAACCTGTGCTAATGTTAATTCACTGAAGCTGGAGACAAGACATATATGACCAGTGAAAATGTAGTTTATGTGAAATTGGCAGAAATAAGAGGCTAAGATAGGTTGGGGTCAGATTGTTCATGACTTTAGATGCCATGCTGAGGAGTTTGAATTTTATTCTGGAAGCAGTAGGGAACCCTTGAAGATTTTTGATCAGCAAAATAAGAGATAGAACGTGTGAAAAATTAATGAGAAAAAAAGACTGAAGGCATAGTTAAGAGGTTTGACAACAGTCCTAGGGAGCCATGATGAGGACCAGAATTAGGTGGTGGTTCTGAGAGCAGAGGTGACAGTCATAGTCACGGGACATGATGAAATAACCTAGGGAAACAGAGTAGAGAGAAAAGAGAAGTGGATCCAGGACCAAAGGTGGTAGTTATAGCCATGGGGCTGGTGAGGTCACCTAGGGAGAAAGTATAGAAAGACAGATTTGGGAGCTCTCATAATTAGGAGGCACAACATGGATCTTAGGAGTCTCAGGAGAATGAGTGATTGGACAAAGAAGAAGAGATTAATGCACACTATCCAGAAAGATGGTAGACTTGGCTAGGGGAGGATTTTATTCAGATAAGAAAAATGTAAAATGAACTGAAGCTAGAATTAAAAGATGCTGAAAAAGATTAGGAGGAATTTTTTTTTTAAATGACCAATCTGGAGGATATAATAAGAAGCTCAAATATATAATAGAACCAAGAACAGATTTAATTGAATTAAGGCAAAATTGAAAACAACACAGAAGAGGAAAAAACTGGCTTAAAAAATAATGCAACTGGAAGGAGTTGGAAGCCAGGACAATGTAAGTGACAAGCTAAGAAGACAAGTCAAGACACAGTGATCTCTGGATCACTGACATTCTGGAACATATAGAAAAAGGGAAGAATTCAATGGCTTCATTTCCAAGAAACAATTCAAGAAAACTTTTCAGAATTTAAAAAAATAAGGCGACTTAGAATAGGCAAGAATTCATAGAACCCTTATAAAAAGCAGCTTATAACTCAACTTTCCCAGACATCAACATGACAATTAAAGTCCTGCCATACTCCTAGGAGGTAAGATAACATGAATCTGCAATGACTCTAGTGACTTTCTCCACCATCATTGACATCTCAGGAATAGAAGTGCAGATGGTAGGTTGTAGGGGTGACTCAGATGTGCAGGAACAGCAGAAAGACCAGGGATTCAAAAGGAGAAGGCCATGGTGTGTGGAATGGAATTACACTCTGGAGCCCCGATTATTAAGAAAGGGAAAGGAGGCCAGTATAAGTGGGAATGATCCAGGATAATAGGGAGGGATTGGGGGGTGTGGAGATCATGCTAAAATAGAAGATGAAGATACGATATGAGGACTCAGAACCCCAAGACTGGCAAGATTGTATCAGGACCCAAGGAAATTTAGAAGTTAGTGCTAAATGATTTGGAGTGGGGGATAACAGCTTGGAAAGAGGGGGGGAAGACTTCCTGGAGGAGGATGCAGCTACTTGAACTTGGCTTTGAAAGATGATTAGTGGGGGCAGCTAGATGGCTCAGTGAATAAAGCACTGGACCTGGATTCAGGAGGATCTGAGTTCAAATTCGGTCTCAGACACTTGACACTAGTTGTGTGACCCTGGCCAAGTCACTTAACCCTCATTGCCCTACCTCCCCCTCAAAAAAAAACCCCAAAACCTGGGCCAGGTCACATTGCCTCAGTTGGTCTCAGTATCCTCTTCTATAAAATTAGGAGGTTTGACTAAGGGCATTGGTTTTGAAGTCATAGGACCTTGGTTCAAATCCTGTCTCTCCCTTTTTATGTTTGTGACCTCAGGCAAGTCACTTAGCCTTTCCAGGTCTCTGTTTCCCAATCTTTAAAATCAGAGGATTAGACTAGATGGCCAGAGGTCTGATGTCCAATGAAACCTCCAGCTCTCAATCCATGATTCTGTGCCTAAGTCAGGGAAGAGGAAGGAGTCATCCCTTCATGTGTAAGAACCCCACTCTGATGTCTGAACAGAGTCACAGGCTCCAGCCTTTCTTCTTTCTTTTTTTATCAAGAACTTAACAAACACAACTGTTTTAAAAGACAATGAGGACTAGATATTAAATTGTAAAGTTATGTATGGTTTTTTAAATGTTGTATATTAAATTTTTAAAATGTTTCATTGATTGCAAGCGTTTCTCTCCAGACTTCTTTCATATTATTTCCCCATACACTGTACATTCTGGCTAGACTGACCTACTTCCTATTACTTATGCCTAGCATTCCATCTCCTACATGTGAGCTTTTGCACAGGTTGCCTGTCCCAGCGCCTGGGATGTTTTTTACTCTTCACCACCATCTTTTGGAGACTCAGCTCAAGTGCTAGCTCCTACCTAAAGATTTTCTTGATCCAGCCTCCTCTGCCCCCAGTTGTTAGTGCTTCCTCTTAAAAGATAACTTTGTGTTTGCTTTGTATATATACTTGCTTACCTTCTAAGTTTTATCCCCATCCTCTCCCCCTCCCCAGTAGGATATAACATTTGTAAGGGCCAAATTTAGTATGGGGAGAGTTAATTGGGTAGTTCACTGTAATATTGGGATTCAGAAAATAATGAGGGACCTCTAGGTCTAAAGTTTCTTCTTCCAAACTGCCTTTATTATTATTTTTTTTTTCTTCTTGTGGGGCTATGGGGGTTAAGTGACTTGCCCAGGGTCACACAGCTAGTCAAGTGTCTGAGGCCGGATTTGAACTCAGGTACTCCTGAATCCAGGGCCGGTGCTTTAATCCACTGCGCTATCTAGCTGCCCCTCCAAACTGCCTTTTTAGTTATTTCTTCCAGGCTAATAAGAAAGGAGATTAACAGCCTCTTTTCCATAAACAAATCAGGTTTTATTAATGGGAATAAAATATATAACAAAGGTGAAGTTAATAAAGCTGGGGACAAGGGAATAGGGGAAGAGAAAAATGGATAAGCTCCCTGGCTTTAGCAAAGACTGACTCGATGCCCAAACTTGCTTCCAGCTGGCCTCGTTTCTGTTAATGCACCACCTGGGGTCCATAGTTTCTATGGGAGTCAGCTGTGCAGCCCCCTCTCCAGTCTGCTCTCAGAAGCTCACCAACAGGAAAGAGAAGGCTCCCAGCCTCAGAGTTATCTCCCTCCCCCAAAAGGGAGGTCCTTCAAGCTGGATGGCTGAGAGAGTGGTTCCCTCTGCTGACATCATCATTATACATCACTCAGGGTAGGCCGGGTGTGGCCTAAATCTAATCATCCCAAGTAGGTACTTAGTTGGTTTCTCAAACAATACTAAATCAATCAGGTGGGACCCCGGGTGTCTGCCAGATTCCATTATTTTATCACACCTTGATGGCAGGCAATGGTTTGATTTTTGTCTTTGTATTCCTACTGATGACCACAGGGCCCTATACATAGTAGGTGTCTAATAAATACTTCTTGTCAAACTGAATTAATGAGATCAGTCTTTAGTTCCTGAGGCTCCTGCTTTTCTCAGGGAGTAGGAATAGAGCTAGGCACACAGAGCTGGGTGCAGGGGACTGAGGCCCCATTGCACAAAGGGAAGTGGATGTCCTTCTATCTGTCTCTTAACTCTTTGTCCTTCCCCCAGGGCTTCAGCCGCCAGCGTCTCCAAGCTACATTACAGGTACTACAGGCTGAAGCACTGCCTTGCCAGCTCCCTAGCCAAGGGGACAATGGCTGCAACTCGGATTCTGACTCTGGGGAGCGGAAAAGAAAAAAGAGGAAGAAGGTCCCTAAACAGGCTCCACTTATAGAAGAAAACTCGGAGCTACCAGTCCAGCGAGTGAAAACTAAAAAGGAAGACAGCAAAGGTATGGGAGGAATTTCCCAATTAGTTGTATTTGGTCTTTCCTTTTCATTCCAAATAGTAATAATGGTGCTATAATGGATCTGAGATCTCATCAATATGGGTACTTCCTCCAGTGGTACAGATTGCAACTCATACATTCTTATCCTTTGTGATATACATTTGCCTGTTCATCAGTCTTTCATAGAGGGTCCACTTAGTTCACCTCATGTGGCATTAAGTAGAGTATGGCTTCAAGCAATAAGGGAGTCATCCTCTCTCTGTCCTTTGCCCTGGTCAGACTTCATGCCAGATGAGAAGAAAAAACCCAGAACAGTCACACAAGTAGTCTTTCAGAGTAGTTAGATTTGTCCTGTTTGGCCCCAGAAAATCGAACTTGGAGTGGTGGGTGGAAGTTGCTGAGAAGCAAATTTAGTTTTGATATTAGAAAGGAAAAATTTCCTAATGCTTAGACCTATACAAAAATAGAATAGACTTTTCCCCTCTCCAAAAGAAGTACATTCTGCCTCATTGAGGATCTTCACAAAGAGGCTAGATGACTGATTTATTGTTGGGTATAGTATAAAGGGAATTTCTTTCATATATGGGTTGACTAGATCAAGATTTCCATCCAAGTTCATGGAATCCCAGACATCTTATCCCCATCCCCATCCTGTCCTCCTCCCCAGTAGAATGTAACCTTGTTGGCAGGCAGTTGTTTGACTTTTGTCTTTGTATCCCAATTGATGACCACAGGGCCTCCCTTGTTCATAGGAGGTCTAATAAATACTTATTGTCAAACTGAATCAATAAGTACAGTCCCTAGTTCCTGGGACTCCTGCTTTTCTCAATGGGAGCAGGGATAGACCTAAATACATAGAGCTGGGTATAAGGGCCAGAGGCCCATTTACACAAAGGGAAGTAGATTTCCTTCTGTCTCTTAACCTTTGTCCTTCCCCTAAGGCCTCAACCATCAACTACATTATAGCAGCCCCTGGGCTGTATTTCTCTCTTCACTCTGGCTAAATGACTATACTCAAATAATTAACTAAGTAATGCTTCTGATATTAAATTTCCTGAATATTTTTTATGCTACATTTTGTGCATGTCATTGTTGGTAATCCAGGGTAGGCTACTTAGAGTTACTAGGCTTCTCCCCATTCTGCTCTTGGTTGAGGGGGAGGGGGGGTTAGGGTCAGAATTTGGTTCTTTAGGGATTGCAGTGTTCTATGATCATAACAGCCCTATAGCATCTCTAGGAACATATCGGTGTTGAAAAAGATAGGATACGGAGTCCTAGAGCTGTGAGAGATCAGTGAAATCACTGCATGCGTGATTTACCAGTTGAAATTCAACCTATTCTCTTCCTCTTATTAAATTCTAGAACCACCTTATTTGTGCATTTGCAGTATCTAGTACAGATTTTATTATACACACACATGTATACTGATGGAATGGCTACCATCCAGCTCCATGTTATGGTCTACACCAGAGGTGTCAAATTCAAACTCCTTCCTGTAGCCTGAACCATATAAAAATGTAATTGGGAAATGTTTAACAAAATAAATTAAAATGCAACATAGATTATGTTAGTTTGTGGTTTTCTAAGTCATTTTGTCACCAGGAGGGATCCATTTCTATTTGAGTTTGACCCTGATGTGTAGACAATAAGCATTCTTCATCCATTTTGTTCTTCCTATGTAGGTTGTTAGACTGATCTTTTTTTCAGTGCCTATGAGTGTCATTAACATTAAAGAAGCTCTATATTATTATGAGCCTTCGTGTAATAAGCTTTAGAAATAAGAACATCTGGAAAATCTCCCATCTATTGGGAATTCCTATGTCGCATTTAACCTATTGAGGAATTATATATAATCTTTTTTTAAAAATTAATTTTATTTATTTGTTACATTTTTAAGTTCTGAACTGTCTCCTTCCCCATCCTACACTAAAGAAGGCCACCCTTTAACACAGATATATTTGTTTGTATGTATGTATGTATATGTGAAACCATACTATGCATACTTGTATTTCTCAGTTCTTTTTTTGGAGGTGGTTAGTATCTTCCTTCATAGGTCCTTTGTAGTTGATCTGAGTATTTTTAATATTCAGAATAACTTAGTTGTTCACAGTTATTCTTCAAATGATATTCTTGTTACTGTATTGGTTCTATGATATTTAAAAAAAAATTATTGAGGCAGCTAGGTGGCACGGTGGGTAGAGCACCGACTCTGGATTCAGGAGGACCTGAGTTCAAATCCAGCCTCAGCCACTTGACACTTACTTGCTATGTGACCCTGGGCAAGTCACTTAACCCCAATTGCCTCACCAAAATAAAAATTTAAAAAATGCTTGCTGATTGATAAAAAAAAAAATTATTTTCTAACAGATCCTCCTTCTCGCCTGCCTATTCCCCCCCCTCCAACCTCTACCTTATTGAAATTCCGAGGAAAAAAAACCCTCTGTTATAAACACGCATAATCAAACAAAATAAATTTCCTCATTGGTCATGTTAAAAAAATATGGCTCAGTCTGCACTCTGGGTCCATCCCCTTTTCTGTCAGAAGGTAGGCACCATGAGTCCTTTGGAATTGTCTAGTCACTATGTTGATAAGAGTTCCCAAGTCTTTCAAACTAGTCTGTCTTTACAATATCATTGTTATTTCATAAATTGTTCTCCTAGTTCTGTTCACCTCACTCTTCATCATTTGTCTTCCCAGTTTCTATGAAACTCTTCATCATTTCTTAGAGCACAATGGTATTTCCTCACATTCACATAACATAACTTATTCAGTCATTCCCCAACTCTGATGGATACCCCCTCAGTTTTCAGTCCTTTGCAAACACAAAAAAACTGCTTATAAATATTCTTGAACTTAATAATCTGTTTCTTCTTTCTTTGATCTCTTGAGGGTCTAGCTTCAGTAGTGGTATTGCTAGTTTAATAACTTTTTGGCAGTAGTTCTAAATTGCTTTCCACAATGGCCGAACCAGTTCACAGCCCCACCAACAGTACATTAATGTAAATTAACATTAAAGCACCCGTTTTCCCACAGCCCCCTCCAACATTTGCCTTTTTCCTTTTTTGTCAGCTCTGCCAATCTGATGTGAGGTAGAACCTCAAAGTTCTTACAATTTTCGTTTCTCTTTTAGTGACTGAGAGCATTTTTGAAAATATGGAATTAGCCTCAGGCTCCCCTCCCCCGGGGGGGGGGATTTTAACTATCTGGACATGTACTGGAACTTGCTTTTTTGCCAAAAGCAGAGCAGTTGACATAAAGAGTATAAGATTCTTGAGGGCAAGAACTCAAGGGGGCAGAGAGAGAAGGTCACTATTGTAAATGTTAAAATTAGCCCCATCACTGCTCTGTTTTCCCTCTCTGCTGTGCCCTATCATGTCCCCTATCATACCGCTTTACTAGACTTGTGGTCTATTCTCAAATTTGTCATCTGTTTCCTCCATCTGGCTGTCCAGTCTATGGTATTCGCCAACCAGTTTCTTTCTTGGGACTCCATGCATTAGTTTTCATAAATATTACACAGAAAACTTTCTGCCTTTTTTTTTTTTTTAGTGAGGCAATTGGGGTTCAGTGACTTGCCCAAGGTCACACAGCTGAGCTAGTAAGTGTTAAGTGTCTGAGGCCGGATTTGAACTCAGGTACTCCTGACTCCAGGGCCAGTGCTCTATCCACTACGCCACCTAGCTGCCCCCATTTTTTTTTTTTTAATTCTACACAAGTGAACAATCTTCTTGATGTTTTCCTACCCATTCTTTTCCTTTTGAGCCCCTTCTATCACTGCATTCCAGGTACCAGTGACATCCCAGCAAGTCTCAAAGACACTTTTGAAGTACTATTTACCTTTCCCATTTACAAGCTTCAGTTTTCCTTGTTTATAAGCCCTACTCCTGTTATCAGTGCATATGTCTCTGAATCTAGGAGTATTGCATCTACTCCTCTTTCTCATTATTGCTTCCTGTGAATTCCTTGGCCTCTCCACTGATATCCTTTAGTTCTGTTATACTCGATGCCTTCTCTGGGATCTGGACTTCTCATTCTTGGAAGCAATCCGTCTCTGAGCTGGAGAACGGTTGGGGTGACTTTAAGGGTCTTTAGGTTCAGGAGCCCCTACCAATAAAAAGCCCTCCAAAATTTTACCTGCTGCAGGCTCTGGAGCCCCAGAGAATGGTGATCTGGCCCCTGTGCTTCCCCAGAATGACGTAAGCCTCAGAAGGACCTCCCTGGGCCCAAAAGAAGATGGGAATGACAAAGAACCCAGGCTAAGCCGGAAACAATGGAGAAACCGCCAGAAGAACAAACGGAGACAGAAGAATAAGTTTCTGCCCCCAAAGCCACAGAGCGTTACAGTTCCTGAGGAGGAAATCTCCCCTGTGCTTACAGGGGAGTGTGAGGCAGAGTTGGAAGCAGAGGAGCCAGGTGCATCTCTGGACCGGGGTGGGATTCTACGGGCAAAGATGAAGCAGCGTCTTGAGGGAGCACGTTTCCGCTTCATCAATGAGCAGCTTTATTCTGTGACCAGCAGTGCTGCAAGCCACATATTCCAAGAAGACCCTGAGGCCTTTGAGCTCTATCATCGTGGCTTTCAGAACCAAATAAAGCGATGGCCCTTGAAGCCTGTGGACCTAATCGTGAAACACTTGAAACAGCGGTGAGCAAGGGAGGGACCCCTTAAAAAGCAAAGGAGGATGGCACAGGTTGGGAAGGAATATCTGAGAGAGGTGGCATAGGGCTGATGAGAGGTGAAGAGGTTCCAGGCAGGTGGTGGGGGTGGGAGGGGTGAGATGGCAAATAACTGGTATGTTGTGTGTAGGGGGACGTTATGTAAGTAAAGACCAGGCCAGTAACATGACTGGTCACAGGAAATCATGTTAGGTGGGGGATATGGTCCAGATGACTAGGATTGATACTGAGATAGGCCTCTGACTATTGCCTCTTCGTCTCTGTAGGCCAGCATCCCTGGTTGTGGCAGATTTTGGTTGTGGGGACTGTCGCCTTGCCTCTAGTGTCAGGAACACTGTTCACTGCTTTGACCTGGCTGCACTGGACCCCCGTGTCACAGTCTGTGACATGGCCCAGGTGAGATCCCAGTTCTCCGAATCTTTACTTCACCATCCAAATTCTTAACTTCTAATAGAAGATATCTCCTTCCCCTCACCTGTCCCCAGAAACCTTTACTTTCTCATAAATGTCTTCAACTTCATTTAAGGTGTCACTTTCCTGTGTCAGCTCTTACTCCCTCTTATAAACCTTCACCTCCTCATGTTAGACCTACCCTCCCACAAGAAAGTCACGCGAGGTTTTATTTAACCCTGATCTTACCTCCATAATCCCTCACTTTATCCATGAAGGCTTTCCCTGCCCCTGGAAATCATCAGTTCATTCCTTGAGCCTTCATGTTTCCCTGGAAACCCTTACTTCCATAGGTATAAGCATCTTTTGAGCGCCCACATTTCCTTTCATAGGGGATTCATGTTTCTGCTTGAGGTAATAGGGCCTAGTTTTCATAATTTCACCTTCCCCTCCAGGTGCCCCTCAAGAATGAGTCTGTGGACATTGCTGTTTTCTGCCTTTCGTTGATGGGAACAAACCTGAGCGACTTCCTGAAGGAGGCAAACCGAGTGTTGAAACCAGGGTATGAGGGCCTCTGGGAGCTGGGGGTCTGTGTGAAGAATCCCTTCTCCTCACTGTCTGCCTTGCTCTGCCACTCCCCCCACTGCACCCCACCCAGTCACAGTTCCCCCAGTCAAACAGCATCATAGCATCTAGTTCTACCTGTACCTGAGGAAGAATCCCCTCTTTACCCTTCCTTCTAAGGCATCATTCAGCTTCCTCTTGAATGCATCTGTGAAGAAGCCCTTTCCATGTTTAGAAAGTGCTAGTTTTTAGAAAACTATTTCCTGAAGGAATAGCTCTTCAGCATCCATTTACTGCTTGGAGTTTGTACTTGGGCCTGGGCAGAGCAAATCCTCTTCCCTGTGACAGTTCTGCATACATCTGACAAGGGTTTCTGTTTCCTTCTGCCGATCCACATATGATGTTCTTTCTAGTTTCCTCACCAGCCTGGTCACACTCTGGACATACTTCAGTTGGTGTCCTTCCTAAATTGTGTCACTCAGAAGTGAACACAGTGTTAAGGTTTTGATGTGATTGGGCCTAGTAGGACATTAATGTAGTAGGTGACAGATTTAGTCAAGAAGGGCTGTTGAGATGATCAAATTCAACCTCTTTTTATAGATAAGGGAATTACTCGGCCTTTTTTTTTTTGGTAGTTTATTTTATTTTTTTTATTATTTTATTATTTTCCAGTTACATATTACATATAAGGATAGCTTTCAACATTTGTTTTCACTGGATTTTTAGTTCCAAATTTTTTTTCTCCCTCCTCCCCAAGATGGAAAGCAGTCTGATATAGGTTGTATATGTACAATCACATTAAACATATTTCTACATTAGTCATCTTAGTCTGCCCTTTTTTTTTTTTTTTTGGTGAGGCAATTGGGGTTAAGTGACTTGCCCAGGGTCACACAGCTAGTAAGTGTCAAGTGTCTGGGGCTGGATTTGAACTCAGGTACTCCTGAATCCAGGGCTGGTGCTTTATTCACTGCGCCACCTAGCTGCCCTAGTCTGCCTTTCTTAATGCAGCTTGCAATCACATTAGCTTTCCCACTACAATGCCAAGGTCTTTTCATATGATTTCTTACCTATACGTCACCAGTCCTATACTTATATGGGGGGATTTTTGAACTTTCAAATGTATTACTTTACATCTGTCCCTCTTAAGTTTCATTTTATTAGGTTCAGACTATTTTTCTAGCTGACAGAGGTCTCTTTGGATCTTAACTCAGTAATTCAGTGTGTTGGCTATCTCTACTCATTTCATGTCATATGTAAATCTGATCAATGTGTTACCTAGCCTTTATCTAAAGCACTGACAAAAAAATATTGACTAGCACAGGACCAAAGAGCAGGTCCCTTGAGCATTCCACCTGAGAACCCCACTTGTTCCCATGGACATTTTAAGTTGTTCAAGCAGTTTGGAATCTACTGAACTATACTATCACCCAGCTTAAAGTTTTCCATTTTATCCATAAGACTGTAGGGAAAGAAAGAACTTATTAAATGCCATGTGAAATTGGGAGAGGCAGATGTGTCAAGACTGGATTTGGATTCAAACCTTAATAGGTCACATCACTTCCCTGAGCCTCAGTCTGTAAAGTGAGGAAGTTAGACTTCTGTGACCTTTAAGGGTCTTTCAACTCTAAAAGCCTAAGGCTGTGGCTTTCCCCGATTAAACTAGTAACCTGGTCAAAAAGAAAATGTGGTTAGTCTGACATGATTTGGGAAAAATAACATTCAGGGTTAGAGGTAGAACAGACCATAGAGATCAAGTGGTCCAAACCCCCCCTCATTTTACAGTTGGAAAAACTGAGGTTAAGGAGAAGAAGTGACTTGCCTAAGATCATACAGATAGAACTAGGATTAGGTCCCAGAGCTTCTGCCTTCAAGACCATTATACTTTTCACTTCCCCAGTCTGTTTCTCATATATTTTCATCATCCCAGTCATTCCAAGAAGTGTTCTATTCCTTGATCTTCCTTTTGCTCCCAGGTAAAGTTTAAAAAGCCATGTTGTCATACCTAGCATTCATCACTAGCTTCAGCTCATACCAAACATTAATACACCTGAAATTTTTCTTATGCAATTATGCCACTCAGGAATCTGCCATTGTGTTACATAATGAGGGAGGATGGAGTCCAGATGGCAGAGTGAAAGGTCACAACTGCCAAATGTGCCCCAAAACTCTACTACAAAATGGCCACAGAAAACTTCAAACAGAATTCTGAGCAGGAATGCCTCAAGAAAAGGTTGCAGTGAATCATTTTTCCAGCCCAGGGCAGCTTAGGAAAACAGAAAGAGAAGTCTGCAGACATTGAGGTTGGAACTGGCTGATACTGTGGCATGGTGGGAGTGACAGGTGCTCTGGGGCAGCAGCAGTGCCCACGGACAATAAGGAGACAGAATACCTGGTCAGAAAGAAATCCCAGGGGACTCTTGTAGTAACCCTGGGCAAAGAAAGCATCAGGTGTCATTTGGCAGCTCTATTACCCATTATCCAGTTCAGGGTTGAAGTTTTTTAGGGTGGAGAAGAGAGGTCACAATCATGAGAAAGCCGGGGACCTACCTAATAAGAAAGATTTTTTAAAAGAGCAAAATGATTTTAAAAATCAAATAAGAGCAAGAGGGAAAAACAGGGAAAAGAAGTGAGAGTAATATAAGAAAATTGTGAAAAGAATAATGACTTTTTGGTAAAAGGCACAAAAAAAAATGGAAGAAAATAACTCCTTAAAAATCATAATTGGCCAAATGGTAAAAGAGATACAAATCCTCACTGAAGAAAAGAACTCCTTAAAAATTAGAATTGGTCGTTGAAGATTCCATGAGACCTCAAGAAACAATAAAACAATGTCAAAAGAATGAACAAAAATAGAAAAAAAAGTGAAATATCTCATAGGAATCTACCCTTGCTTCCAACTTTCATCTCTGCATGTACTTTTGTTTTGTTTTGTTTTTGGGTTTTGTGTTTTTTGGCAGGGCAATGAGGGTTAAGTGACTTGCCCAGGGTCACACAGCAATACATGTCAAATGTCTGAGGCTGGATTTGAACTCAGGTCCTCCTGACTCCAGGGCCAGTGCTTTATCCACTGTGCCACCTAGCTGCCCCCTCTGAGTGTACTTTTGGGTTTTTGGGGGTTTTTTTGCAGGGCAGTAAGGGTTAAGTGACTTGCCCAGGGTCACACAGCTAGTAAGTATCAAGTGTCTGAGACTGGATTTGAACTCAGGTCCTCCTGAATCCAAGGCCAGTGCTTTATCCACTGCGCCACCTAGCTGCCCCCTGCATGTACTTTTAAAACAGACATTGGTTGATGACCTGTGCATCCACTTTGGTCTTGGTAGGTTGTTTCCCATTTTCTTCATCTTGGGAATCATTTGTGTGTTTGTGTTATCAGAATTCTATTCTTCAGTATCTCCTGATGCTCTTGGGTCAGCTTTCCTTGTAGAATCTTCAGGTCATAGGATCCCATCTGTCCTTCAAAAGCTGCTTCAGAAGTATGCTGTTTTTTACCACACTGCTGTAGATCTATGCTACTTAAGGTAAATCAGTTTTTCAGCCTAATTTTTGGCAGAGAAAAAGCTCTAGCAAATATACAGATAGTTGAAATCCCCTATCATTACTATATCATGTTTCTGTGCCAGGCCTGTAATCTCTTTGCCCAAGTACCCTGACAACAATTTTGCTTTTATTTCTTCCTTTATTACTCTTTATCCAGATACTTTCCACCATGCTTCCCTGATCTAGTTTCTTGATTTGCTTATGTGAGTGCATACACTGATAGTTTTCTCTATCACACTCTCTCTCTCTCTCTCTCACACACACACACACACATGCATGAGCTCACATACACTTTCTCATCTATTCCATTCATTTGAATATGCTACTGTGTTTTGTACCCCTCTGCCCTATCCGACTCTGTCATGATTCCTTCCTTCTTTCATCTTCTTTATTTCCCTTACAGAGGCCTGTTGAAAGTGGCAGAGGTAGCCAGCCGGTTTGTGGATATGAGGAGTTTCTTGGGAGCCTTAGCCCAGCTGGGCTTCAAGCTTGTCTCCAAGGTAACAGGAATGTCCCTCTTTCTCCCAGCCCCACCCATCACCCCACTCCTAACCTCCTGCTCCCTCCCCCCCCCCAAATTCATGCAGATATGCTGGTTAGGCACTGCCACAGGATTTCAGCCATGTCTACATCCATCCTGAGCCTGTGTCCTATGGGTTAGACAGTGAGAATTTTTGGTGTGGAAAGCATATGAAGGAATAATAGTCACTGACTCAGTTGCCCACCCCCTTTGTAGAAATTATAATTGTTGGCCCCTGAAGAATTGGTGACTAGGGAAGAGAGTCCCCACCTCATGGCAGTGACTGATTGATGGAGTCCCTTTCCCACCCTGTCCCCCTCCATCCCACCCCAGTAGCTAGAGGATGTGAAGAGGGCCGTAGGAGAAGTTAATACTCAGTTCTCTATGTGATCCATCTCCTCTCCTTCCAGGATCTAACCAACAGCTACTTCTACCTGTTAGACTTCCACAAGATAGGACCTCCCAAGGCTCAGGGTCCCCTTCAAGGCCTGACTTTGAGGCCATGTCTGTACAAGCGCCGATGACCCAGGCTGGCTCCTTTCTGCCTCCATCCTGCCTGAGGCATCATGACTCAGCTACTATTATGGCCCAACCATGAAGGACCCTTGACAGTGCAGAAGCTCGTGCAGGGGAGCACTGTGATAGGACATGGACCAGGGCAGCAGGTGAGCGCTCCGTGCGAAGGCTAAGCTGACTTGTATGGAAGCAACAGGGTGGAGAGATCTAAGAGGGAATCCATAGACATGGGTTCAAGCCCTGACTTGGGGCCCTGGCAACCTATAAGACCAATAAACTTCATCTCTCCTCATAAATGCAATAAGAAATGGGAGTTAGGTGAGATCTGAGAGCCAGCCTGCTCCAAACTCTAAGAGTGGAGATGGGAAAGATGCATGCCAGCCTCTGTCCAGCTTTCCATGTCTCATTGAAGAAATAAACTTGTGGCGTTTGACTCCTGACTCTTTTGTAACCCCCATCCTAGCCCCTTTTCTGACTTTTTGTGTAATCCATGGTTTCAGCAAGTTTCAAGCCTCCCTAGAATGAAACAGAAACAGAAATAGACCTAGATGAACTGCCTGTGTGAGATGCAGCCACTTTGTGGGCTAAGTAGGCAGGAAGGATAGATAGGTCTATAGAGAATGTCCTTGATCAGTGGCCATGACTAGAAATCACTGACCCAGAACATGGAGAACAAGTTTCAGAGGTATGCTGACTGTCACATATCAAAGAATACTTTACTAATAGGAGAGGCAGAATCCAAGAACATCGTAGATGCTTTTTAAAAAAGGTGTATTGATTACTTTTTTAATATCAGTCGTTTCTGAATATATCCAGCTCCCTAACTTCTAGCAAAAGGAAAAAATACTGAGTAAAATTCACTAGCTCTTCAGACACTCTGCCAGCATTTCCATCCTCGTACCCCCTTTCCACCAAAAGGAAAAAGGTGCATCTCTTCCTCTCATTGTTTTCATATAAGAAATAGCTATTACATTGATGTACTGCATTTTTTTGGTTGTAGTTTCATTGTTTTTCAGTCATGTCTGAATCTTCTTGATCCCATTTGGAATTTTCTTGGCAGAGATATTGGAGTGGTTTGCCATTTCCTTCAACTAATTTTACAGCTGAGGAAACCAAGGCAAACAGGTCACATAGTGTCTTGGCTCTAGGCCCAGCACTCTGTCCACTGTGTCACCTAACTGCCCAATTAGGGGCCATTAATCTGGCCTCAGGCACTGGTGGTGTGACCCTGTATAAGTCACTTAACCCTGTTTGTCTTAGTTTTCTCAAATGTAAAATGAGCTGGGAAAGGAAATGGCAAAGTACTCCTCCAGTATTTTTGCCAAGAAAATCTCAAAATGGTGTCATGAAAAGTCTGACATGACTAAAATAACTAAACAATCATTGGTTGGTATATACACTTTGGTTTTAGCATTTTGCTATCACAGTGAGTGCTGTTCATATTTTGGCACATGTGGATCCTGTCTTTGACTTCCTTGAGATATATTTCTAGCAGTGGGACCTCTGGGTCAAAGGGTATTGTTTTCTAGAACAACTGCACTTGGTCATAACTACACTATCAGAAGCGTGTGTCTTCCTGCAGCCTCTCCATAATTTGTTTCCATAATTTGTTACTGTTGCCAATTTATGGGGTCTGAGGTAAAGCCTCAGAGCAGTTTTAATTTGCACTTTTCTTGTAAGTAATGTCTTGGAGCATTCTTTCATATGATGGTTAATAGTCTACATTTCTTCTTTTTAGAACTGTTTGTATTCTTTGACCAGTTATCTGTTTGGAAATAGAATTGGCTTTTTGGATTTGTCACAAAAACTCTACATTGCATATTCCCTAGTGTTGTTCATGAACCTGGTTTTAAGGATTTCTTCTGCACTAGGGCCTCAGCCACTGCAGATTCTGCTCCTCTTGCCCTGATGGTGCTAGCAGGAACGTCCTTTGGGCATGGTGTTCTTTCCCTACTCAGCATGGAAGGGGTGGGTAAAGATATGCCTGTGGGCTTCCTGTCTCTGCTGATATGAGATTCAGCCTAGGCCTAGTGGTTTTGTGAGATTAAAATTGGATATTAGATCATAAATCTACCCTACTTAACCTTTCCCTTAATTTATCTCCCAGACTAGTAAATGGAAGAAGCTTCTGGTTTTCTAGATAGAGCCTTTATTGTATGGTAGTCACAAGATGATGTTGATTAGAAGGATAGGAAAGTAGAAATACAATACAAATCGTCTTAAGTCTAGGCTTAGTCTATATTCTGTATAAAACTCACCAAAGTTTTAAAGGAGCCTGTCAAAGAAAGAACTGCCACTTATGACTTTGTTGTGGCCCTGGGACATCCTCGTAGGGTTATGCCAAGGGCAAGTTATCACTTGTCTATGCCCTCCATGTACCCAGGAAAAGATCAGTTCCTTGAATAATTGGCTCTGATTTTGGCCTTACTATCAGCGGTTCCGTTCATTATGCAGAGATCTACTCTGGTTGACCCAGTCAGCTAGGAATGCATTTGGAGTTTCTAGTGGTCTGAGGAGTTCATTGAGGAATGTTGTGGGTAGGGGAGAAGGGGCTGGGAGGAATGGATACCATGAAAAGAATGACAATGACAGATGTGACCTTGGGGGGCAGGAAAGAAAGTGATATAGCTGTGCTGATCACTCCACCTTTAGTGCACTTTGCTCCTGTTTTCTTTGGTGAGCTCCTTGGCTCTTGTTTGGCTAGTTGACAGCAGCTCAGAGGACTGTCTCTTAATTTCCATGCCTGCTCTGAGGGATGAATGGGGGCAGAGATCCCAGCTGCATAGGCTCCCCTACGATATAGGGAAAGCATTGATAGCCTGGAGAATGCTTCTAACAAATCTACCATGGAACATTAGAGAATTTGAGAGCAAAAATCACAAACTGGGCCATTTTGCAACAGTAAAGTGTGAAGCAGCTATGGTATAGGCAATGGAATACAGCTGGGACTCTCAGCCCACCACAGATTAGCTTTTAGTCAGAGAGTACCTACTATGTGCCAAGCACCATACTAAGTGATGAGGATACCAAAAAAGGCAAAAGATAATCCCTACTCTTGGGGAGTTCATAATCAAATGGGGGAAGACAGTGAGCAAAGAACTATGTACAAATAAGCTATATACAGGGTAAATAGGAAATATTTAACAGAGGGAAGGCACTAGAATTAAGAGGGACTGGGAAAGGCTTCCTCTAGAAGATAGAATTTTAGTTGGGATTTAAAAGAATCCAGGGAAACCATAAGGCAGAAATTATGGAGATTCTAAGCATGGTGGGGAAGGGGAATGGGGGGGAGTCAGCCAGAGAAAATGCCCAAAGCCAAGAAATGGAAATACCTTGTTCATAGAACAAAGAGGGCAGTGGGACTTAATTGAAGAGTACATGTTGAGACAAAGGAGACAGGAGTAGTCAGATAGGAAGAGAACCAGGAGAGAGTGGTGTTCCAAAAATCTAGAGAGAAGAGAGTTTTAAGGAAGAGAGAATGATCAACCATGTCAAAGGCTGTAGAGAGGTTGAAGAGAATGAGGATCAAGAAGAGTCTATTGGATTTGGCAATTACAATATCAGTAACTTTGGAGAGTAGTTTTGGTGGAAAAATGAAGTCCAAAGTCGTATTATAAGGGATTGAAAATGAGAGGAAAAAAGTAGAGACATCTATTTGTAGATAAAAGATAGCCTTCTCAAGGAGCTTAACTACAAAGAACATGAGACATAGAACAATAGTTATCTGGGACGGAAGGAACAAGTGAGGGGGTTTTTTTGAAGATGGGGGAGACATGGTCATTTGTAGACAGTAAGAAGGGAGCCAGTAGACAGGGAGAAATAGGAAAATAAATTATGGAGTGAGGATAACAGAGGGAGCAATCTGTTGGAGGAGCGAGAATGGAATACGATCACTCGAACAGGTTGTGGAGTTAACTTTGCTAAGGAGTAAGGCAACTGTATCATGTGAGAAGGGTGAAGGAGATAGTGTGGCAGAAGGCATCTGAGTGATAGGAGAAAGACTGGAGAAGAGAGAGCTTCTGGCAAATAGCCTCAGTAAGAGGCAAGCTTTTCAGCCGAGATGGTGAGTGGTTTGAAAGGTGTGGGAGTGACAGGGGGAGGTATATAGCAGGATTGTCCAACAGCAGTGAGAGCCCAGTTGAGGTTGTGTAACAGATTTAGAGTGTATGCAATCAGAACAGTTGGACGACTTTCTCCATCTTCATTCAGCAGCACAGGTGTGGCGTCAAAAGCTGCAGAAGGTGGGAGTGATACAAGGCAGAGGGTTGGCAGGGCATAATCAGTGAAATGCTAAGGAGTCTGGGGACTGGAGAAGAGGATAGTGTAGAGTTGAATTGATTCACCATGGGGTCAAAATGAAGAAAAGAGGAGAGAGTGACTGTTGCAGGGGAGATGGCCTGCCAGAGAATACAGGGGTCAAGGGTTGGAGGTCATGGTGTGAAGAGTAGGGTTTGGTAAAGGAAGGCAGAAGGAAAGGTGAAAAGCCAATAGATTATGGTAGGATAAGGGGATTTAGGAATTCTTGAACATGGAGGTAAGTACATTTGTGGGTAATGGCAATATCAAGGGTATGACCATCTTTGTGTGTGATTATGGTGGGATGGAGGGAGAAGGTCATGAGAATCGAGTAGATTGTAGAACTGAATGGTTAGGGTATTTGAGGGAGAGCCATAATCTGGGTTGAAGTCTCCTAGAATGAGAGCAAGATTTGAGGAAGAGAGAAAAATTGTGTGCCATATACCAAATTCCCTGAAGAAGGGGAGGGACCTGGAGGACTATAGAGAGCAGCTACCAGGATTTCGATTGGGTGGTAGAGATTAATAACATGAACCTCAAAGGATGAGAGGTTATTGAGTGGTAGAGGTACAGGGGAAGAACCTGGAAGTGGTATCGGAGAGCAAAGATTATCCTAACTCCCCTGCCTCCACTAGTGAGCCAAGGGGAAGGAGTGAAGGTATAGCCAATACTGGAAAGGGTGACTAGGGAGACTATATACTAGCAGTAGATTGGGGAGGGGGAATGGAAAGAGAGGGAGAAGAGATTGTTGCCCATCGAACAAGCATTCCAGAGGAGCACAGTAGAAGGGGAAGATCTTTAGTTGGAACTTTTGAGTGGGAGAGTTGAGGGTAATCAGATGGTGGGGCATGGGGAATGGAGTTTGGATAATGACTTTAAAAGGTTCAGAATTTCTGGGATGTGCTGGATATGACTGACACTAACACTATTCATCATTGAGTGGAAGGTACACTCCTCTTCCCAAAGAAGGCTAGATATTGGGTTGAAAGGGAAGGCCCATAGTCAGATAGATGGGAGGCCTCATTCCCATATTCTTCCCTTTTGAAGACTAGAAATTAGGCAGGAAACATTGCAGCAGAAATTAAAAATCGAACCTGCACAGCAGGAGAAGTCCCACAATCTATCATCTTTCTTTTTCCTCTTCCCTCAAGGAACAGGCACAAGTGGAAATGGAAGGTCTGAGGTCAAAGGAAAGGTTCTCTTTGAATCAGAAGTTTTCCACATCATGGAGATCAGGTTGGCAGCAGGAGGTGGGATTCACTTCTTACTAGCACAGATGGAAGTTGGCATGGCCTGTTCAGCCCAGTGGGCCAGATGATTTGCAGCCCAGAGTCCTAGTGGCTACACACCCAATAATGACTGATTTTTCTCTTTCCCTTCCCCCAAGCTGCTCCTCCAGGTTT
This sequence comes from Dromiciops gliroides, assembly GCF_019393635.1. Taxonomy (NCBI): domain Eukaryota; kingdom Metazoa; phylum Chordata; class Mammalia; order Microbiotheria; family Microbiotheriidae; genus Dromiciops; species Dromiciops gliroides. Next base: position 585,904,995 of record NC_057863.1, on the reverse strand, counting down.
ACTTAAGAATTTCAGGATCTCAAGAGTTAGCAGGGACCCTCATAGACCATCTTATCCAACTCATACCTGAATAGCAATCTACAATCCCAACAAACAGTCATCTAGCTCTGCTCAAAGACCCAGTAATAAAGAATCTACTACCTAGGTCTACTTTCAAGGGCCTAGCTGAACAATTCTAATCCCAGTACCATAAGAGAGCCCTTCTAATGCTAGAAATCTGCTTTCATATGCCCCTTAATCCTTTTCTGATAAAGCACCAGCCCTGAATTCAGGAGGACTTGAGTTCAAATCTGGCCTCAGACACTTGACACTTACTAGCTGTGTGACCCTGGGCAAGTCACTTAACCATCATTACCCCAAACCCCAAAAAAATCCTTTTCTGAGATGCTAAAAATCATTACTGTAACCAATCCTCATGTTGTGGTCTCCTGATCTCAGTTTTCTGAATTACAACTTACCCATTTCATTCCTAAAATATGGCATGCAGAACTGAACACAAATATTAAATTTTTTTGGCTTCCATGTCACAATATTAACCCATGTTGAGGTTGTGGTCCACTAAAATCCCCATGTCTTTTCCCCAAAATTGGTCTAGCCAAACCTCTATTTTGAACTGGTGTGGTCGGTTATTTTATTTTAAACTTGTGTAGCCTTGTATTTATCCTTAACAAATTTCATTTTTTAGAGAAAACTGGAGTACAAGATTAATAATTGCTTTGATTTCACTTTCATTAGTGGTATATCTACAGTCTTCATTTTTGATACTAATTTGGTTTTCTTTTTTAAAAAAATCATTCACCAGTGGTTTATTTTATTGTTTTTTTCATAAAACCAACTTCTAGTTTTATTTATTAATTAAATGGTTTTCTCAGATTCAATTTTATTAATATCACCTTTAGTTTGGGGGATTTCCAAGTTGGTGTTTAACTGGGGATTTTAAATTTTTTTTCTAGTATTTTTAACTGTACATACAATTCATTGGTCTGCTCATTCTCTGTTTTATTGACGTAAGCATCCAGGCCTTTCCTCAATCCCCAAATTTTCAGTATCCCCACTGAAATGACTTTGTATTTATTTTGTCTTATATTTATTTCTCTGGGAACATTCTATATCATCCCAGTAAAACAAGTTCCGTGAGGGCAGAGACTATTTCATTTTTGTCTTTGTCTTCTTAGGACCAGGCTCTTCAGTGCCTGGTTCATAGAAGGCAATAAATACTTGTTTGGTTAGTACCCAGTAATGAAGAATCTACTACCTAGTTCTACTTTCAAGGACCCAACTGAACAGTTCTAATCCAAGCCCTTCTAATGCTAGAAATCTGCTATCATATGTCCCTTAATCCTTTCCTGAGGTTAATAACCCTGCTACCCAATTTTTCCAATAGGTATATGTGCCCCTGACCCCCACCCTCACGCTTTCTAGTGTTAACAGACACATAACCTGTGGTGGGCAAGAGGCTGTGGTGTGTATAGTCAAAGCATTGGGCACGTAGGAAACACTTAATACTTTTCTCTCATCCATGACACTATTTGGGGTTTGAACCCCCACTCTGCCACATGCTCCCTGTGTGACTTTGGAGACATTCCTTAACTGGGTCTCAGTTCTATAAACTGCAGTTGTGGACCAGGTGATGTATCAAGTCCCTCCTACCGCTAACATGCTGTGTTTTTGAACCCTCCTTACTTCAGAAACATGGAGCTGCCTCCCTCTCCTTGACACCATTTCACCCTAGGAAAGAACCCTAGACTGGACTCCTAAGTTACCTGAGTCCAAGGTAATGAGCTTCTGTCCAGACAGAGGTTGTGGCAACAATAACCAAGAGGGGCCAGAAGTATGAAAGCTGTCCTCCTCAAGACATCACTCATAAATACAGGTGTTTCATCAGACTCAAACAGCGTGCCTTTTGCCGTGGAAATCTTGTGTGTGTGTACATGTATGTATTTCTCAGCTTACAAATAATCCTCCCTTAAGGAGTCTTCCTTTGAGCACTGCAGCCATGTTAAGACCATAGTACATGTTCCATAATGTGAAGGGAAGGCCTTTCATTTTTATATTTAAAGGTACAGTTATTAGATTATTGAGATTTTCTAGTTCTATAATTTATACAGTGAAAAGTTATCTGAATCATCTCATGCACAGATTTGATCATATACCGTCATTTAAAAAAAAAAAAGATAACATGAAAAAAGTGCTTTGTAGAGGAGTTGGTATCAGATTGTGATTTTCTCATATTTTTGTGGGAGGGGCTGGTATAGCTATGAACTAGAGAAATAAGAAATCCTCTAACATGTACCTGGGCCTTTTTAAAGCAAGCCTCTGACTTGTGTCACTTGGTTTACACTTGGTTTGTAGTATATACAGGCAAAGTTTAAAACTATATACTAAAGGGGGCAGCTAGGTGGCACAGTAGATAGAACACTGACCCTGGATTCAGGAGGACCTGAGTTCAAATGTGGACTCAGACACTTGTACTGTGTGACCCTGGGCAAGTCCCCTAACCCTCACTGTCCGGCAAAACAACAACAAAAAAAAAACAACCCCTGCATACTAAGATTCTGGGGACACTGTATTTAGAAGTAGAGGTACTCTAGTACAATAAGCTAATTTTACAGATAAAGAATCTGAGGAGGGGTATGGACAAAGGTCACAGAGGTAAACACACATTTTGAATTAATAACCTGGCTTCAAATCCAGCACTTATTTTATATGCATATTCTGTGTCTTCTAATATAATGATAGGTACTGCATGATGGGGGATGGAGCCAGAGGTGATGATGGCTAGATTGCTAAGGCCAATGCCCACTGATAGTCATCATAGATTGGCTGAAGGTACAGTACCTATTATAGCCTGACCAAAAACCTAAGACAGATGAATTGAAAGGTGGGTAAAATCTCACTAGGCTGTAGACCAGAAGGAAGGACTATGGGATGATTTTCTGTGTTATGACCTATACTCTTCCTTTGTGAATATAAAGATAGTAACTAGACCTATGATTTCATTAGTATAGGAAATTTCTAGACAGGAAACACCCTTTACCAATTCAGGTCAGCACCTTCTTTGCAACTTATATTTAGAAGAGAGTTCTTTAGGGCTCTGAGAAGTTAAATGACTTATCCAATGTCATGTAGCCAGTATGTGTGAACTTTGAGGCCTGCTCACTATTCATTACTCAATGCGCCAAGCAACTATATCCTTGAACTCTAGAGAGCTCCAGACTGAAAGACCAAATAGCTGTTACTAGATGAGGGAAAGGGTTTGAATTCATTATACCCCCTCTCTTTCCCCTCTGCCTCAAGGGCTGTCTGAACATGCACAAGTGGAAATGTCTAGAAGGAATATGTGCCCACGTACATGTGTGTACACACACACACACACACACACACACACACACATGCCTTCAGTCAGAGTCTTTTATTTTGGATATTGGCTTAAATCAAGGGTGGACTACACACATATACCCTGCGCTGAACACAAGTAGCAGGAGACAATTTGGTAGGCAGTGGCAGGTGTAGCAAGAGGTGGGCACGGTCTAGCCGTGAAGAGCCCAGGACTCCCCCCAGGTAGACAGGACAGAGATAGAGAGGCAGAGGAGAGGAAGGCAATGGTGGCTCTCGGTTGAACTGGGGTCTGACACTGACAGGGGGCAGAGGGCTGGGCTTGCCTGAGTGCCCATCTTTCAGGGCCCTGTCCTCGGGATCCCATTCAGCATGATAGAGAAGCAGTCCTGTTATTAGAAGTCCACCCTCAGGAGCTAATGGCTTTGGTCCACATTCCACCTGGGGACACACACAATCATCATGACCAGGACAGGCCCGGGAACCTTCAGAGAAAGGCATGAAAATAATCAGGCTTATGGATATAGCCTGAAGGAGAGGGGACAAGAATAAGAGTACCTACCTGAAACTGAAGGCTAATTGCTTCAATCCCATGTCGAGTGTTGAGATGGGGGCCAAAACCAAGACTGGACCTAGGGCTGTGGCCTATGTTGAGTCTGGGGCTGATGCCAGTAACAAAGTCATGACTAAGGCCAAGTTGGTTATAGAAGCTGTGACTGTGTACTAAGCCACCATCAGGACTAGGACCAAGGCTGGGTTGAGGACCACCTCGGAGACCAGGACCAGAGCTAGATTGAGGGCCACTTTGGGGGCCAGGACCAAGGCTAGATTGAGGACCACTTTGGGGGCCAGGACCAAGGCTAGATTGAGGCCCACTTCGGGAACCAGGACCAAGGCTAGATTGAGGGCCACTTTGGGGACCAGGAGCAAGGCTGCGATGGGGACCACCACTGGGGCTGGGGCTGGCAGGGTCAAGTCTGGGGGTTAGGTTACGGGAGGGGGAGATAAAACTGGGGCTAAGTTGAAATCGAGGGCGTGCACCAGGGAGGGAGGCAGGGCAGGATGGAGGCTGATGGCTTGGGCTGGAGCTCACACTTGACCTTAAATTTGAACTGGTGTAGGGGCAAGCCCAGTTCTGGCTAGCCTCCCAGCGAATAGCCAACAATAACCCTCTGGGGTGGCGGAAGGCAGACAGGTGAAAGGAGCGATTCTGTTGGTCAAACCCCCCCACGCCTAGCTGTCCACATAGGCTTAAATATCTGGTTAGCAACTGGCCCTGGCACCACAGTTGGTGCAGCCAGAGCCAAGGTGGCTGGGGCCCAGCAGACATGTGACACCGCCAGGGTGGAGGGACACGGCCAGCCCAAAGAGCAGCAGCCACTTCTTCACATCGTGGGGAGGAGCAGGGAAGGCCCCCTGCCAGCTGGCTCTCCAGGCAGGACAAGTCACTATGTAGCTCTGGCAGTAGCAAACCTAATGCTGTGCCCTCCTCTTCCAAGAAGCCTTCCAGGGTCTGCAACCCTTTAGAGGAGTTCAAACCAAGATTCTGGCTATGAGAACACAAGGCCAGCATGGCCTGTAATGCTTTGAGCCTCCGGATAGCCTGGGATACCCGATGCTTTAGTCGATACTCCATCTGATGAAGGGCCTGGGTTCGGGCACTAGGAAGTCCTGAAGGTCCCCAGGGATCTTGGGCCTTATGTAGAGAAGCCAAAAGGGCCCGACTCTGTTTCTTTAACAGCCAAGCCTGGGGGCCTTCAGTTAGTCCACAACTGCGAGGCTCAGGCAGTGCAGGTATCAGGTGTGCTTGGGCCTCTATCTCTGATACTGCCTGTAATTCCAACATATCTAGGGAGTTGAGAAGGTGAGGATGGCAAGTTAAGAGGAACAAGATACTCCAGGAGACATCACCCTCTACAAAGACAGTACACATAGAAAGGGAGGGCTTTCTTCCACAAACCCAGTGTCTCCCACACAAAGATGCACACAAAGGAAAAGTATACACACAAAGCGATCCAAACTCACCCTTTTCTACACTCAGGTAGATCCCCATACGTATTTACAGAAAGATAATCCCCCTTCTCCATACATACAAAGGGCCCTGTCCCTGTCTGCTCACACACACACACACACACACACACACACAATCTGAGTTGGAAGACAACACAGAATAACTAATCCCAGGCTCTGTGTACTCTCTATTTTTCATCCATTTAAAATTATGGCTCACAAGCCTCCACTGATGTTTTTCTCTAGTCTAGTTCAAAGCAAAGGCATTTAGTAAGTTACATTTCCTCCACAAATCTGAAGCTCTTATTATAAACAAGTAGAGTGGATACAATAAGAATTGTGTATGAGGAGCAAACTTGAAGGGAATTTATGTGAAGGGGATAATCCATGCCTCTCTCTGATACTGCAGGACGCCCAAAATCTGGTGATGTCTCAAGGAGCTTGCTACCTTCTAGGGGTGTAATCTTTCCTGGATGAGTTGCTTCATTGGTAAATGCTGGGCATGTAGACTTTTCTGGGTACTGTTTCCTCTCCCTACTTTTCTGGGTATTGTTTCCTCTCCCTGCCTCAAGGCTTCATCTCTTCAAGGTCCCTTGCTATCCATCTCAGTTCTACTTGGCTAGGGTGTAGTGGCTATAATTTCTCTCTGAAGACAGGCAGGATGCAAGATTTACAGTTCTTTTTTGTAATGTCAAAGAATTGGAAATTGAGGGGATGCCCATCAATTGGGTAATGGTAGAACAAGTTGTGGTATATGAATATAATGGAATATTATTGTGCTATAAGAAATGATAAGCAGGCAGATTTCAAAAAGACCTGGAAAGACTTACATGAACAGATACACAGTGAAGTGAACAAAACCAGAACATCGTACACAGTAACAGCAATATTGTGTGATGATCAATTGTGAATGATTTAGCTATTCTCAGCAAAACAATTCTCTAGAGACAGTTAGGTAGCACAATGGATAGATCACCGGCCCTGGATTCAGGAGGATCTGAGTTCAAATCTGGCCTCAGACACTTGACACTTACTAGCTGTGTGACCCTGGGCAAGTCACTTAATCCTCATTGCTCCACCAAAAAAAAAAAAAATTAAATTAAAAAGACAATTCTAAAACGACTCATGCTGAAAAAATGCTATCCATCCAGAAAAAGAACTGTTGGAGTCTGAATGCAGATCAAAGCATACTGTTTTCAACTTTATTGTTTTTTGTGTGCTTTTTTTCTTTTGTTCTGTTTCTTCTTTCCCATGATTAATATGGAAATATGTTTTACATGATTGCACACATATGACCTATAACAAATTGCTTACCATATTAGAGTAGAGGGAGGTGAGAGGAAAAGAGAAAATTTGGAACTGAAATTTAAAAAACAATATTAAAAATTGTCTTTACATGTAATTGGAAAAATGCTATTTAAAATATAATAACTAAAGTTTAGATAGCATTTTAAAGGTTGCAAACACTTTATATAGTTTTCTAATTTAGCCCCAACAACAACCTTATAAGGTAGATTTGAAGGTCCCTAATCCTGTCTTCACAGCCTCTATCATTGGCTTGGCCCCAGTTATGGCTTTAGCCTTGGCACTAGCCCCAGACTCTGCTTGGGCCTTGGCCCTAGCTCCATTTTGGCCATGGTCTTATTCTGATCCTGGAGTAGTAATTCTTTGGGTCTCACATGTGAGCAGTGAACCCCAGGTGCTATGCAGAAATCCTCTCTACATCATTGAGAACCTTCCATTTCAGAGGAGAGGTAGCCCACTGCAATTTGAGACACTGCCAATTGTTGGGAAGTTTTTCTTTACCTCTTAATTATCATGAGGAACTTTTTTCAGGGAGTCACCATATATACCTATGGTGCTTCAGGATAAGGGAGTCATCAAACCTCTGCTTGAAATTGACAGTGAAGGAAAACCCACTACCTTCCATTACACTTCTGGACAGCTTTAATTATAAGGATGTTTTCCTGACACCAAGCCTAAATTTGGTTCTTTGCAATTTCCACCCATTGTTCCCAGTTCTTCCCTTTGAAACCAAAAAGCCAATCTAATTTCATTTTCATATAACAGCTTTTCCATATGCTTCTCATATCTTAAGGAGCTTAAATACATCTGCCATATCCTCCCTAAGTCTTATTTTCTTCAGGCTAAGTGTCCCCAGTTACTTCAACTTATTCTCATATGGCATATACTAAAGTCCCTTCCCCATTCTGGTTGCCCTTGTCTGGCCGTTCTCCAGCTTATCAATATTCTTCTGAAACTGTGGCGGCCAGTCTGGAACGTAATACTCCAGTTGTGACCTGGCCAAGAGAGCAGATACCAAAGACTGTTGCTTCCTTACTTGAAGCTCAGCCTCTCTTAAGGTGGCCTAAGATCCCATTAGCTCTTTTGGCTGCTGTATCATGCTGTCGACTCCCATTAAGTTCGCAGCCTACCAAACTCCCCACACATATTTACTTCTTCCCCTATCTTGTACTTGTATAGTTGATTTTTTTGTTGGGCTGGTCCCTCTTTAAGGTAAAGAAGCACTATAGTTGTAATGAACAGTGAGGAAAGGAAAGAAGGGGAGAAACAAACAGAAATGGGGGAGGGAGGGGGAAAGGAGATTGAGAGAGATTGAGGGGGGGGAGGGGAGGGAAGGAGGGGGAGAGAGAGAGAGCATAGTCCAGATTATTTTGGAATCATGCCCATCCAGCTGTCTTGGACAGAGACAGTTCTCTTGCACTTGAAAGAGATAGGACAGGGAGCCTACTACAGTTGCCTGAGTTTAATGTAGTCTAGGTTTTTACTGGCCCTGGGTGGGCCACACCTCTTTCATGAAGGCAGAGTTCCCATGTAAAACTTCTGAAGCTTCCTGGTCACGAAGGTGCACTGATGCTGTGGGTCAGGGCCAGGCCACAGGGCTGGGAAAGGATGAACTCGTGACTCTTCATCCCCAGAGGGTTGGGAAGACAAAAGGATGTTCACTTGCAGTCGCAGATGTTGGTAGAGTTGCTACTTATGTATTTCCTTGATTTCATAATGCTATTTTAAGTAAATAATCTTTATCCCTTATTACAGATATTAAATCTAAATGATCCATTATTGCGCCTGGATCTGAGAGAGGAAATGGAGAACTTTCTTTTTTTTTCTTTTTCTTTTTTTTCCAGCAGGGCAATGAGACTTGCCCAGGGTCACACAGCTAGTAAGTGTGAAGTGTCTGAGGCTGGATTTGAACTCAGGTCCTCCTGAATCCAAGACCAGTGCTTTATCCACTGTGCCACCTAGCTGCCCCTATGGAGAACTTTCAATGGGATGGATGGAGCCAAAGAACATATCTAGACCCAAGGACTGATAAGGGAAGCAGGTCCTCCCACCCCCAAATAAAGACTGAAGACCTCCTTCCACTATTATGCTTATATATGCTCCATGAGAATTTTCACCTCACTGTTCTTAGTTCTGGCACCTGGAGTCCAACAGAACAAATCAAATATAGGAAGACAGCCAGCATCCATTTCCTCTAATTATCTTCTTTAGCTAAACATCCCCATTTCTTCTCTTTGGCTGCTCCCTTTCAGCAAACATCTATTAAGCAACTCCGATATGCCAGGCAGCATGGCACCAGGTGCTGGTTATTACAAAGGCAAATATAAAACCTACTTTAAGGAGCTTATATTCTACTGAAGCAATACAACACAGTAGGTGTAAAGCACTGCAATGGGATTTCAAGAGGGCGGAGAGCAGTGACAACCTGATGAATCAGGAAAGGCTTCGTGTAGGTGGTGGTACCTGGTCTGTTCTTTGACAGACACATGAAGTACACGATTCCAGTGCAATCAGAGAGTGCATTTTAGACATAGAGGAATACCAGTGTGAAGGCATGAAGACAGGAGATCGAATGTTATGAACAGCTAGCAAGCCAGTTTGTTAGGAATAGAAGGGGGCAAGGATCCATGAGCACCTAACTGGGATTAGGATATGAGTGGAGAGAAAGGGAGAGGTTCAAGAGATGTGGAAGTAGAAGTGACAACCTAACGATTGGACATGGGATGTGAAAGAGTGGATAAAAATCAGGAATGTCTGCAACATTTCAAGCCTGAGTAACTAGAATACTGGTATCTTTGATGAAAATAGGCAGTTTGAGAAGGAGTGTGTTTTAGAGAAAATATAACTTCCATTTTGCATATATTATGGCAAGTTTGTAATTTCTACAGGACATCTTATTAAGGATTGGACTTCAGGAGAGATTAGGTTTGGGAGATTAGGTTTGGGTGTCCTTTGCATGAAGATGATTATTTAACCCATGAGAGCTGATGTTCACCAAGGGAGAATATATAGGGGGAAAAAGGAGGCCCGCGACAGAGCCTTGGGAAGTATCCAGGTAGTGGATGATGGAACAAGGGTTGTGATCCAGGTGCAATGATCCTTGGGAAACTACCAAGGAGTTGGTGTTGACACTACAGCTAGTAGCTTGATAGAGAAAATAAAAATCCACAATGTGCCTTACCCAGTGACTGAATGAATCAAGACAGTGTCTTAAACCCTAGTCTTCTCTTCTAAAGACAAAAGGACAGCAAAAGATTCTGAGAGGCAACTAGTTAGAAGGTGTGAACCCAAGACCCAGGTCAGCGTGCCAGGGCTGAGGGCAGAGCCCTCTGGCTATTGCTTCCTTCTAGGTTGCCATCATGTGTTAGTCACAACTGGCAGAGACCTTAGAAGTCATCTAGTCCAACCTCATTTTACAAATAAGGAAACATCACTCCTTTACTCGGCAATATCCAGTAGTTGACTGTTATGTTTAGGATCAAATATAAACTCTTCTGTTTGGCATTTAAAGCCCTTTACAACCTGGCCCCCAACCTTCCCTTCTAGCCTTAGTATGTACTACTTCTCTTTACAAATGTTATGATTCAGCCAACTGGTCTTTTTACTGTCCTTCGAACCACCATCTCCTGTCCTTGTACCTTTTACTGGCTTTCCCCCAGCCTCAAATGTATTCCTTCCTTGTCTTTGTCTTTGAGAATCCCTTCAAAACTGAACTCAAATAGTATTGTCTATAAGAAGCCTCTCTTTATTTCTCCAGTGGCTAGTGCCTCCCCCCTCTAAATTACCTTGTATTTATATATTCACCCATACATATTTCCCATGATAGAATATAAGTTCCTTGAGGGCAGACTGTTGAATTTAAGTGAGGGAGGGCTATGCAAGGTCACCAACCTCACTCTCTCCTCCGCAGCCATCTGGGTCCAGTGGCAAGATATAGATCAGGACAACTGGAGCTGGCCCCGGATGTTTAAGGCAATTGGGGTTAAGTGACCTGCCCAGGGTCACACAGCTAATAAGTATCTGAGGTGAGATTTTAACTCAGGTCCTCCCAACTTCAGGGCCAGTGCTCTATTCACTGTACCACCTACCTACTCTGTCAACCTGCATAGAAGTCTTGTGATTGGGTAGAAAAAGTGGGCTGGGCAGCCACCTTCCCCAAAAGTCATCCTGGATTCCCCTCCTTCCCATCATGCACCTGATTGCTAGTATGTACCTGACTACTAGGCTAGTCACAAACAAAAATGGAACATATTGCCACAAAGGTATGGCCAGTTTGATAGCCATGTCCTTCTAGGCCATCCTAAATAAGTGGAGCCAAGCCTTCCAAAAACTGATGTTCCAAAGCAGGAATATTTCATATGAGGTCTGATTTAGGATCCATAGGAAACTAGTATGTTCTGTTATCATCTCTTCCTGTTGAAATCAACCAATCTTGACTCCAACAAAGTCACTCCTTCCTGGATTCAGGATAGGACAGTCCCTCTGGACTCTGCCCTAGTCAGGCCATATGTGGAGTACAAGGGAATCAGTTCTGGAGGCCACAGCTTAGTAAGGACACTGATAAACTGGAGAGAATTTAGAAGATTACAACCAATGTGGTAAAAGGACCTTGGTCCTTTATAACGTGAAGATTAGTTGAAGGAACAAGTGATGCTTAGGTTAGAGAAAAGAAGATTCTGGTTGGGGACAGGATAGCTGGTAACTTGTCTTCAAATTGTCAAAGGCCCACCATTTCTTTGGCTACAAAAAGCAGAATTGGGAGCAATGGGGAAAAGGAGAGTTACGCTTTGCAGCTTTTAAGATCTCAAATATTGTCTAAAGTGCGACAATTTTTTTAGAAGTCTGAGGCAGCAGAGGTTACAACCATGGCCTTTGGAGCCCACCCCACTTTCAACTGGAGGGGTAGCAGTCTTAAAGCTGACCTCTGTTTTGTAAGTTACTGCAATGGTGTTGAATTGAGCCTATGATAGAGTGGACATAAGTATGGAAGGTTAGGCTGAATTTCTTATCAGAATGATTATGGTGATGCTCATGGGTGAATCAGTATTGATCAGACACCAAAGCTGAGAGATTCTGATGACGTTTAGAGAGGTAAAAATTCAGAAGGAAATATGGACTTGGTGCTTCCTCTAAACTTGTTTAGTGCTTGGGAGGTCCCGTTGCCTCCTGCTGCCTCAGCCATCCCTGCTGAGCTGTGGGCCTGGAAAAGCAGGGATCTAGCTGGATTTCTCCCTGGTCCATGCCCAAAAGGCTGTGCTCATTTATCCAGGGGGCACCAATTTTGACTGTGGACACAGCATTAGTAGGGGACGGAGAAACTGACCCAAAGCTATGTGTGAGGCTAGAGTTATCTGCATAACTCAACCTCAGCCTAGACGCTTCATACCTGAGCAGCTCATAATTAATATCTGGAAAATTACTCTTTACATGGTAGTTTATCAAAGTTATTACCTCTGTACCTCAAAGTCAGTCGACTCCTGAGATTTCAAAGGAGATAATAGAGAGAATATCAAGGATGGGACTCAGGATAACTAGGGCATGTGTTTCCAGTGGACATATTTCCAGACCTAGATGTGGAACTCTTCACCTAGCAGAGCCATCAGAAGTTCTGAATCCCATGACTGGAGGAGAGCCCAAGCTGGTTACAAAGGAGAGACATATAACTGGTTTGGGAAGAGAAATCAGTCTGATTTTTCCACTGAAATTCCCCAAAATAAACTGAAAGAAATCCTGGTTGCTAAGAGCCAGAGGAAGAGATTTTGGGGGGAACACAAAGAATACATATCAACCACATCTGGATCTGAAGAATCAAGATAAAAATATCCCTGGCTAAGGATAACCAATGAAGAGAAAAGACAACCTGATGCCCTGTGCTATGAGGTATACAAAATGTGACTCCAAGGAACCTGCAGAACTGTAAGACAAGGCCAATGATACCTCTCTTCCTCTCCCCTGCACGGCACCTTCTCACACACACACATATGAGGACAAGGCTTTAGGCTACCTTCACTTTAACCTCTCTCCCATCCTAACTTCTGCATTGCGCCCCCACCCCCCAGACTCACATAAGGTCTCACATACATTGGGACATAATATAATCCTTTTCTCACACACACACCAGAGAAAGAAAAAGGGCATTCCTTCCCCAGCTCTTGAACATACACATCAACATGACTTCCCACATATAGAGACAGGGATACCATCACAACCAAGCATATACATATACAAGGACAGCCTTGATCTACACACACACACACACACACACACACATACTTCCCTAGCCCCTTCTCCAGTACATACATACAGGCAGGGTGTCACACACAAGAATAGGGTATCTCCCCAGTAAGGTATGAATCAGGGATAGGACCTTCCCTTCTCACACACATTGATTCAGGGTCATCCAAACACATACAAAAAACAGGACACCTCACACACAGAGACAGTCACCCATATACACCAAGTCTCTTCCCTCCTCACTTCATCTCCAAACACAGATGGCCCATGGATGGGAGCTCACTCCTCACCTATGAGATTAGGCCCTTCACACACATATATCCTCAATAGGGTTGGGGAATCACACTTGGCCATCTCCCACCCCCACAGAGCAGGACCCTACCTGGACATGGTGTAAGGGTAGCCAACAGATTCTGTGGAGTAAAGCTGCAGGGTCTCAGTTCATTGTTGGGGTCCAAGCAGACCTGGACAAGGCTGAATATGGTAGCCTGGTCTTCGGGATCAGCCACATGTCCTCCATAAAAAATTGTTCCTGGAGGACAGGAACCACAGGCCCCTTTCAAAGCCCTGTATTCTTTTTTTTTTAATTTATTTTTGTGGGGCAATGAGGGTTAAGTGACTTGCCCAGGGTCACACAGCTGGTAAGTGTCAAGTGTCTGAGACAGGATTTGAATTCGGTTCCTCCTGACTCAGGTTGGCACTCTTTGCTACACCACCTAGCTGCCCCCAAAGCCCGGTATTCTAACCCCATCTATCCCCTGCCTGGCCTTTGGGCTCTGTCCCAGGAAGAATATAGTCAGGTTGTAGGTTCCTTTCCTGAGAATGGATGAGGGAAGCAGAGATCAAGAAGGGGGAAAACAAAGGAAACTAAAAAATGGGTGTGATGGGAGCCAGAAATGGGGGGCCCTCAGAGGAAGCCAGAGATTAGTGACCGACAGAAGAAAACAAAGCTGGCCAAAGGGCGAGGAAGGGAAGGCAAATGATTAGTGGAATGATGCCGGGAACCTCATGAGAGGCCATATGAAGCTGCAGGGAAGGGGCAGGGACAGGGTCTTGCCAATCAGCTCTTGCAGGGCCACCCAGCGATTACTGAACCTCTTCCATATCCATTCCTGTGTTTTTAGAGCCTGTTCCACGACCATCTGATTCCTGTTGGGATGGGGGAAGGGAACAGAGGAACCTGAGGTGAAGTGGATAGTAGCGGGAGATTGGAACTCTAGCAGGAAGTGGCTGGTGGCCCTAAGATAAGGCTTAGAAAAAGCAAGGGAAAGCCTGTCATAGAAGGGGTACAAGGAAAGCTTGGCTTGGCTTGGGGACACATCAGACCCATCAGTTGCCCTAGGCCTAGGGAAAAGGGAGGAGCCTTCAGGGGTAGGGGACTTACCATTTGCCACACTTGGCCTGAAGCCAGGGCCCATAGAGCTGCCGGTGCAGTAGAAGGCTGTGCAGGAACATCACTGGCACAGACAGGGTTAGGGACACTGAGGGTTTAGAATGTTCCAGCAAATCTAGGACCGGCTCATTTCTTTCCTGTAGGCTGCATATCAGGATGTGGCCCAGGTGCAAGGACTGCTCCCAGAACACAGGAACTGAGTGCTGCACCACCACCACTAGTAAGAAAGGGGAGAGGGCGTGACTCAGCAGCTGATCCTGGCCCATCAGATTTCCATGGGAAGTCTTCGTGCTTACTCAGGAAAGAACCCTGGACAGTGGCCTACGACCCTCTACTACTGCCACATAATGTACCCTAGACAGCAGTCCTTTCTTCTGCTCAGTGCAGTGCCTTAGATATTCCCCACCTCCTCAGCCTCCACTGGGGCCAGCACCTGGGCGACAGCCTACTCAGCTCTTCCTCCCCCAATTCAATTAGGATTCTGGTTAAGGGGCTTTCATTTTCACCTGGAAGGGAGCTGATTGCATTAGATGAGGAAATAAGCCATAGCCGGAACTTCTTATTTATAATTAGATTTTCTCTGGACATGGATTGGTGCAAGACCAGTGGCAAAACTTCTGATGTCACTATGGAGACAAGGGGTACACAGAGATGCAGAATGGACAAGGCATGGGGAACACATAGACCCAGGGAAGGGAGCTATAGAAATGAGGACATAGAGAAGAGGGAAGGAGAGACATGGGGAGCATATTTATATTGTAAATGGGACAGACATGAAAGAGACATAGATATAAACACAGTTATGGGGGCGGGGCATACACAGAAGTGAGGAACATAGACATGATGCTAATATATACATGAAAGAAACAAAAGTCATGAGCACATAGCACAAATGTGCAGAAGTACACAAACATGATGTATGCATAAAGAGATCTCAGACACTATGGGCCTCAGGAATGTGGGTAGGGGCACAGACATGAGTAAAACACAGACACAAAGGGGAGGGACAAAGACATGAGGTGGACAGAAAAGCGGGGACTTTGATATAAGATGAAAAATAGAGGAAACAGATGAGGAGTGCACAGACATGAGAGGGACATGGACACAAGGCAAGGAAAACAGTGAAGGCCCCACATGGCACACATTCACAGGGACAGGCACAATAGGAAGAACAAAACATGAAGGGGATAGAAGCTTGGGGGACACAAACTTGTGGGAACATAGATTCAAGGGGGACACAAACATGAAGAAAGTGAACCAGAAATGAAGGGATCATAACTCTGGAGCCCCGGACTTTAGAAGCTACCTACTCCACCCTTGACATTGGACATGGAGGCTAACTGGCTTGGCCAAGATCACATGGCCAATAAAAGCCTAGAATGGCATTGCCACTTAGGTCCTCTCACTGGTTTTTGCCCTTTTTGGGTACCCCCAGTTCTCCATTAGCATAGGACCTGGAACATCAGGCATAGGCAGGTGTGGGCTGGCTAGTGCCTGCAGAGGCAGCGTTCTTCCCTTCTGCTTTTGCCAGTGTCCTTTCAACTGTGCCACATTGCCAACACAAAGAAAAGGGAACAGACACTGAGGGGAGAGAGACCTTGAGGAGAGGAAGCAAAGGCATGAGGAGGCTCACAGATATGTAGGGAACACATATAAGACAGAAATACAGATACGACAAAGACTCAAAGCAGAGGGAATACTGACATCAAGAGAGGTACCCAGGCACGAGGGGGAAACACATTCTGGGGACACAGACAAGGGAGAGGAAGATATACGAAGGGAGGGACATAGATGTGTGAGGGCGTGATATAAATGGGGATACAGAAACAAGGGGAGGGATACAGACATAAGGAGGGAACAAAGATATATGAGGAGCACAAAGACATGAGGAAATAGATATGGACTTGTGGGAAGCACAGTCATGAGGCATGGCCAGATATAGAAAACACTATTAAGAGGTAGACACACAGAAAATTGGAGAACACAAACAAGAAAGAAAAGAGACACAAAGGGAGGGACCTAAAGGTTGTGTGTGAGAGAAGGGGGAGAGAATGGCATGAAGGAAGACAAAAAAACATAACATTTGAGACCGAGGCATTTGTGAAGCAATGAGATGGGGGCACAGATGTGAGGGGCACACACACACAGAGCCAAAGAGATGCAGAGAAGGCAGGGGCATGGACATAAGGTGAGATGCAAACATTAAGGAATGAACAAAGATACAATGGGAATCAGCATAAGAAAGAACAGAAAGACACTGGGGTGGCTGGTTAACATACAAAGGGAAGTCCACAGACATGAAAAGGGGAACAAAAATGAAAAGAATACGAAACACTAGGGAGGTACAAACAGAAGGATAACAAGGTAGAAGAGATGCATGTTCCTGAAGAAGCAAAGACACAAGGTGGGACACAGAGATTATATACACGAGGTGAATATAGTCATGAGGAAGGCACAGCCAAGAAGAAAGACACAAGGAGGACAGAAAGGAAGGAGAGCTCAGACGTAAGGTGGGACATAGATATGGGGCAGCAGGCTCACCTACCCTGAGCCCCATCTAACATCCCCAACAAGGATTCCAGGAGCTCCGATGGCCAAGAAGACATCAGATGGCAGTTGTCTAACACCAGCCAGTGGCCCTTTCTCATGGCTTGGCTCAGGGCTGTAGCCACAGTCTGAGCAGAGTCCCATAGAGAAGAACCCAGTCCAATGACCTGCAGATGCTTTGGCACCAAGAGAGATAGGCATGCCTTGAGTGGCTTCTAGGGTCTTAGAACCCCAAGTAACCACATGGTGATATTCCCCAGTACTTTTACTGAGGAAACAAATGGCAATCCCTTACTTGCTACTTTGAAGGTTGTAGATGGTTAAAGAAACTATTCTCTCCTACCCAGCCTTTGCCCTTCTAAGAGCAATGAAAGAGAACCAAGGTCTGGTGGATAATGTCACCTGGTCACCATTTGTCTGCAGAGGCTCAGGGTCAGGTGTGGTCTTCTTTGGACTCAACCCCCACTCCCATTGGCTACTGAAAGGGGTTCCCTGATGCCTCTAACCCTAGAACTTTACAGGTCACACCATAGTCCTTGGTTCAGCTGCCTCTGAAAGGGTCCTACAGCCACAAGGTGGATGCCACTTATGGGAGTATCAGTAAAGTGAGTGAGCTGTCTGCAGTTCCCTGTGAGGGTTGACACCTGAACTTGGTGAGAAAGATGGGTGGGAGGAGCTCTTCAGTTAAGAGATAGTCAGAAGCCATGCTCAGCCTGGGCCTGCTTGGGGCTGGGCTTCTCTGGAGTGCTGTGGTCAAAGATTCAGGGGGATGAGGAGCCTTCATTTGTCTAGCTCCCAGAAATACAGAGGCAGTGAAGGTGCAATAGGGCAGATGGATAAAAGGCTGCCATACAAATGAACCACCCCAATGTTCAGGGGAAACTGGGGGAGTTTCTAAGCTGTGAAGAAGCTTTTCAAGTTGATGAGAAGAGAGTGGGGAGAAGGGGAGGGGGTAACAGAAACCCACGATGGGATAAAAACAGACAAGGAAGATTTGTTTCTCATAGTTTGTTAAAGGGAAGAATTAGTGATGCCTATTTGTGTGACTCAGTCCCTCATCTACTCTTTTTTTTTTTTTTTTTTGGTGAGGCAATGGGGGTTAAGTGATTTGCCCAGGGTCACACAGCTAGTAAATGTCAACGGTCTGAGGACGGATTTGAACTCAGGTCCTCCTGAATCCAGGGCCAGTGCTCTTCCACTGTGCCACCTAGCTGCCCCCACCCCCACTCATCTACTCTTGAGCCTCAGTCACTCCCAGTCTCATGTAGTAGGGTCAATTGCTGTCACTAAGGCTCTTAGCTCAGACTGTGCTCTGCTTGGGGTCTGGGAAATTGGGGAAAGAACCTCTGGCTGGGAGTTAAGAGATCTGGGTTCTGCTTCCTGCCTATCTGCTTTATCTTGGTCAAGTCACACCCTCTCTGGGCCTTGGTGTCTCCCTCTGTAAAATGCAGGCATTGACTAGATGAAATGTTACAGCTCTAGCATAAAACATTCTAACTAACATAATTGGTGGCAGGAAGCATGAGTCCTCTAGGGGTCACCTAAAGATGAAAAGCAGTCAGGAAGGAGGTGCACCCTGCCCTGGGTTGTACATCTGGTGCCAAGAGGGTAGTTTCTGGTCTCCCTATTCAGACCTCCAGCCTCACCTCCTGCTCCTGTTGAGATGCCAGCTTCCAGATGAAAGGCAAAGGGTGTGAGGTGGCAGTGGGGTGGCCTGGTGGGGGCAGCAGCACAATCAGAGGCCGGGTGGGGCGGCTCAGCCTGTAGGGGTTGATAGCTGGATCCTTATCCTCAGCCAGGGGCCGTCCCAGGAGGCAGGTGGTAAAGTCTGCAAAGGCACTCGCTAGCCGCTCGGGTTGTAGCACCCGCCAGAGCACCAGCTTCTGAAGTAAGCTCAGGGGTGTGGTGCCAAGCACTGGTGTTTGACCCACCACTGTGGAGGGCAACCTCAGGTACTCCTGCCAGGCACGTGAGTGGGCAGCCAGGGAAGCCCGCAGGCCTACAAAGGGGGGCAGCAGCTCCAGGAGTCCACATTCCTGCCAGGCCTTGGGCCCTAGCCAGGAAGGGCAGGTGACATCTGAGCTCAGCACATATTTGTCCACTACTGGGGAGGCTGCTAGCCCAGGGCAGAGTGCCAGCCTCTCCAGGGCAGGTGCCTGCCCAGCTAGCTGTAGCAAGGCCAGGGCACCAAAGACCCCTACTAGGGGTGCATGGTGGGGCTGCAGGGAGGTCAGGATATTGCTTAGCACCCGGCGTGTTAGCCGTGTTCCCAGCTCCCGAAGGTGGCTATCCAGGTCTTCACCATGCTGCGGTGGTAGCTGGTGGTCAGTGCTGGCCAGAGTACGGCGTGTCACAGTCAGACAGTTGTCCAAGGCCGTGGGGTAAATAGGGTGCAAATTCTGCAGAGGGGACATGGCCTGGGACACGGTGGTGCCCAGACGAGCCACATGCCAGTAATGTATACGGATCTCAGTCTCTTGGGCTTCCATCTCCTTCAGCTCTTCTAGGTAAGCCTTCTGCTGATAGAGGTCTGCCTGTTGGCACAGCATGTCCCGCAGAAAATAGTTTCGGCCTAGTTGGTCTGTTTCCGTGTTTAACACGAGCCCCAGCAGCTTTTCCTGCTCAAAACCAGATCTGTCATCCTCTGTTACCCATCCACTTCACATCCCACCCCCAACCTGCTTTTTCCCATCCCCTGTAGATCACAGTTCCCATATTTCCCCTTTTTTTTTTAAAGAGCCTTGTCCTTTCCTGGACCCTTCACTCTGTTTCCCCCTGGAGAGCTACCTCTTCTGTCAAGTGCTGGGGGATGTGAATGTGTTTTTTTAAAAAACATTTTGATGATTTTATTTCAATATAATTGGCTTCCTTTATGATTCTATGTATTATTTATTTTTTGCATTTAAAAACCTTATTCTAAGAAGGGGTCCATAGGCTTCACCAGATTGACAAGGAGAATCATGGTACAAAAAAGACTAAGCACCTCTGCTCTCCTAGGTCCCTGTCTCTTTTCTTCTAGTTCCCTTTCCTCATTCCTAGTCTTCCTAAGCTTCTTCCTCTGGCTCCTCCCTCTATGCTGTCTCCCAGGCCTAGACCCAAACTCACCTCAGTAGCCTCGATCTGATCATAAGCATTCAGTATGTTGAGTTCCAGACTATGCCATCTTGTCTCTAACTCTGGCCTCTCAGCTCTTATGATCTCCTGTAAAAGCTGTTCCTCTATCACCTCCCGAATCGTATGCATGTCTATTATATTCATACCCTTCAGGGTCTCTGAGTTCAGACCTGGAGATGGGCCCCATTCAGCTTTACCCACAAACATTCTTTCCCCACCCAAGCCCCTAAACCATCCCCTGGCTCTGCCAAGCCCTCTTCCCCTTCCTCCACCTCCTTCAACCTTTACTCTCCCTTTTCCTCTGCTCTTGGCTTCAACCCCTGGCTCACTGCTGTCTATCCCCACCCCATACTCCCATTTCTCTTGTAGCCTCTGTTCCCAGTCCCTAGCCGCCGCTCCCTAAGTCTGTTCATTTTCCAACTTCCATCTAGCCTCCAACCCTCATACTTTACATTATAACATTTTGGGGCATCTATCCAACCTCATCATGGAGTGGGTTGGACCTTGTAGCAAGGGGCTGGGGAAGATGGAGAGGAAGAGTCTTTGAGTGGTGGCAGCAAATAATCCTGTAGAAATGGGGAAGGTGAGCCCACACCAACCTTCAAGTCCCGGCCTCACCTGTTGGCAAAGTATCGAGGCGCAGCTTGGTGCTCAGGTACAGGCAGAAGCCAGGGTGCACTTCAGGGAGGCACAGATGCTCCCTCCGAAGGAGCCGCTGCAGCTCAGGACACCACAGACCCAGCTCCACGTTGCTCAGCAGCACCGGCACCCCTGCGGAAGAAAGGCCCACTGAGACTCGTCTCAGCCTCAAACACACCCAGCCACAGCCTCCATTCAGCTATGCCCTCCGAGGCAGCTTCCTAGGTCACACATCCTAGGGCCGAGAATTGGAAGGGATTTCAGAGGATATCTAGTCCAACCCTCTCATTTTACAGATGAGAAAACAGAAGCCAAGAGACTGAAATGACCTGTTCATGTTATGAATGTTCTTAAGTAGCAGAGCTCAGGCCTTCAGACCACACCCATCACGGCCACACCTACTCTCATCATACTGCCTACAAGACCCTTTCCCAGCTCCATCCATCTGAGGGCCTAGCCATGCTCTGGCTACATTCCAGCTCCAGATCGTCTTGGGAAAGCCTTCTTTTACACCCCTACTGTGATCTCTCGTTCAGCTGACAAAAAGGACTCCGGAGAAGCTAGTTTCTGGAAATGTGGAAGTATCCCAGGGCTGATATTGGGGTATATGATTAGGGGAAAAAGGTGAGTAAAGGCTTAAGAAATAGGGTCACAGATACAGCCTCGTAAGGGGCCAATGGTCAAGAGGTCAATTCTTACCATTGGCAGCTGCTTCTAGCAGTTCTCTTCCCAGATTGGGGTCACTGGCTGAAAGCATTCTGAAGACAGCTACAGAATTGGACAAGTTTGGAGCAGACGTGTTCTCTTCTTGTTCCCCCCCAGAATTTGCCTTGTCCTCCTTTATCTCTTCCTTATCTTTTCTGGCCTTCTCAGTGGTGTTCCCTAAGAGACAGGACCAGAGGTGCTATTTTCTCATTAAGAACCTGATCAACTAGGGGGCAACTAGGTGGAGCAGTGGATAAAACACCGGCCCTGGATTCAGGAGGACCTGAGTTCAAATCTGGCCTCAGACACTTGACACTTACTAGCTGTGTGACCCTGGGCAAGTCACTTAACCCCCATTGCCCCGCAAAACAAACAACAAAAAACAAACAAACAAGAACCTGATCAACTTAGGCCTTCAGGGGCAACTGTCCATCCCTTGAAGTCCAAAAGATCCAGTCTCATAGGGGTATCTCTGAAAGAGAGGTGCCCATGAAGGAAGGGATAAGATGTTTCTGGAAGGGAGATACAGGGTCAATGTGAACAACTGTGGAAAAGATGGAACAAGGTGAAAAAATCGTTTTGATTTCCTTGTGGATTGAGGTTGTAGAACTTGGATTAATGGTTAGATGTTGGAGAGGAGATATAGGCTTGATCTAAGAAAGCCTTTCCTTACATCAAGGTTGTGGAAAGGACTGGTGTTCAGGAATAGGTGAAGGGATAGGAGTAGATGGCCTTCCTGACAAATCTGAAATTCTCTGTTTTTCATCCTCTTGAGAAAGGAGATGAGAAGGAAGAAGAGAAAACAAAAGGAGGTAATAAAAGAGTAAAGAGGTCATATATTGGGAATATGAGGAGCAATGGGCACATGTCACACTCTAACATATACTAGAGGAGTGATCTGTGAACATTTCTCATTAGGATGGCTGGTTAGAAACTAAGAGGGAAATTCAAATTTGATTTAGCAAGTATTAAGTGACTACTGTTTGCAATCCCATGCTAGGCTCTAAAAACAGTTCTTGTATGTGAGCAGTTTGGCAGGAGCAGGAAGTGAAGTGAATGTATAAACTGGCTTAGCAATGACACCCAAAGAATTCCCACATGACAATGAGTAGTTGGTGGGTAGGTGCAGCAGGGAGATAGTGATGAAAGATTTTTGAATATTCTGGTTTATGCATCTTGCTTATTATGTCTAATGATTATTAGAGGAGACTGCTATAACAGCTAAATGAGTTGGCTAGCAAACTGATGCTGATTACCAGTTACTGAGACCTCAGGGATTTAGACAGGGGATAAGACTAATTAAAAGCAGCATCCCATGAGGCATTATACAACCTGGAGCACAGATGCAAGGTGAAAACTTCTAAACTTCCTACCAGGAAAACAAAACCAAACACCAGCTTGAAGCTTTTGATACATAACCAAGTTCAAGGAAAAACATCAAGTGGTTCCTGGAGAAGTCACTCAAGAAAAACACATTTGATAAGTAAATCATATTACTAAAATGTAAGGTCTGTGAGAGCAAGGATTATTTTCCTTTCTTGCTTATGTATCCCAATACCTAACATTAGTGCCAGGCACACAAAAAGCACTTAATAAATGTGTATTGCAACTTGAAGTCAAAAGTCATTTAGTACACATCCATACCTGAATAAAAATCTCCATACAAGCTGTCCAACAAGTGATTGCTTGAAGCCTTTTTTTTTTTACATCAAATCTAAATCTAATTCTACAACCTTTCTCCACTGCTTCTAGTTTTCTCCTCTGGGACCACACAAAACAAGTTTAATCCCTCCTCCATATCACATAGTCTTCCAAATATTTGAATTATGTTATCATGTCCCATTAAATCTTTTATTCTCTCAAATCCCCAATTACCTCCACTAAGC
This sequence comes from Dromiciops gliroides, assembly GCF_019393635.1. Taxonomy (NCBI): domain Eukaryota; kingdom Metazoa; phylum Chordata; class Mammalia; order Microbiotheria; family Microbiotheriidae; genus Dromiciops; species Dromiciops gliroides. Next base: position 585,881,826 of record NC_057863.1, on the reverse strand, counting down.
ATGGTATTGCAGATATCAAGCTGGACTCCTGCCAAGACAGACTGGCAGTGCACCCCTGGAAGCTACTTAGCTTCTCAGTGGTCCAGGAAATTCTCTGATACTTTTAAGTTTCAGAAAATGTGCCAGCCTGCATTGGTAGAAGCTGTTTCCTCACCAGAAGTTCTTCATAGCAATGAAATCACAGTTCCAGTTACAATCTCTCCCTAAATCTCCTCTTCTTCAGGACAAGTCACCAGTTTCTTCGACTAATCATCATGTTCTTAAGGCCTTACATCATCCTACTCACTCTCCTTTGGACACTCTCCAACTTCCCAATATATCCTTCTTAAAATTTGGTGCAAAGAACTGAACACAATAGTAAGCACTTAATAAATGCTTTATCATTCACTCCCTCGAATATGGTTTCATAATGGCAGTGTACCTTGCCTCATCAGAGCGTATTATTTCTCTAGTCAGTCAACCAGTTCATCAAGCATGTATTAAGCAGTTACTATGTTCTGGGCACTATACTAAGCACTGGAAGGACAAAGACAAAATGAAAGAATAGCCGACATCACGGAGTTTTAAGCCTACTAGGGGAAGCAACGTGTACACAATAAACAAGTACAAATTATAATGTGGAATAGACAGCTCCATCTTGCCTCAAAAATGTGCACACATTTTTTCTGCTGGATCTTGAGAAGGTCTTAGAGGTCATGTGTGCGAATAGAGAGAAGGCCAGTGTGGCTAGACTGAGAGTGCTGAATGGGGAAAAATCAGTGGGGGGCAAGTTGTGAAGGCTTTAAAAGCTAAACAGCACAGTTTCTATGTCATCGTAGATGGAGTAGAGAGCTTCTGGAGATTATTGAACAGGGGGCAGCAGTGTGGTAGACAGACTGAAATTGGGAAACATGTGAGGCAGGAAGACCAATTAGAAGACTATTACAATAATCTAAGTGAAAGATGATAAATATCTGAACCATGGTGGTAGCTCTGTGAGGAGAAAGAAAGGGCAGGATGTGAGAGATAGAAATGGCAATATTTGACGATTGGTGGCTATGTGGACTAAAGGACAGTGAAAAGTCAAGTAAATTGCTGAAATAAAAAATCTGAAAGATTGGGATAACCTTCTACAGAAATAAAGAAGTTTGGAAAATAGATTTGGGAGGGAAAGATGAGTTCTCTTTTGGACATTTTGAGTTTCAGCTCAGGGGAAAGAATTGAAACAGATCTATAAATCTGATATCTGCATAGATATGATAATTAAATCCATGGGAGCTAATGATATCATGGGGTGGGGGTTATATAGAAAGAAGAGCCTAGGACAGATCCTTGGGTTATACCTGGAGTTAGAAGGTATAATAATAATGTTAATGAGCCAGCAAAGGAGAGTAAGGAGTGGTCATACAGATAGTAAAAGCAGGAAAAAGGAGCACCCTGAAAACCCAGAGAAGAATGAGTATCCAGGAGGAGAGAGAGTCAACAGTGTTAAATAAATAGAAATCTGGGGCAGCTAGGTGGCACAGTAGATAGAGCACAGGCCCTGGAGTCAGGAGGACCTGAGTTCAAATCCAGCCTCAGACACTTGACACTTACTAGCTGTGTGACCCTGGGCAAGTCACTTAACCACAATTGCCTCCCCCCTCAAAAAAAAAAAAGAAAAGAAAAAAATATAAATCTTATATATTGTTATCAATAAATACATATATGTGTGGATATTTGAAGTTTTATTGATATGCTTTGTTTTTACATGACAAAGATTCATATAACATCTCTTCTCTTTGATAGGTCTCCTGTAACAAAGTAAAACAAGAGGGGCAGCTAGGTGGCACAGTAGATGAAGCACCGGCCCTGGATTCAGGAGTACTTGAATTAAAATCTGGCCTCAGACACTTGACACTTACTAGCTGTGTGACCCTGGGCAAGTCACTTAACCCCTAATGCTCACCAAAAAAAACAAAAAACCAACAACAACAAAGTAAAACAAGAAGCAAAATTAATAATACAGCAACCTCATCTGAAAGTATATACATTTCATGTCTTCTCTATTTAAAAATCCTTGACTTCTCTATTTAAAAAATGAACTCAAAAGAGGTCAAATGAATATCTAGAAAAAGAAGTAGTCACAAAGAGCCAGAATTGCTTTATTAAGAGCACATTAGGACATCAATTTGAATCCTCAGGTCAGTAGCCAGATTGTAAAGGATTAAGAAATGAATGAGGGGCAGCTAGGTGGAGCAGTGGATAGAGCACCGACCCTGGAGTCAGGAGGACCTGAGTTCAAATCCAGCCTCAGGCACTTAACGATTACTAGCTGTGTGACCCTGGGCAAGTTACTTAACCCCAATTGCCTCATCAAAAAAGAAAGAAAGAAAGAAAGAAAGAAAGAAAGAAAGAAATGAATGAGAGTAGAGATCATGGAGAAAATGAGTACAAATGGCCTTTTCTAGGAGTTTAAATGTGAAAGGAAGGAGAGATGTTAGATAACAGCTTAGGCAGACAGGATCAAGTATTCAAGTGAAAGTTTTCTCAAGGATAGGAAAACCGAAGTCAATTTAAAGAAAGGAGAGAAGGAATTAGTGATAGGGAGACATTATAGGCTGGAGGAGGTGGCAGGAATGGTTAAAAGGGGCAAGCTACAGAAAGAAGTGAGAAGGGATGGGGTCAAGTAGAGTGGTTGTCCTTGGTAAGGAGAATGGATGTTTTATTCAGAGCCTAGAAAAATATAGAATAAAATTAAAGGCAAATATATCAAGGATTTTTGAGATATTGAATTGCAGAGTAGTGAGTCTTCAAGGTGAATGAACCAAACTTTTTCAGTAAAGTTGTAGGCAAGGCCTTTTGAGGAAGAAGGAGGGCATAGAGTGATCAAAGAGGTTTAAGAGAGAACAAGTGCTGTGTGAAAGAGAATTAAAGAAGAAAGGGAATGCTCTACTACTGTGAGGACCCAGTTGCTATTAGATAAAATAAGCGTGCAGAAAACTCAGTCAACCTTTGGTGTGATGTTCAGCAGAAAAGGAGTAACGTGGTCAGACACAAGCTTTAGAAATATCAACTTGGCAGCTGTGTGGAGGATGGATTGGAAAAGTGAAAGACTGGATACAGAGGTACCAATGACTGTAGGAGGCTATTGCAACAACCCAAGTGACAAGTGGTAGGTTCCTAAACTGGGGTGGCTGTGGTATGAGGAAAGAGAAGGGGATAGATGTAAGAAAAGTTGAGTTGGTGTAATCAACAAAGCTTAGCAAACTGATTATAGGGAGTATATGGAATGATGGAAAGCAAGGAATCAGGGTTAACTCCTCAACTGCAAAGTTGGGGAAGGATGATGATGATTTAAACAGAAATAGTTAAGGAGAAGGTGCTTTAGGTAGGGCTCTTAGCCTGGGGTCCACATATCCCTAACAGGTTGGGGTGGTGTTTGTCAACGAACTTGGATGGGGAAAATAAATAAATAAATAAATCCTTATTTCCACTAACTTTTGTTTTTTTTGGGTGGTGCAATAGGGGTTAAGTGACTTGCCCAGGGTCACACAGCTAGTAAGTGTCAAATGTCTGAGGCCAGATTTGAACTCAGGTCCTCCTGAATCCAGGGCCGGTGCCCTATCCACTGTGCCACCTAGCTGCCCCATTTCTACTAGCTTCTAACTTAAATTTAATATTTCTTTCAATTATTAAAAAAAAACACAACGCATGATTCTGAGGTGCCCATAGGCTTTGCCAGACTGCCAAAGGGATCTGTGACACAAAAAGGCACAGACTCCTTGATAATGAGAAGGATAATTCATTCAACTTTGGAGATGCTGAGGTTGAGATGCTTATGGGACATCCAGATGGTATGTGGGGAAGCGGCCCTAGGGTTCAGGACAAGGGTGAATGTGGATACCCATAATTGGGAGTCACCTGCGTAGAGATCATAGTGCATGTGACTAGATGAGATTACTACAACTAATAATAACAGCTAGCATTTACATAATGTTTTACAATTTGTAAAAACACTTTAAAAATATGATCCCATGACAGCCCTGGAAGTGGATACTATCATTTTCTCCATTTTGCAAATGAGGAAACTAAGATAGGCAGAGGTTAAGTGACTTGCCTAGGGTCTCGAAGCCAGCAAGTATCTGAGACCATATTTGAACTTGACTGCAGATCAAACACTCTATCCACTGTACCACCTAGCTGCCGTGTCTTTCCACTCATCCAAATTCCCATCTCCTTTTGCCTGAATTTTTGCCATGCCCTTCTATTTGGTCTCCCTGCTTTAAGCCTCTCCCTATTCTAAAGTGGTTTTCCCAAAGGATGTCTGTTCAGGTCACCCTCGACCAATGAAATCTAAGGTTCCCTGTGCCTCCAGCATAAACTCTTTTGTTTGACTTTATCGATACTTCCTGATTTGGCCCCATTAGACCTCTCCACCATTTTTACTCATCACTCCTGTCCATGCGCTCTGTGATCCAGCCACATAACCCTCTATCTCCTCTCTCTGGGCCTTTGGACTGGCTGTATCCCATGCCTGGAATGCTCTTCCCTCTCCCCTTCCCCTCTTGGAATCTTTGGTCTTCTGCAAGGGTCAGCTCAATGACCTCTTTCCACATGTGGCCTTTCCGGATCCCTGGCTTCGTGTAATGCCTTCCTCCAAATACACTTTGTATCTGTTGGATGTGTGTTTGTAGCTCTCCATACATGTGTTTTGTGGATGCCTCTATATGGACATGTTGTTTCACCACTTGAGGGCAGGGACTGTTTCCCTTTGTCTCTGTATCCCTATTGCCTAGCACAGTCCCTGACACCACAGCAGGTGTGTAATAAGTGTTTGCTTGGTAAGCAATAACCTCTGTACCCTTCCTAAAGAGAGGAGCACCTTTGGGGCAGCTAGGTGGCGCAGTGGATAGAGAACCAGCCCTGGATTCAGGAGGACCTGAGTTCAAATCCGGCCTCAGACACTTGACACTTACCAGCTGTGTGACCCTGGGCAAGTCACTTAACCCCAATTGCCTCACCAAAAAAAAGAGAGAGAGGAGCACCTAACGAATTGCAGGCTGTTGGAACAGCCCTCACTTGCTGCAGACCAAAAGCTCTCTCATCATCATGCCAATAGGCACAACTACTGGGCCTAGTTTTGAGGCCAAAGAGATCTAACAGTAGAAGTGCAAATTGAGTTGATCCCTGGGTCAAGGAAGCCAGCTGTACTGTACCTTCTCTCAGTGCCCCATCTCTGTACCCCAATGCTAAGATTCTATGATTCCAGGAAGAAAGAGCCCTAGAAATCCTCTCTGGAAAACCAGATACCTCTCTTGTGTCTGTCCAGGTACTGGGACATTTCTAGGATATCTTCATTATCCTTTTGGCTCAAGGACAGCAACCAGAGAGAGGCCTGGCCATCAGGGTCAATGATCAGGGGCCATCGTCGAGTGGACCTGTGAGTGGGGCTGCGAAGGAGGAGTGCCGCCAGGCGTGTGGGCACTGCGCGGGGCTTTAGGTCCCGGTCCCACTGGTGCTGCTCAGTCTCAGAGCTCAGCACCGACAGGAGGTCGAAGGGTGTTTGGATGGGTATCTGGAAGTCTTCCACATCTCTTGGTAGGCTCTGTTCTCGATCCAGCTCCAAAGCCACATCATCTGGGTCCAGGTGGTTTTGGCGACCTGAACACAGTGCCAACCATTTATCGAGGATCTCTTGGCGCCTTGACGATGGGAAAGGGCCCAGGTAGTTGATGGCAGCTGCAGAGAGCAGGGCATCTCCAGGTACTGTATGACAATTCTCTTTCAGATTCTGAGAGGGAAGAGATGGAAGGAAGTGGAAGGAAGAAAAGCAGGCTCATGTTGGGAGAGCAGGAGAAAGGAGAGAAAGGCAAATGGAGAAAAGAGGGAAAGGAAATGGGGCTAAAGGAGGATGAAAGTGATAGGGAAAAAGTTTCTTGGGCAGAGAGAGGCAAGAGTGGACAGTTTGCATAGCCTTGGGGGGGCATATTATTGTTCTTGGGTTTTTTTCTTCCTCCTCCTCCCTCCTTCTTCCTCTTCCTCCTCCCAGCTGATATGTCTATAGGTAAGATTAATAAAGCCTCACAACAGCCCTGTGAGATGGATGTTACACGTCTCATGATTCTCTTTTAACAGATGAGGGTGGCTGACTCCTCGAATGGCAGGGGTACAGGGGAGGATGGAGAATTACCTGAATAAGGACAGACCACACGTTCATGGGGGTTATCAGGGCAGCCTGCACCTGTCCCTTTGATTCCCGGCCCTGTATTGCCCTAGACAGCTGTTCCGCCAGCAGGTTGTGGGACTGCCTCGCCTGCTCAACCTGAAGAGCCAGGAGGTGGTTTTGTTGTAGCAGCTCCTTTGCCTGCATTTGACAGCGGCCCATGCGCATCTGTTCATGCATCAGGGTATTCTCCACCTGTCTCAGCAGGGCCGATGTGGGGACTCCTTTGCGCTGTGCCAAGCCGAAGCACAACACAGCCCGCAGCCAGGAAGCTAGCCCTGCTGCAGCCTGGCTCACGTGCTTCAGCACCTTCTCGTTCATGCTAGGGTTTTCCAGTATCTTACCCAGGCTCTGCAGCTCTGCTTCTCCTACTGTCTCTTTGTTAAAGAACACAAGGTCCTGTCCCCAAGGGAGAAGGGAGTGAAACACTAGCTCGGGGTCACAAATGCATCCCCATAGTCCCTACTCTTCCACCTACCTACCTACCGTTACCTGTCCCTTCATCTAGAATCCCTCGGCCCCTGTCAATTCTTCCCACTTCAATCATTCCACATCACCCCTTCCCATCTCTTTCAGCCCCTGTTGCCCCTCCTTTTCTTCTCTCTCTCCCTCCTGGCCCTCTTCTTTGCTTCCTCTTCCAATATGGTTCCTGCCCCCTCATTCTGTTTGATGCCTTTCTATTCTTGACCACCTTCCCATCACCCTGTTCCCCTAATCCCCTCCTTTACAATTTCCATAACATCAATCATAATTCTACCCTGGTTTTCCCAGTAGCCACCTCTGATTCTCATTTTGCCCTGTCACCTCTTCCTGTACAACCCTGTATCACTTGGATTCAGTCTCCCTACCTCAAAAAAGCCCTCTTTGCCCAGCAGCTGCTTGGCACTTTCCCATCCTGGAGGGCGGTGGAACAGGACACAGAGTGCATCAGTCACCATCACCACAGAAGGAGGTGGAGCCCGGTAACTGCGCAGCTCTTCCATATCAGCCACCTTAAGCTGGGCTAGGGGCCCCAGGAAAGCATGGTCCATCTGAGAAAAGGGACCACAAAGGGATGAGAGTGAAAAGGGCTCTAAACCTAGAAATTTTCAGCTATGAACCCCTGACACCAGATATCTGTTTGGAGCCACCCTCTTCCCCCTTTCTGGTACTTGGTCACTAGCATCTCTGTGGCCAAGCCTGGCAAGATGCTCCTTTCATGCCATTTACTGGTAAAGCTTGTACATGGCTATTGCTTTACAAGGGGGTATTTATAGTCACATTGTGAAGGTCTTTGGGTAAAATGTTTCCCTCCTTGGCTTATGGAAGCCAAAATTCATCAAATTTTTTGTTTGTTTTGTTTTTTTAGTGAGGCAGTTGGGGTTAAGTGACTTGCCCAGGGTCATACAACTAGTAAGTGTTAAGTGTTGGAGGCCAGATTTGAACTCAGGTACTCCTGACTCCAGGGCCAGTGCTCTATCCACTGCGCCACCTAGCTGTCCCCAGAATTCATCAAATTAAACCTGCAGAGCAAAGTAGAATCAGAAGTGGAGCTAGGATGCATGTGACACATTTCACTGAATACTGTCAGTGTGAGTCTAACTCAACCCTGCAAACAGGGAAGGAATAATGACTCCAGAAAGAGCTGAGCTGGGGAGATAATGGGAAGAGCTAAAAGGGCATTAGTTTCTATGTGAAAAGGAGACTAACGTGGGATAGGAGACCTTGCTGAAAGGGTCACAGGCACATCCTCTCCAGAGGCAGCCTAGTGGCCACATGGTGGGGCCAGTGTCAGAAAGAAGGCTAGGAAGAATGAGGCTAATGAGCCAGGAAAGCTGTGTTAATCTTCATGATGCAATCAGGGCCATCCTTAGACAAGAATATTTGTTGTTTTCAAGTATTTGAAGGACTTTTATGTGGAAGAGGGATTCTATGTCTTGCTCGGCCCCACTGGGCAGAACTAGGAGCAATGGTAGAAATTGCAAAGAGGCACTTTTGACTTGATGTCAGGAAAAAAACAATTAGAGGTATCCAAAAGTGGAAGGGCGGGGGCAGCTAGGTGGTGCAGTGGATAGAGCACCAGCCCTGGATTCAGGAGAACCTGAATTCAAATCCAGCCTCAGACACTTAACACTTACTAGGTGTGTGATGGTGGGCAAGTCACTTAACCCCCATTGCCTCACCAACAAACAAACAAACAAACAAAAGTGGAAGGGGGCTGCCTCTGGAGATAGTGGCTTCCCCCTCGCTCAAGATCTTCCACAGAAGGCTGAAAGACTACTTATTGGAAATGTTGTGGAGGAGATTCATGGTCAAATACTGGTTGGCCTACCTGGCTTTGGAGATCTCTTCTAATGCTAGGATTTTGTGATATTCCTGAGCTAATAAGCAACTAAATAATTCTGTTTTCTCAGAGTTTGTTCTATTTTACCTTCTATCTACTAGTTATTTATTTATTTGGGGGGGCAGGGCAATTGGGGTTAAATGACTTGCCCAGGGTCACATAGCTAGTAAGTGTTAAGTGTCTGAGGTCGGATTTGAACTCAGGTACTCCTGAATCCAGGGCCAGTGCTCTATCCACTATGCCACCTAGCTGCCCCTATCTACTAGTTATTAATATCAGTTCCCATTTTGATAGCATATTGAGGGTTACAAAGTGTTTTCCTAATGTTGCACTCCTTGCGACATCCAAGTTTATTGTACTTTTTGGGATATACAGTCCAATACATGAGATAAACAGATAAGAATCTTAAGTTTGTGGAGATTGTTACTTCCCAAAATTTTATTGTTACTTTCTTCCTTATCATGTATTTTTTGTTTGTTTGTTTTTGGTGAGGCAATTGGGGTTAAGTGACTTGCCCAGGGTCACACAGCTAGTAAGTGTTAAGTGTCTGAGGCCGGATTAGAACTCAGGTACTCCTAACTCCAGGGCCGGTGCTCTATCTACTGCACCACCTAGCTGCCCCTCTTCCTTACCATGTCAATCTCCTGGCTCCCCTGGCTTCCTTTAAGTCTCAACTAAAGTCCTGCTTTCTGCAAAAGCCATTCTCAGCCCTCGTCAATCTCAGTGCCTTCTCTCTGATGCTATTTCCAATTTTTCCTGCATCTATCTTGGTCATACATAGTTATTTACATGTTGTTTACCTCATTAGACTGTAAGCTATTTGAGAACAGGTATTGTTTTTTGCTTTTCTTTGTATCCTCAGTTTTTAGCACAATGCCTGGTATGTAGTAAGCGCTTAATAAATGTATGTTGAGGGGCAGCTAGGTGGCACAGTGGATAAAGCACTGGCCCTGGATTCAGGAGGACCTGAGTTCAAATCTGGCCTCAGACACTTGATGCTTACTAGCTGTGTGACCCTAGGCAAGTCGCTTAACCCTAATTGCCTCACCAAAAAAAAAAAAAAATGAGTGTTGAACAACTTTCTCAAAGGCACACAGCTAGTGAGTGTCAGCCAGGATTAGAACCCAGTTCTTCTGATTATAAATCCAGGGTTTTTCCATTTCATATTCTTTTTCAACTATTCAAATCTTTTAGCAAAACCCATCTGTAGCCTTGGCTGAACTGAGGAAGAGGAAAGAGTTAAACATAAGTAAGATCCAGAATCCCTAAAGGCCAAGCAGGGACTGGTAGCAATGGTAGAAAGAAAGTTATCATTTAGCCCAGCACCTCTGGAAGGAATGAGGATGGAGAGAGCAATAGGCAGGACTGAACTAGGACTATGTTTTTGAAGGAGTCATTTCCTCTGGTGCTCAGCGAGGGGTCCTGCACCCACCGTGGTATTGCCTTGGCTTGATGGTCAGGAGAAGATGAATGGGGCAGGGGCTCACCTGCTCAGCGAGTGACTCCTCCTGGCTCTGCAGTGTGTCTCTCTGCTTGGTAAGATTGTTGATGAGTATCTCCTGTTGCTGACAATCCGCCAGGTACTGAAGGTACTGGATCCGATCTAACTCCAGCTGCTTCTGGCAAGTAGCAAGGTCCTGCAGGCAGAGAAGCCAGGTCCTCCCCAATTCCACTTCCCAGCAGCCTCTGCCCCACAGGTGGAAGAGGGTCAGAAGGGGAGGGTACAACCGAGCCAAGTATTCAGGCAGCAGTGTGGGGAGAACACTATACGACCAGAACACTAAGATTTTCGTTATCACGGCCCTTAATGATCACATTTCCTGAAGCATAAAATGCATGGGCTAGGAGAGCAACAACTACCTCACCCTGACCCTCTTTCCCATATTACCGCCAAATTCAGGCTCAGTTTCCTATGCATCTCCATACTCCACACCTGGGAATACTCCTACTACCATTACTTCTCATGTCTACACTCCCTACATCCAGTACTCCAACCCCAAAGCTAATTCTTGACAAGTCCTCGTTAGACTGTAAGCTCCTTGAGAGCAGGGACTATGTTTTACTTTTCTTTGAATCCTCAGCATTTAATACAGTGCCTGGCACATAGTAAGTGCTCTTCCCTGAAAGCCATCCCATCTAACAATGCGTTTAATACTTGTTAACTGAAAATAAAATTAAAAGACTAGACCCCAAGTTACTAGTTCTTAAACTCTAACCACGGGGGCAGCTAGGTGGTGCAGTGGATAAAGCACCAGCCCTGGATTCAGAAGAACCTGAGTTCAAGTCTGGCCTCAGACACTTGACATTTACTAGCTGTGTGACCCTGGGGAAGTCACTTAACCCTCACTGCCCCACAAAAAAAACCCTCCAACCATGAACTTACATGGTGAAGTGGCATCCTAAGGGAACAAGGTCCAATTGGAAAGATACATTTTAGCCAATAAGTTAAGGCTGAAATCATTGTTTATATATGTATTTATGTATATATATGTATGTATGTATATATGGGTGTGTATCTATCTATATGTATGTATGTATATCTATATATAGATAGATATAGCTATAAATATCTGGCACATGGTAGGTATTCGAGAAATGCTTCTTTTCTCCCCACCTATGAAAAATAAAATACTCTGACTGTACACCTTAAAGAAATGTGCTGTGTCCATCTCTGTGAATCACTTCACCAAACTAGTTTGAGGCTTCTTATGTTAAAACATGAGGGGATGCCATTCCTCCATCAGTACTACCCCCTAGGCTAGGGGGACTATCCTATCAATCAGATATGTAAAATGCTGCAAGGTGGAATGTGAAGAGGTATGGAGGGCAGTGGGGTAGTCATGGGAATGAGACTATATGAAATGGGCCATCACAGCTCCTCTATCTGCTGGCCTGGCCCACCAATAATTTGTGTTCATTGGTCGAGGCTGACTGATGCACATGCTATTATCAACTATTCTATCTAATGAAGAAAATGCTTCAGAACAAACTCTCAGGGAAGGTCACCCTGGAAATCTGGACTCCACTGTTCTCTAGGCAGCTTCCCCAAGTGATATGCCTGACACAGGATAATTTTTAGTTCTTTCCTGAAACCCACAGACCAAAACAGACAAGTGGTTCGCTCCCTCACCAGCTTTCTAATTTCCTAGGATACAGACAGGACTAACAGGATTGATTCCCATAGGAAAGAACCACACCAAACTCACCTTTTTTTTTCTTTCCCATGTGGATTCTCTGAGTGTGAGGGGAGAGAAGACCATCCTCTTGACAATGCCAGAGGCATCATACATCAATGCTGCTAAGAATGGCTCTCCCAACAGGTCTGTTGACCAATCTTTCCAATAACCCAAAGCATCGGTGGGCTCTGGACACAGATCTTTATCCCTACCAGTAATTACCTCAGGGGATAATTATCAGCAATGACTTGGATTTCCTGACATACGTTCCCTCCCCCCCCCCACATATCCCCACCCGTACCCAATTACTAGCTGTTTTGATTATCAGCTCTCTAGTAAGAATGTATCTAACCTGAGCTAAGCAGTTTTTTTCTTATGCTTACCAACACTTCCCACACCTCACCAGTTCTCTTATTCCAACCCAGCACCATCCTCTGATGCTGCTCACACCTTTCAAAATTACCTTACATCCTGATTCACCACATTTAATATGGATTGGATCACCATCACTCCCCTCCCCCTACCATTCACACCTCATGGGCACATTGCAGCTCATTCTCCAGGCTCTCCACCCAGCGGTTGTGGGCATTGTTCTGCTCTATCACCATGTTCAGTTTCCCTAGGGCTGTCTGAATCCTGAGAAGAGGTACATGGGGGTTCAGGAAGGGTTGTTTGGAAAGGGGGCAAGAGCAGGAAGGGTGCCTAGGAGCTCCCTTGGTGGAGGGGGGGCAGGGCAAGGTCAGGTCAATGTTTGATCATAGGCTTAGGAGATATGGGAGAGGAGTCGGTGACAGGAAATAGGGAAATCTGGAGAAAAGAGAAAGAGGGGCACAGGATCCTACCGATGGATCTTGTTCTGAGTGCGATTTGATAGGTGGAAGTACAGCAGCAAGAAGGTATCCAAGAAGTCCAGAAAAGTCTTGGGAGTGGCTAAGGGCAGCAGTGGGCAGAGGAGCTGGTAGTATTTGCTGGCTGACAGGTGGATCAGAGCTATAACTTTGGCCATATTGGCAACAGAGGCCTGCAGAGTTGGGAGCGGGGGATAGTCTGCAAGAAATCCAACCATTGAATGTGGGAAAGTGGAGAAGAAAAGGGGGACAGGGAAAGGAGGAAGGGAAGAGACAGAGAGGAAAGGGAGGAGGTGCTTTATCAGGATTTGGACAAAGAAGAGAAGCTTCCCTAAGGCTGGGGGTGGGGGATGGGATGACGAGAAAAGAGAGGAGAGGACAAGTGTGGCAGGCTTACTAAGATCTAGGCTTCTGTTAAAGGCATCCTCTAGGTAATGCTGGGCCAGGCTGATCAGGGTAGTCTGGTTCCAGGGCTCATAGTAGTCGATGCTGGCACAAGTAAGATCGAGGAGAGCCAGGAAGGTGGTGGGGCGGATCTGAGGAGGTCTAGAACTATCAGACATCAGGATGAATAGGTGGAGGTTACTGCACACCAGCTGGCGGAACCTAGAAGCAGGGGATTGATGGATGGCCACTTATTCCCCTGAGCAACCAAACTCAACCCTCTGCATTCCCCTATATCCCTCTCTCTCCCCACGCCTCAACAAATGAGAGAGATTTCTGAATTCAGAGGATGACCAAGCTTCTGATCCATGTCAATGGAGCTATGTGACTTTTTTTTCACTCCTCCCCTATCCCAGGGCCAGCCCTGCCAGTCCCCTTCTGTGGTAGCCTGCATCAGCCCACCTCTGTAGCACCACCTCCTTCTTGGAACTCATCTTGACAGTTGTATTCTCCAAGGGCAGTTGTTCGGCAATGGTTTTCAGCTCCTCGTCTGAGTACTGGCCAGGGAAGTACCCTTCTTGTACGAGACCCAAGAGGAGGTTCAAAATGGAGGAATCTGCACCCTCTGGCACCATCAGGGCTGCTGGCTCATTGAGGAACCCTGCATGCCAGCTCGCTTTCTTGAGGCACTTCACCATAGCCTCCTCAGGCTCCAAGGGCAGCTCAAAGAGGACAGCCTTGCTAAGTTGGGTAGCTAGATGCAGGGCAGTTCGTCTCCCTGTCCCCCTGGTATGTGATAGCAAAATCCCATGTTGGTGTGGACTGGCCAACACCCGGACCAAGCGGACCACATGCTGGGCAAAAGGGTGACATGAAGAAAGGCGGGGGCCTGGGCCCAACTCTGGCAGTTTAGCTGCCAGCTGAGTTTCCAGGACTTCCCAGGTTTGCTGCAGGTAAAGTTGAGGTTCCTCAGTAGTGTGCAGCAGTGACAGTTCCTGTGTGAAGAGCAGATCACTGACCCGTTCCTGGGGCAGTAGCAGCAGAGCAGGTAGCAGCAGTGGGGCTGAGAAGTTAAGGTGCGAAGCTTTCTGCCACCGGATTTTAGCTTTTATCTCTAGCTTTGGAGAGGAGATATTATCAGGCCTCACATTTACATCGATGCTTGTGGAAGAGGCCTTGGAAGGCTGTAGTACTGGCCAGGTTGTCAAGCCCAAGAATTTGGAGCCAGGGCCCAATGGAGGCCAAGCCACGGTCAAGGCCAGCAGGTCTCTAGTCCCTGGTTCACCCTCATCTTCACTTCCGCTGCTGCTGTAGTCTTCCCATTGCGCCAACTCCTCCTCAGTTTCTACCTCAGGTACTAGCCCCCTTTCCTCCTCCTTCACCTCCCCAAGTTCCCAAATGCTCTTGTAGCTATTACTTGTACTAAAAGCATTGGTCGCCACAGCCAGCAGCATCTGGAAACAGCGCTCCTGTTCTGTGGCTGTAACCAGGCGGTCGCTGAACGTGCGTTGGGCCTCATGCAGCCAGAGGTGGACTATAGTCCTAATGGCCACCAAAGCAGTCAAGCGGGCACCCCGGAGGCCCGACATGCGACGCAGCTGCTCTAGCCGGCTGTTCAGATCCGAGAAGCGCACTGGAGGGCGGGGGTGCAGCAGCTGCAGGCTGCTGAGCAGACGTTCTATCGTATGTGGGGAGAAGTGGTAGTGAGGCTGGCAGGGGGACGGGGGGAAATGGGTCCGCATTTCCTCCCAGGCATCCACTGTGGCAGTGACCAGAGCCCTTGCCACAATCTCTTCTCTCTCCAGGGAGGGGAAGCGCTCAAGCCAGGACTGGACTCCTGCACAGTGCCTGGATAAGATGGTCACCCGGTTTAAATTGCTTAACAACAATACCGTGAAGAGCCGGGTAAAGCGTGGGCACAGAGGCAGCTCAGAGCAGCAGGCGGCTGTGGCTGTGGCCAGCCAGTTGAAAGTGGTGGGCACTGCCTCCAGCTCCAGCGTGTTATTGGCATACAGTGTGTTATGACTCATGACCTGACGCAGTGTCTCCAGCACAGGCTGACATTTCCTTGTAGGATCTGAAGGCATCAGAAGGAGAGGACAGTTAGGGTTTCGTAGGACAAACTCTCTGGCAGCCCCAGGTACCCACAACTCACCAAGGGGAGTGATAGTAATGGGGTAGAAAGACTGGGAGAGAGAGATTTGAGCTGCGGTGTGTGATATGGGAGAGATGAGGGGCCACCAGGTGTAGGAGTTAAGGATGTATATCTCCATCAGACAAAGTCGAATCTTTCCTTTGCATTCTTCTGGTTTCTCCATGGACCTGGTACCCTCGAGGTAATGAGAATCTCATTCACGAATATAATTTATTGTGCTAAGTGGACTGTTTTTAAAACGTTGACTGCCCTGGGTCATCAAACCATGCAGTATCATGTGACAAAATGACTGCTGTTGAAGCATTTGGGGGTGGGGCTGGAGAGGGGAACCTGCAAGGACAGTGGGTGGAATCGCTTTCCTTTCCTTCCTTCTCTCTGGCTTCAACATCCTATCATAGACTACAACGTGTCAGAGCCCAAGCAAAGAAAATGATAGAGGTGGCCCAGCAGGATACTAAGCAGAGATCTGTGAGAGAAAGAATGCTCTATGACTGTGATTTTGGGGGTAAGGGAGACAGAAAGATAGCTCTGTAGGAACTCTGTTCTCTTGGGAAGGATATACACATCGACTCAGCTATTAACAGTTAACAGGGTAGCGCTTGCTAATGACTCTACTTGAATGGTGTGGCACCACCTGAGGATTTATAACGGAATGTTTTTCATTACAATTGTTTTCAAGATGAAGGAATGGAAAAGCATTTAAGTGTCCACTATGGGCCAAACACCGTGCTAAATGCAGAGAATACAAATACAAAAGCAAGGAACTCACTTTCTAAAAGAGGGAGAGAATATACATAAAGTACTGGTGGCCAGGGAAGACAGTGTTTTCATCTGGGAGATCACTGAAATGGTGAGCATAAAACCAGTGCAGTTAATCGTTATTCCCTTTCCACAGACGGCGTAGATTTGACGTGGAAAGAGGTGTTGGGGGAGGGGGTATGTATGGCAGAAAATGGCTGAGGGTGTTGAATGAATATTTTAGATTAGAATGTGAATGTGTCCTTTTTGGTTACTTCAAGAGTGGAAAGAGATAATGATCTTATTGGGAAATGAAGTATGAGACTTATTTTTGGAGCACTTTATAGCTAGGGATAAAATAATGAATCAAATTTGTGATTTTACAAATATTGTATGTGAATAATACTTACATATTTTAAACCCTAGATTGAGTGGAGAGGAATCTGGGTAGTGGAAGGGGAGGGAGTATGTCAGGTGGCAATTCAGGCAATTTCCTAAATTACTTTTGTTTGTTTTTGTTTTTTGGGGGTTTTTTGTGAGGCAATTGGGGTTAAGTGACTTGCCCAGGGTCACACAGCTAGTAAGTGTCAAGTGTCTGAGGCCAGGTTTGAACTCAGGTCTTCCTGACTCCAGGGCCAGTGCTCTATCCACTCTGCCACCTAGCTACCCCATTTCCTAAATTACTTTTGGCAATAACATCAGTCCTTTATCCATGGTAAGCACTGAACCAATTCCTCCCCCACCCCCCCCACCACTCCAAACACTACTTTCCAGGTAGTGGATGGTCTACCCTATTATCTTTTACACATGGGGATCTCAATCCTCATTTCAGGAGTATTTGGGGAGCAGCTAGGTGGCACAGTAGATAAAACCCTAGACCTAGATTCAGGAGTACCTGAATTCAAATCCGGCCTCAGACATTTGACACTTACTAGCTGTGTGACCCTGGGCAAGTCACTTAACCCCCATTACCCTGCAAAAAAAAAAAAAAAAGAAGTATATGGGGAGAAGATATCAGTTAGGGAAGTGGAAGTGTGACATGGAATGATAGGTATCTAATGAAATGTGTGGGAGATATTGAGTATGTGGTATGAAATTTATGTGGAAGAGCTGTGGGTTAAGAATATGGCATCAGCAGAGATACAAGAGTAAGTGTGCCCCTGTGTGCCCTAGAGGCCTGGGAGGTAGTTAGATTAGATATACTTTTATGTCCCTTCTAATTCAGAGGAGGTTCTATGATTAAAAGATCTAATAGAGCTGCATCATACTGGGAAGGCTAGCCCTGAAGTCAGGAAGACCTGAATTCAAATCTGGTCTCAGACACTTACTTAGCTATGTGTCCCTGGGCTTAAATTAACACTTAACTTCTGCCTGTCTCAGTTTCCTCATCTGTAAAATGGGGATAATAGCACCTTCCTCCTAGTGTTGTTGTGAATATAAAATGATACATTTGTAAAGTGCTTTGAAAACCTTAAAGCACTAAATACATTCTAGTTTATTACTGTTGTTGTTAAAACTAGCAGGCAGCAGTAGTCTCTTCCTACATGGGCCACTTAAACAGTGCCCCGTGAACACTCTTCAGGCAAATCAACCACAATAGAGAGGAATGGGTCAAGTGTGAAGATAGTATCAGGAGCAGAGGTGGTGAAACCTCTAGGGAGGATAAAGGAGTAGACCATAAGGTCAATACCAGATAGCCTGAAAAGCAGGGGAAAAGGTTGGCAGCCAGGTAGGAAAATGTCTTCCTTATCCAGAGTGCCAGGGAGCAGGGAAAATCCATATGGGCCAGGACAGCTGCAAAGTGAGAGTGCAGCCCAATCTGACAATCAGGGGAAACTTGCAAATGGTCCATAAAATGACTATTAGAGATGCAAACAAAGAAAACTGAGAAATTGAAGGGCAAATGGACCACCTGGACAGAGGGACCCTAGGAAAAAGGAACTGTTAAGAAGTGTGGGGCATTGAGGGCAGCTAGATGGCAGTGGATAGAGCACTGGCCCTGGATTCAGGAGGACCTGAGTTCAAATCCAGCCTCAGACACTTGACACTTACTAGCTGTGAGACCCTGGGCAAGTCACTTAACCCCAATTGCCCCACACACACACAAAAAAAGAAGTGTGGGACATCAAGAACTTGGTTGCCTGGTAATGGATCTAATGGTTGTGGGTGTATGTATGAGGCTAATTGGAATTTCAGCTAGTTTAATTTTACCGTGTAGAAATGAAGGAGGGAAGGGGCAGACCCACTAACCCCCTAGGAGAATATGATGTGCTGATAACTCAGTGTGAAAGCTACAGAAAGCAAACCAGAAGTGGAGGGCACGTCAAAGCCACAAAGTCCCACGGTCATCGTCACAAAAGGAGAAAGCATCCTACTCCCCTAGGCGTTGGTTCCTGTCTCAGGAGCCCTTTGTTTTTGGAACCTGGGACATCTGTTCCACCCCATTTGCCAGTTTTGGACCCTCACCAGCTGCTGCCATGTGCAGGTCTTCCAGCAGGAAAAGGAAAGAGCCCTTAGAGGGAAAGATTTTTCCTGGCCAACCTTGGCTCTGCTTCTGGATCTCTTGACTCAGAAGGTTTCGGAGATGGCTTGTGGTGAGAGCCAAGTGGATCGGGATATGCACACATGGGTGGTTAGGCTCTACTAGCACTTCCACAAAGGCCGACTTTCCAGAGCCAACCTCTCCAGTTAGCAACACAGGATGCCCCGCAGCCAAGAGTAGATCCATCACATACAGTATTCGCTCTGCCTGTGAGCAAGGAGCAGGATATCAGCTCTGGCCAATCAGATGGTAAAGAAAGCCAATTCCAGACTGCTCACTTTCTTCCCTCTCTGCTTATCCATACCTGTGGTGAAAGGTTAAAAGTCCCCAAAGCTCCCTTGATCCGGTTGCTCAAATAGAGGCCTGTGAAGGGGACCAAGGATCCATCCTCAGGGCAAAGATGTAAGTCAAACACAGAGGCTGAGGTGGGCAGCTCAGGGTATTCGGAGTGGTGCTTCAAAATTCCCCTAACAAAGTTGTCAAAGGGAGACCAATACCTGTATAAATAACAAGAGGGAGATACATGCCAACAGAATTCTCATCTGGGCTCCAGAGTCTATGTGCCAAATACACAAAGTTACTACTAGTTATATATACACAAAGTCTCTCACACAAAAATTGTCACACAGAGTCTTTCTTTCACACACAGAAATGACTGTTGCTGAGCCTGGCATTGCCCTGCTTCCCCAAAGACCAGTAGATGGCCTCCAGAGTATCCACTCCGGAGTCTCCTTGAAGGCACCTGGATGGGAGGTGGGATCCAAAGCCCCAAATAAAGGCCAAGAGGAAGCTACTGAGAGCCAGCCAATGGTTCCGACGTCTTCTGTCCCCCTCCACATCTTGCTGGAGTCCCTCAGCAGAGATGCTGCCCTGAGTACCCTCCAAGTCTTGGACCATTGAGCTTGAATGGCTCAGGTTTTCTGCGAGTGGGGAAAATAGAAAGAACCATATGGGAGGAGGGAAGGGAGTAAGAGAGAATAACAAAGGGAAGCCTCTTACCCCAAGAGCCCTGTCATCAAACCCTCTGTTCTGGATTCTAGGCTCTCTTCCTATCCCTGACCCTATGCTATTTACCTCCTCCCCCATCCCTCTTCTCCAACTGTATTTGTTCCATTCTTCCTCCTTTTCTTTACCAGACCCTGGGCCCTTTCCTTCTCCCTTCTCTACTAGGCCTCCTCTTCCCTCATCCCAGGTCCATCCTGCACCTCCCTTTTCCCCTTTTCCCCATCCCCACACCGATGATGTGGTATTGCTCCTCTTCTGTGTAGTGCAGGTAGGGGTTAAGCAGCCCTCGAAGGAGGTGAGTCATGCTGTTGATCTCTGCCACACCTGGGCTGGGTACTGGCTGTCCGTGGACATGGAGCACAGAGTTGGCACCCTGGCGGTTTAGGAAGCGAAGCACGGTGGGCACTAGGATATCTGCTAGATGTTGCAACTCAACCATGGTTTGGGGGAGCAGATAGTACTCTCGGGGCAGTTCTGTCATTAGAGTTGCAAGCATAGCCTGCCATGTCTGATGCCCTCCACACCACACCAGGGCACAGCTTCCTACTACAAAAGGAGACATGCCAGCTGTGTTCACCACCTCTAGCAAGAGCCAGGTGTCTGGTGGCCGAGATATTTGTTGGCCATTGGGCAGACTAAGCTTAGCAGCATTACCTAACAAGGAGGCAATAGGATCCAGCCAGGCGGCACTAGGCACTCCATCACAGACCAGCCAGTGCTGAACTCCCTGTGGGTCTCTCTCACATTGGCTTACGCCAGCCCACAGCTGCTGGGAAAAGACCCCATGGTACCAACAGTATTCCTCAAACCAGCCTAGGAACTCCTCTGGGCTGAGGCTGCTGGGGTATAGGGAGGTGATATTCACAGACCTGATGTTTCTATAAGCTTTGTTCCTGGATACCAGCTGGTTCTGGACCTTAGCCAGGCTCTGCCAGCATGTGCTCTTGCCACTGCCAGGTGGACCCATAAGCAGGATCCCAGGTACTTGCCTCAAGGCCTGGCTCAACTGCTCCAGAGAGGCCAGGAAATCAGGACCAACATATAGGCCAATCTGCCGCAATTCATCTGCCAGTTTTGGTGGAGACATGATCCATGGTGTGGCCAGCACATTGCCTGCCCCTGAGAAGATGCTACAGAGCAGCCTGCGCAGGATATGGAGGCGGGGCCGCTCAGGACCACTGAACAGTGGTGAGTGGAGGAGGGCATGAAGCAGAGCAGCCTCCTCTGCAGCACCTTGGGTTCGAGGAAGTGGGGGGCCCTGTTGATCCTTGGGCGTTTCCAAGTACTGTAGGGTAGTCTCAAGCACCTGTGTAAGTAGTGGGAGGCAACTGGGCCGCAGCCCAGGTTCTAGATCCTGCTCTAAGGAGAAGAATGTGGCCAGACGAGATGCCAGGTGCATGGCATCCCGGAGTCCAGCACCCACCAGGGTCATTTCAGTTAACTTCCGTAGATCTGGCTGTGCCATGGCCAGGGGGCGAAGCAGGAAGCGCAGGTTGGTGGGTAACGTAGAGCTCAGATGGGTGAGTGTTAAGAAGCATCCATAGCCAAGGCGCACATGAACTCGATGATTTTCAAAGAAGCTGATGCCTAGGACCTGGGACAGCATGGGATCCACCTCAGAAATTTCTGGAGCTCTCTGTAGCAGAGGCACATAGAGACGGCGCAGATCATCCAGGCGCTGGCCCAGAGCAGAGAGCAGGCCAATCGGTAGTGAGCCTGCAGCTTTTAGCAGGAGCCAGGCCCCACTCTGCAGGGCTCCAGTCAGGTAGGAACCCAGGCAGCGGGCCTCAATGTGCATTACACAGTGCAGTGTCACCAGGTGGCGGCCTAGGGCAGAGGCCAGCCTGGTCACTAAGGTACACTTGCCCACACCGATGGGGCCTAATAGGGTCCCACAGGCCACCTCTTTCAGAGCCAACAGCAGCCCCAGAGCAGGCCGTTCAAGCAGTAGGTTGGCCACTCGTCTCTGGCCAGGGCCCACGTACTCATAACTATATAGGAGGGGCTGCCCCAGTACATCCACCCAACATGCGGGTTTGCTCTTGTGGGGTGAGCAAACTTGAGGTGACTTGCTGGAAAAATCTGGGCTTTGGCTGCTGTTTCGAGGGCCCAAGTAGTATTTGAACTGGCGGGCCCAGTGGAAGTCTTTAAACTCGCTGACCTGTTGCTGTTGCAGAAGTAATGCTGTGTCCCGGTGGGCTATAGCCCCTGTAAGCAACAGGCTCAGCAGGAGGGACAATCGAGGAGAGGCAGGGGGGTGTCCAACATGGGCTTTCCGTTGATCTTGGGCAAAGTGGCTCAGGGCCTCCAGCTTGCGGAGTTGTGTGAGACCAAGAAGATGGGCTTTTTGGTTCAGCAATGCCTCTTCCACCTGAGTCCGCCAAGCCACCTCCTCAGCTACCAGCACACACTGGACTGGGAAGGCCTGGGCCAACTCTAGCCAATGATGGCCAAGTTGATGCAGGGGGGGCTGCCCAGGGTCTGGGGGGTGCTCAAAGGCAAGGTCCAAGGAATGACACAGGGCCAGGCGAGCAGCCACACATTCTGGCAGTCCGTGTACCAAGACTGAACGTATCCATTGTTCAAGGCAGGTTAGCCACTTGGGGATATCATGTTGTAGGGGCAGGGGGGAACGCAGGGTCAAAACCTCCCCATATGTGCCTAGAATTGATTGTGCCTCTTCTCTGACCTCCAGGGCACTGTGTCCCGGGGAGATGCTACATGGTCCAAATACCACAGCTTGCACACTGGGGAAGCAGCGTTGTACCCATAGTTGGGCCTCACCTGACTCCCGAGGGGCTGACATCAGGGCTACTAGCTCCCTGTCACTGAGGAAAAAGAGGCGAGGGAAGCGAGAGCGGACCCCATAGAGCACTGTTTCTAGGGCTGTGATGACACACTCCAGTTCTATGTTGCCTGCCTCTAGAAGCTTCTGCAGCTGTTGGTCTTGGAATCTGGAATTTCGTAAACTATTAGGCACCATAAGGGATAGCACCAGAGGATCCTCCATGGAAATTTGCATGAGTTCTCGGTATTGAGAGTCTACCACTTGGAACCTTTTATTCTGTGGAAGGAAGAGGTAGAAAGATTGAAAAAGGTGGTAAGGAAAACAGAAATCTGGGAAACAATTTTCACAGCCAGTGTCTCTGATAAAGGCCTCATATCTAAAATATAGAGAGAACTAAATCAAATATATAAGAATGCAAGTCATTCTCCAATTGAGAAATGGTCAGTTTTCAGATGAAGGAATTAAAGCTATTGCCATATGAAAAAATGTTCTCAATCACTACTGATTAGAGAGATACAAATTAAAACTACTCTGAGGTACCACCTCACACCTTCCCAATTGGCTAATACAACAAAAAAAAGGAAAATGATAAATGTTGGAGATGTGGGAAAACTGGAAAACTAATGCACTGTGGTGGAGCTGTGAACTGATCCAACCATTCTGGAGAGCAATTTGGAACCTTGCCCAAAAGGCTATATAAAACTGTGCATACCCTTTGACCCAGTGATAGCACTACTAGTTCTCCATCCCAAAGAGTTCATAAAAAAGGAAAAAGGACCCACATGTACAAAATATCTTTGTGTTGGCAAATAATTGGAAACCGAGGGGATGCCTGTCAATTGGGGAATGGCTAAAAAAGTTGTGGTACATGAATGTAATGGAATATTATTGTGCTCTAAGAAACAATAAGCAGACAGATTTCAGAAAAACCTGGAAAGACTTACATGAATTGATGCTGAAATGAGCAGAACCAAGAGAACATTGCACATAGTATCACACATTGTGTTATGATCAACTGTGATACTTAGCTCTTCTCAGCAATACAGTGATCCAAGCCAATTCCAGAAGACTCATGTAGGAAAATGCTCTCCACATACAGGAAAAAGAACTAAGGAGTCTGAATGCAGATTGAAGCATACTATTTTCACTTTTGTTGTTGCATTCTTGTTGTTGTTTCTTTTTTGTTGTTTTTTTCCCCTTTTGTTCTGATTATTCTCTTATAACATGACTAACATGGAAATATGTTTAACATGATGGTAATGTATAATCTATATCACATTGCTAGCTAGCCTCAGGAGAGGAGAGGAAAGGAGAGGAAAGGTGGGAGAAAATTTTTGAACTCAAAATCTTACAAAAGTAAATGTTGAAAACTATCTTTACATGCAATCTGAAAAAGATAAAGGTCTGGTAAAATGAAAAAAAGAAAAAGGTGGTAAGGAAATGAGGCAAAGGAAGCAGCGAAGACCCCAGCCAAGTAACCTCTGCCCAGAGCTCCTTTTCTCATTTGTTCTACAATATACCCAGCCCACATTCTCACCAGCTCTGGGCTAGGGAGGTTGATCTTCATCTCATAGATAACTTTATTCAGAAAAATCCACTTCTGTTGGAAAACCACCCAAACCTCCATCAAGGCATCTGGAAAGAGAAAGAAAAAGCAGATTTGGGCCAGGGTCCCTGGGGTACACTAAGGGTTAGTAAAGGATAGAGCAGACCCAAGCCCACTATTCCTTTTTTTTGGTCTTTTTTTGGGGAGGGGGGCAGGGCAATGAAGGTTAAGTGACTTGCCCAGGGTCACACAGCTAGTGTCAAGTGTCTGAGGCTGGATTTGAACTCAGGTCCTCCTGAATCCAAGGCCAGTGCTTTATCCACTGTGCCACCTAGCTGCCCCACCCACTATTCCTTTTGAAGACCAACCCCAACAATAAAAATGTACAGAGTAACTAAGAATAAAGGTGATGATATGGCTATAGACTTATAATCATTAATGTGAGTACTTTTACCATGGCAAATTATAGCTCTTCCACACCTTCTCATCTTGTGCTATTTTTATACATTTTTCCATAAATTCTCCACAGAGGATCCATCCAACAGTCTTCAATATTTTAGAACCATAGAATCTCAGAATTGAAAGATCTCTCATTGGTCATGGAATTCAACTCCTAACCATAGCATGAAGCTTAATAAGTAGCCTGCCTCTGGATAAAGACCTTTAGTGATAAATTCACTATTTCCTGATATATATGTATATCCCTATCTCACTTTTAGAAAGCCCTCTAACTGGAGTCAGGAAGGGAAGTTAAACCCATCTTTTCAACCCTGTTACAACAAGTAAAGTCTTTGTTCTGGTAAGCCTAAATCTGCTTCTCTGCAACTTTCCCAGACTATCCAACTTGTGCTCTCTGGAACCACACAGAAGAAGGCTAATTCTCTTATCCATATGACAGTATTTCAAGTATGTGAAGACAATTATGTTCCTTCTCTTCAATAAGCTTAAAATAATCAGTCCCTTCAAATGAAGCTCATGTGGCAGGAATGACCTCCTTCATCAATTAGATACCCCTTTCTAGGTGTATGATAATAATAGCAAGTATATATACGGTATTTTATATATGTTAGTTTATTTGAGCCTCACAACAGCCCTATGAGGTAAGTACTTTTATTATCCTCATTTTAAAGATGAGAAAACCGAGGCAGATAAAGGTTAAGTGACTTGTGCAGAGTCATACAGCTAGTAATTGTCTGCGGCAAGATTTGAATTCAACTCACAGTAGAAACTTTAGTTACTTTAATTTGCATTTTCTAATTCTTAATAATTTAGACTATTTTTTCATATTGTTGTTAATAGCTTCAATTTCTCTCTTTAAAAACTGCCTGTTTTATGTAACACCCAGTAATACCACTGCTAGTTTTATATCCCAAAAAAATTAAAGAAAAAATGGACTAACATGCAAAAATACAGCAGCTCTTTTTGTGGTGGCACAGAATTGAAAACTGAGAGAGAGGGTGTTCCATCAATTGGGGAATAACTGAACAGGTTACACAATATATGAATGTGAGGAATGCTGTTGTGATTTAAGAAATGATGAAGGTGTTGGTTTTGGAGAAACCTGGAAAGACATGTACAAACTCATTCACTGACAACAAAATTGTAAAGACAAACAACTTGGAAAGACTTAGGAATTCTGATCAATTCAATGAATAACTACAGTTCCAGAAGACTTAGGATGAAAATTGTTATTCACTTCCAGATAAAGAAATGATGGACTCAAGAGTTCAGAATGGGACATTTTTTTTTAACATGGCTGCTGAGGGATTGTTTTCCTTGTTTGTAAAGGGTTTTGTTTTTCTTGCTTTCTTGGTGGAGGGGAAAGGGAGAAGAGAGAGAGAATGCAGACCTAAAAATAAAATTGAATTTTTAAAAAGAGGGGGAAAACCCCATCTGTTTTCTTTTGACCCACTCATTTGCTGGGGAATGGCTTTTGTTTTTATAAATTTGAACTTGTTATTTCTATATCTATATCCAGACAGTTATTAAAGAAATTTGCTGCAAAGATTTTTTTAAAACTTCCTGATTCCTGATTTTAACTGAATTAGTTTTGTTGGTGCAAAAATTTTTAAGTTATATGTAATCAAAATTGTTAATTTCATTTTGGGGGATCCTCTCTTTCCTTTGTTTGGTCCTGAACTCTTTCCACATCCATAGTTGAGGAAGGTATCTTCTTCCTTGCTGCTCTAATTTGTTATGTGATCTTTTTTATCTATGTCATCTATTCATTTGGAGCTTATTGAAGATGATGGTGATGATAAATTATCATAATAATAATAGTTATCATTTTACATAGCACTTTAAGGATGGCAAAGAACTTCACAAATATATTCTCATTCTATCCTCACAACAACCCTGGTTGTTGGTGTAAAATTATACCCATTTTACATATGAGAAAACTGAGACAGGCAGAAGTGAAGTTACTATGTATAACCCATATCTGATTGTTGCCTCAGAGAGGAGGGAGGGGAGGGAAAGAGGGATAAAAATTGGAACCCCAAACTATAAATAAAAATGTTTATTACAAAAAATGTTACTTGCCACAGAACTAGTAAATATCTGTTTTTTCCCCACTTTTCCTGGAGTTTTAAAAATTCTTTCTGGTCCTCCTCTGATGTGCTCAATCTATGGTCAAGATTCCATTATTCCCTCCTTTACACTGACCCAGAAAGCAAAATCCTTTTCTCTAAAAGTAGCTTCTTATCTGGGTTTTTACTTACCATATACTCTTCTTTCCTTTCATTTGGTAGTAGTGATGAAACTAAGACACGCTGCTACCTTGATTATCCTTCCTTGGAGCTCTACTATTACAGCTTTTCTTTAATGGTTGGTGGGACCCCAAACTGAAGCTAGTGGCTCAGTCCCTGGGGTCTGTAACATGGGAGCTGTGTCCACAGACCTTCATTTCCTCACATTCTCTTCTGACACCACACACACACACACACACACACACCTTTTCATTCCTTTAGATGTCTTAATTCCCCTCTCTCCCTGTGGATCCCTCAGCACTCACGTAGACCCCGAAAAATGGTCACCCATTCCTGGGCTTGGTCCTGGATATTCCCAACATAATGGGAGTTCAAGATTTTGAGTAGTATCTGCAGGCTTTCTTGAATTCCATCTTGCAGGCTACTGATATCTGGAAATAAAATAAGGCATAGTGTAGTTTTGGCAAAGGACAGTTAATAAGGGCCCTATTCTACCCTGAACCACCGCCCCACCGCTTCCTCTAACTTGTCCCCTCTAGGCCCATGGGAGACAATGGGCTACTGGAAAGTGGGATCAAAGCATGGATTTGGAAAGGAAACCCACATTTCAAGTGGACAGAAAATTCACCTTAACCCAGGAGCAATGCCAATTACACCACCTGTGGCTAGGGGTTTTTGTTGTTGTTGTTGTTTGTTTGTTTGTTTAGGGCAACAAGGGTTAAGTGACTTGCCCAGGGTCACACAGCTAGTAAGTGCTAAGTGTCTGAGGCCGGATTTGAACTCAGGTACTCCTGAATCCATGGCTGGCGCTTTATCCACTGTGCCACCTAGCTGTCCCCTATGTGGCTAGGGTTTTGATGAAGTAGATGGAAGAATGGGAAAACTGAGAACCTTTAGGGCCTTATATTCCATAAAATCACTTTTATGGTTTTCTAAAATTGATATTCCTTAAGTTTCTTAGTTCTTTTTCAAATGTCAATATTGTGTATGGCTGAGGAAAAACAGTTACAAGTGCTGGACTATAACTGGGGGAATTGAGGGGATTAGGACAGGAAGTGGTTAATTGGGGGGATTGAGTTAACCACACCGACTTCATCTTGGGACTCAGTTCTGGAGCTCGGTTCCTCAGTTCCTTTTCTGTTTAATTATGGGTTTAGTTCAATTT
This sequence comes from Dromiciops gliroides, assembly GCF_019393635.1. Lineage (NCBI taxonomy): Eukaryota > Metazoa > Chordata > Mammalia > Microbiotheria > Microbiotheriidae > Dromiciops > Dromiciops gliroides. The sequence goes on along the minus strand of NC_057863.1, from coordinate 585,854,264 downwards.
CTATCTTGTGAGAAAACTACTCAATTGTGGGAACTGGGAGAAAACCTTGTTGCATTGTTTGAACCTAGACCTGTGTGGCCAGGAAACTGGATCACCTCTACCTGCTGCTTAGGGATCCTAAACTAAGGACTTAGTTTATGCTGACCCAGAAACTCAGTCAGACCCAGAGACTGCTGCAAGGAGTTTTCTCATATTTATATATCTCAAGCAGCCCATATGAAAACTGGCCCTGTACGGATCAATCAGATAGTGCTTCCATGTCCCATGAGTAATTATAGACACTTAGGAGAAGTCCCAATAAGAAACCTCCTTTTCTGATTTCAGGTAATTGTACCTGTTTACTCACCCCCTCCCAATTTGGAAAGTCCCTAATCTTTCATCCAATTGCAATCAGATTGCCTAATGTTACATTGTTTCCTTTTAATTAATTGGTCTTATTTGATTGTTTTTAATATATAAAAGTCTGTCTCCCCCTGTATTCAGGGTCCAAGCCTAGGCTGAGGCAGTCTGTTCCCGGTGTGTTGAGCAATTGCCATGCATTGATTAATAAATCGATATGCTCAGAAGATTGAACCTCTATTTCCTCAGTTATTTCATCTTTCACTTTCCACATAACACAAGAGCTTTCTCTCACTCATACAAACAACTTGATACATAGGTGGTTAATGATACTCTCATTTGTCAAAAAATGAAAGAAGTCAAACCAAATAGGAGGGACAGCCTGAAGCAAGAGAATGGAAACAGGAGATGGAATGACATGTGTGAAGAATAGCAAGTCATATGGGTGAATTGTAGATAGAGTACCTACACGAAGGGGAGAAAAAGAAGAATGAAAAGAGAGACTTAAACTAGATTGTGAAGGTCTTTAAATGTCAACTATGGGAGGCAAAGCCAAGATGGTGGAGGAAAGAAATTAAACACACAGAGCTCCTGACACAATTACCTCCAAAACAGCCATAAAACAACCCCTGGAGGAGCAAAATCCACAAAAAGACAGGCTGAGATTATTTCCAGCCAAAAACAGCTTAAAGGGGGCTGTGCTGGGCTGAGAGAAGAGTCTAACCCTGCAACTGTGTCAACACAGACCTCAGGCACGCTACACCAGAGGAACTTACCCTCGAGCCTCCAAATCAGCAGCAGCACCAGTGTCTTCTGGAACTGAGCTTAAGGTTGGGTGAGAGGGCTGAATGGCTGGCCAGGGGAGGGGTGTGGAAAATATAGGAGTATCTGTGGGACCTAAGGAGGAATTCAATTATCCCACCCCAGCAGGAAACTGAGAAGAAATCTTGAGCAGTGGGAGGCCCAGGTGGGGGAGGGGCACAGGCTCATCAGAGCTAAGAACCACCATAGCACACAAAGTTCTGCTGGTTAGTTAATTAGCAAGTTGGCTTGAGGTTATCTTCGGACCAGAGAACAGGCCCTTCCTCAAACTGAAAAACCTAGGACCCTCTGAAGCTTCAGACAGTGTAGCTTATAAGTAGGGCCCCGGGGCAGCTAGATGGCGCAGTGGATAGAGCACCGGCCCTGGAGTCATGAGTACCTGAGTTCAAATCCGGCCTCAGACACTTAACACTTATTAGCTGTGTGACCCTGGGCAAGTCACTTAACCCCAATTGCCTCACTAGAAAAAAAAAAAGTAGGGCCCCACTGTAAGAGGGAGTTAAAAGTCAAGTAAAAAATGCTAAGATGAGCAAGCAAAGAAAGTTGAGAACTATAGAAAGTTTCTTTAGCCACAAGGAAGATCGAGGTGCACCCTCAGAAGAGGATAGCAACCTCAGGGCCCCTACATCTAAAGCTTCCAAGAAAAATATGAATTGGTCTCAGGCCATGGAAGCACTCAAAAGGGACTTTGAAGAGAAAGTAGGGGAGATGGAAGGAAGATTTAGAGAGGTGGAGGAAAGAATGGAGAGATAAATAAGAGTGATGCAGGAGGGGCAGCTAAGTAGCACAGTGGATAAAGCACTGGCCCTGGATTCAGGAGTACCTGAGTTCAAATCCAGCCTCAGACACTTGACACTTACTAGCTGTGTGACCCTGGGCAAGTCACTTTACCCCCATTGCCCCGCAAAAAAACCCCAAACAAACAAAAAACAAAAAACAAAAACAAAAACAAAGAGTGATGCAGGAGAGTCATGAGAAAAAAGTCAACAGTTCGAAAAGCCGATACAAAAGCTCTCAGAAGAAAATAATTGCCTAAGAATTAGGATTGAACAAATGGAAACTAGTGACTTTATGAGAAACCAAGATACAGTAAAGCAAATCCAAATGAATAAAAAAAAATGGAGGGCAATATGAAATATCTCCTTGGAAAAACAGCTGACCTGAAAAATGGATCCAGGAGAAAAAAATTTGAAAATCATTGGACTACCTGAAAACCATGACCAAAATAAGAGTTTAGACAGCATCTTCCAAGAAATTGTCAGGGAAATTGCCCTGATATTCTAGAAGCAGAAAGTAAAATAGAAATTGAAAGAATCCACTGATCACCTCCTGTAAGAGATACCAAGAGGAAAACCTCCGGGAATATTATACTCAAATTCCAGAGCTCCCAGGTCAAGGAGAAAATATTGCAAGCAGCCAGGAAGAAATAATTCAAATACTGTGGAGCTACAGTAAGGATAAAACAAGATCTAGCAGCATCTACATTAAAGGACCAGAGGGCATGAAATATGATATTCCAGAGGGCAAAGGAACTGGGACTACAGCTAAAAAATCACTTACCCAGCAAAACTGAGTATAATCTTTCAGGAGAAAAAATGGGACAGATTTATACAAAAATATTTATAGCAGCTCTTTTTGTAGTGGTAAATAATTGGAAAATGAGGAGATGACCATCAATGGCTGAACAAGTTGTGGTATATAATTGTGATGTAATATGATTGTGCTGTAAGAAATGACAAGCAGGATTATTTCAGAAAAACCTGGACTTACATGAACTGATGCAAAGTAAAGTGAGCAGAACCAGAGCATGTTGTATACAACAACAATATTGTGGGGCAGCTAGGTGGCGCAGTGGATAGAACATCGGCCCTGGAGTCAGGAGTACCTGAGTTCAAATCCAGCCTCAGACACTTAACACTTACTAGCTGTGTGACCCTGGGCAAGTCACTTAACCACAATTGCATCACTAAAAAAAAAAAACAAACAAAAAAACCCAAAAAAACCCCAAAACAATATTGTGTGATAAAGAACTGTGAATGACTTAGCTATTCTCAGCAATACAGTGATCCAAGACAATCCCAAAGGATTCATGATGAAACATGCTATCCACTGCTAGAGAAAGAACTGATACTGTCTGAATACAGACTGAAACATACTGTTTTCACTTTCTTTTTTCCTTCCTCCCTCCTTTCCTTCCTTCCTTCCTTCCTTTTTTGTTGGAGTCTTCTTGTACAAAATGACTAATATGGAAATCTTTTACATGATTGCACATGTATAGCCTATATAAGATTGCTTACTGTCTCAGGGAGTGAGAGAGATAGAATTTGGAACTCAAAACTTTTTTTAAAAAGTGTAAAATTGTTTTAACATGTAATTCAGAGGAAAATAACACAAATATATTTTTAAAGAGACAAAAAGGGACTAAAAAGGTGGGGAACCCCTATCCTATGGAAAATCCCTTTTCCTTTTAGACTGTGATAAACATCTTCCAAGATAGTCACAAACACCCTTTTTGAGTATACACTTTCCTATTTTATGCCTTGTTTTATCAATAAGTAGGGAGTAGACCAGAGTTGTTACATCTTTCAAGGAATCTTGTATGATTTTGACATGTACATAAGATATACCTAAAGGACTTCAAAGAAGCATTTTGTTGAACCAAATAAATTTCTTTCTAGTCAACAGAGAATAAGAACAGTAGAATCTTGTCATCTCTATGCTAAAGTTTAACAAATTATATATTTAGTCACATAGTTGACTGAAAGGTATGAAATTCCTACCTACCTTTTAAAGCCCAACTCAAATACTACCTTCCACATTTAGTAGTCTCTGATTACCTCCCCTCACCCATCCTTTAAGATAAGTAAAATAATCTTGCCCTCATCAAACTGAACAGTTTGTACTTCTATTACCCTTCTCATGGATTATTTTGTATTATGTCTATTTGTGCACATGCCCTATACCTCTACTACACTATGAACATCCTGAGGAGGAATGGTATCTTACTTAGACAGTAGATCTCCCCCTTGAACCTAGTACAGTTGGAAAATTATATCAAAATTTGGCTGCCCAAAGAAGTTTATCAGTATTGTATGCCAATTTCATGATGGCATGCTTGCCTGTATTCTGGATAATTTATGATGCTCTTCTGCTTTCCCAGTCAACAATGGAGTTGAAGCAAGGCTGTGTGCTTGCTCTCATGCTTTTTTAAAGCATGTTTTCAGTAATGCTGTCAGATGCCTTCAGTAAGGATGAAAACAGGATCAAAGTCAGCTTCCGCACACTGATGGTAAATTATTTAACTTGAAAAAGCTATAAGCCAATACTAAAGTAGAGGTTGAATTGGTGCATGATTTTGTGTTTGCAGATGACTATACTCAGTGCAGCCTCTGAAGCTGAAATGCAATCAAGTACAGATCTATTCTCTGTTGACTGTGCTAATTTTGGCCTAACACCACCAAGAAAACAGGTTCTTCACCAGCCAGCACCACACAGCTTCCATATGTGGAATTGTCAGTTACAACCAATGAAGAAGTTTTTAATACTGTGAATAAGTTCACTGACCTTGACGGTATATTTTCCAGGCATGTGCATAGCTAGGTAGCTCAGTGGGAGGCACCAAAGGAAAGTGGGGGAAAGAAGAGAAGACTACCTGGACAGTATACCAGTGCCATGCCAAGAAACTGAATTGCTTCCATTTGAATTGTCTTAGGAAGATTCTGAAGATCAGCTGGCAAGATAAAGTACCAGACACTCAGGTCCGTTCTCGAGCTAAACTCCCAAGCTTTCAAACTACTGCAGAGAGTGCGATCCAATGGGGTGGCTACATTGTTCAAATGCCAAACATATGTTGGCCAAAAAGATTATTTTATGAAGAACTCATGAAAGGAAGGCATCCACATGGTAGGCAGAAGAAGTGATATAAGGATACACTCAAGGTCCTCTGAGGAACTTTGGCATTGATTGCATGACAAGGGAAATGCTGGCAAAGAACCACCCAGCATGCTGCCCACATCAAAGAAGGTGCTATATTTTATGAGTGAAACAGAATTGCAGTAGCTCAAAATAATGTGAGATGCATGAATTTCAAAACATCTATACCCCAAATGTTCATATGAACTATTTATGCCCAAACTGTGGGCATAAACACAGATTGGTCTGATCAGCCAGTTATATACATTGTACCTTAAGACCTACATAGTGATGTCATTTTGGTCCTCTTCAAGAGCAAAGGACAACCAACCAGCATAAAGTTACTTGCATATAGCAGGCATTTAATAAATACTTGTTTGAATCAATGAATGAGGCAAATTTAATACCATCTATATAACTGAATCAAGGTATGTTGGAGCCTATGATGGGAATATGATTCTAGATGGGTATGTATTATTCAATGAGTGCTTTGCTCTGTGTAATTGCTTGTTGCATCAAGGAGTGGGGAGGAGAAGGAGGGAAGGAAGGAAAAAATTAAAAAAGAAATAAGTGCTTACAATGTACCAAGCACTAGACAACAAAAAGAAAAAGAAATTCAGAAAAATGAAATTCTGAAGACTCAAAAATGGGGAAAGAAAAAAAAAAGGTAGAGTTGTCCAAAAATATTAATGCGCAAGGAAATAATCAGTCAATATTTTTTTTTCTTTTGCGGGGCAATGGGGGTTAAGTGACTTGCCCAGGGTCACACAGCTAGTAAAGTGTCAAGTGTCTGAGGCCGGATTTGAACTCAGGTACTCCTGAATCCAGGGCTGGTGCTTTATCCACTGCGCCACCTAGCCGCTCCTCAGTCAACATATTTTTAAAAGACACAGAGCTAAACTCTGTTGAATATTTCAATCTTCTTAGGTAGACTTGCCTGAAATCAAGGCTGTCTATCCATGGAATGGATTGCTTTATAAGGTATTGAGCTCCCTGTTAAATGATGTGATAAAGTTGAGACTATGTCCTGGTCAGGACAACTGAAGGGTTAGGGAATGCTAAGCATTACCAGACAGGATATAGGTGCCGCTGTCCTTGGCCACTATCTCCAGCTGCTGTCCTTGGACCCGGTTGTGCGAGTGTCTCTTGGAGCGCTCTGAGGGAGGGGGTTCATAGGGCACACAAAGGATAAAGTTGAGAAGACGGAGCTGTCGGCCCTCCCAAGTCTGTTGCAGCTTCCGTAGACTCTCCTGAGTCTGGGAGTGCTCAATCTCACTCAGCCAGATCTAGAATCATAGGATCTCAGTTGTTAAGATACATCCGATAACAGGGAGCTCATTACCTTATAAAACAGCCCACTCTAGTGATAGACAGCCTTGATCATCAGGGAAATTCTAAGGAGGCTGAAATTTGAATCACTATAACTTCCACTTACTCCTTCTAGGTCTGCCTTCCTGTACAAGCAGAACAAATTTGTCCTGTACTTCCTATTACAGCTTTCAAAAATTTGAAAAGGTGGTTTGTTATCTCTAAGTATTCTCTTCTTCAAGCCAAACGTCTCTAGTTCTTTCAACAGAACTTCCTGTATGTCCCTTCACCCTACTGGTTGTTGTCATCTGGATATGCTTCAATTTGCCAATATGCCTTCTAAAAGGTTGTACTGGGAAATGAACACAACATTCCAAATGTGGTCTGATGAGGACAAAATTACCAAAGCATTCCCTTAAGACACTACATGTCTATTAACATAGTCTAAGACTGTATTGGACTTTTCAATAAGCTGTATCTATATACAGATCTATATATGTATATCTATCTCTACCCCTAGTTTGTTTCTTTTCTTGTTTTTTGTTTTGCAGGGCAATGAGGGTTAAGTGACTTGCCCAGGGTCACACAGCTAGTAAGTGTCAAGTGTCTGAGGCTGGATTTGAACTCAGGTCCTCCTGACTCCAGGGCCAGTGCTCTATCCACTGTGCTACCTAGCTGTCCCCCTAGTCTGTTTCTTGAACTTTTGTCCTGTATCTCCAACTAGATGTCCCATAGTTATCTTAAACTCATATTCAAAGCAGATATCATTACTTTTCATGTGAAAATGATCTTCAATTTCTACTTATATGATTTGGTTTTTGAACCTACATAATTTATGTTTATCCCTGCTAAAAACTTGCTTAGTTGTTTTTAGATTAGTATTCCAGTGATAAAGAGGACACCAGAAGTCAGAAGACCTTGAGCAAGTCACCTGTTTGAACATGTCTCATATGTGTGTATGTGTATATACAAGGATTATGTATATATTATATATATATAATCCTTGCCCTGACAACATGGGCTACTGTGAGGATAAAATGAGATAAGATAATGGGTGGGAAAGGCTTTTATAAACATTAAGATGCTATACAAAGCTAACATTTTTATCACCATTATTATTCTGTCATCCAAATGCTATTTTAGCTATTCCTGTCAGCTTTATGTCATCTGTAAATTTTTGTAAGTAAGCCTTTTTTTATCTGGATCTAAGTCATTGATCATATGGAACAGAACAGGGCCAAGGACAGGTCTCTGGTACACTCTATTGAAGACCTCATTTGGCTTAACACTACACCATTAATCAATATTCCTTGAATGCAATTGTTTAAGCTACTTTTATCTATTATATTGTTTTCAACCTCTTATTCTGATAAAGGATAACCAGAAGGCCTTGTGTTACAATTATTTTTCCAATGAATTAATATCAAGTGATAAGTTATAAATGCTTTGCTTACGGGGCAGCTAGGTGGCACAGTGGATAAAACACTGGCCCTAGATTCAGGAGTGAGTTCAAATCCATCCTCAGATACTTGACACTTACTAGTTGTGTGACCCTGGGCAAGTCACTTTAACCCTCATTGTGCAGCCAAATAGATAGATAGATGGATGGATGCATGGATGGATGGATGGATGGATGGATGGATGGATGGATGGATAGATAGATAGATAGATAGATAGATAGATAGATAGATAGATAGATAGATAGATAGATAAAAACAAATGCTTTTGCTGAAGGTAAGCAAAGTTAAATTATGGCATTCCTCTGAACTACCAAACTAATAACCTTATCAGAAGAGGATATGAGATTAGTGTAGGATAACACATTCTTAATGAGCCCACCTTTCTTGGTTCCTAATATACTGCTTTCTTTTCTATCCATATCTTTAAAAGGGGGTCCTGGTAGCCTGCCCCTCACTCATATCTACAAAGCTTGCTATGGACTTAAACATTTTGAGGCTTCACAAGCTAGCTTTGACTTTCTCCAGCCTAAGTAATGTCCACCTCCACCTTCATCTCTAGTCCAAACCTAGGCTCAGTCCTACCTGACAAATTCTGTTTCGGTATTCTAGTAGGGGGTAGGAAAGCAGCTGTCCCAAGGTCAGAAGTTCAACGTTTTCAGGATAGCCTGCCCCCATGGCTATAGAAAGGAAGGAGGAGAACAGGTCTGAGCTACCACCCAGGCTCTAGCCTGCTCAGCTCTCACCTACAGGGAGGAAACACATGAAGAAGGCTGATCTTTGAGGAATGCCCCATCTACCAGTCAGAGGGGATGTAGGTAGAGATATAAACTTGGAGCAGATGGAGGAATACCTTGGGTTATACTAATGGAAAGAGAGAGCACAATATTGAGTGGGCAATAAGAGAAGAAAACCAGAGGAGAAGGAAAGGGCTCAAGCCCTAGAAGGAAAACTGAGCAGGATGACCAGAACATCTCCGTTCCTCCACCCCCTGACCCGCTCTCCCACCTCGAAAAATGGCCTGCCAGCCACTGCCTTGCAACTGGGGGTTGTCCAACATAGACAGGACTGGCAAATAGCTCCGAAATTCCTCCAGCTGGTGCATACAGGCTTGTATTATAGGATTAGCCACTGCAAATAACCTGCTTAGCTTGGCTGCCTCTGTCAACCAGTGATCTGTCTTGTCCCAGGCGAAAGAGGTGTTGAACTAAGAAGGATGATGTGATCTGTCAGCAGGTCCCACCAGACCTTAACTACTGATCAATCAATCAATCAACCAACCAAACAGCCTTTGTCTAGGCTGAAGCAGGAGTTGGGCCAGGGCAGGGGCAGGGGGTAGGGCAATGATGAAAATTGTACTATGAATAGATGGAGTTGGTTGAGGACATGGATGGAGACTGAATCAGGGGACAGGTAGAAGGTAGAACATTTCTAGAATGAAAACAACTCATACCTTATTAAAAGCCAGACACTTCCATTCACTAATTTGCTCACTGATCAGACAAAAGAGACGCCAAACTCGCTGTTGCAATAAGATGGGCTGGGGCCCTCTTTCAGGCACTGGCATTGGCTTCTCATCCCCTGCAGTGAAGAAAAGGATTTCTGGGCCCCTGACTGTCCCCAGGTAAGGAGTGTGTGTGAGAGACAGACAGACAGACAGACAGGCAGACAGACAGAAAGAGAAGGAGAATAACAATAGAAGGAATGGACTCTGTACCACTTAGGATGACATAGGCATGGTGTAGCTCAGCAAGGTGAGCAGAAATTGAGACATATGTCCGCTCCATGTTGATAAGTTGGCGCTCAGTACTGCGCTGCTCCTGGGTGGGGTCCATGAAAGGACCTGTGACAGCCTGTGTGCTCAGGTCTTCCATCTCTTTCAGGGAAGCTGCCATCATCTCCTGAAGCTGGGGCACCAAGGTGCTCTGCTTGCTGAGTAGGAACTCAGAGGCCTGGAGCCGCTCAAAGAGGAAGGTCTCCCACATATCTAGCAGCTACAGGCCCAGAGCAGGAGGAAGTGAGGCACAGGGACCCCTGAGTGAGGCACAGGGACCCCTGAGGGGAGATGGGAGAGAAGGGGAAAGGGAGGGGGGAGATGGATGAGAGGGAAGAGGGGACACTGAGGAATCCATATTCTTTAAGGAATGGAGGGGCCAAGCTTTGGGAAGAATTCCGCCCAGCACGTTTCTCACCGCAATCTCCAGTCCCTCATCATCATAGGTTAACTCGTCAAAGTGGGATCGGACAAGGTTATTGAGACCACGCACATATTCGACTCGGTCCTCCAGGTCTTCACTCTTTTCATTGGCCTCTGTCAGCTGCAGGCATCTCAGCATCAGCACCTATGCCCTCTCCAACCAGCTTTAACACCACAGCCTCCCCTCCTCTGTGCCTCTTCTTCAGTAGGGAACTCCCTACCTGCTTTCCTAACTGCTATAGAGTAGTGCCATCCTTTTCTAGATCTTAACCCATGGAATAGTCTCATAAGAGGGTAAGGAGCAGGATCTACATCACAACCAAATGAGGAACTCGCCTTGTCTAAGGGCATTCACTATCAGAGTGAGGCTCCATTTAGCCAGGGACAGAATCTTTCCTACTATTCTGGAAGGCCCTCGGATTATGAATCATATACCCATGTGCCCACCTTCTGGGAACACTTGGCAATGGTCTGGATGTCAGCACTGATGTTTTGGAGGACTTGTACAAACTCTGAGAGTTCTTTTATGAGTTCTTGACTTTCATTGTATCTCACACTATTCAACTGATCCAGGATGTCCTTCTTGACATCAATCAACTGTGACACTGGAGAAAAAAGTAGGCTGGAAGAAGTCACGTCTCAGAGACATGAGTTATTTAGGGAAAGGATAGCGGGGTGGATGGGAAAAGTAGAAAAGTTGAGAAAGACTGGAGGAGATGATAGGTGGAAGGGAAAGATGGGAAAAGAAGCAGATAACAGATTGAGGTTTGGACTTTGGAGGTGAATTGACTAGGAATAGCCTGGACTTAAGCAGATGAGCAGAGGAATCTAGAACCAAGTGATCACTGATAAAGCCACACACATAGAACTGGATTTTGAACACTGCCTCCGTTCAGTGGTTGCCAACTCAGATAGTATCTAAGTACTCCTCACACTGAATACATGAAGATAGCTATCATAGCTCCCCCAGAACACTTTGAGTCTTTTCTAGACTAAATATCCCCCGTTTCTTCAAATCGTATAATACTTAAGACTTCACCATTCTCGTTGCCCTCCTCTGAGCATACACCTCTCCAGATGATCAATGCTTCTCTTAAACCTAGAACTGAACACAATACTCCAGATGTGGTGTGACCAAGGCAAAGTAGAAAGGGACTATCCCCTCAGTATTCTGGGAATTTATGCCTCCTTAGAGCAACTGAAAGTCTCAAGAGCTCACCCTGCTAACTCATGTTGAGCTTGCCATCCGCCAAAACCCCCACTCCTTTTTCAGACAAACTGTTGTCTAGCCATGCCTTCCGTAATCTGTATGTGTAAAGTATATTTCTTAAACCCACAAGAAGGATTATACATATATCCCTATTAAATTTTATCTATTAAAACAGCCTATAATTCTAGCTTGTCAAGAACTCTCTGGATGCTAGCTGTGCCATCCAGTATGCCAGCTATTCCCTTGCAATCTTATGTCACTTGCAATTTTGACAATCATGCCATGTATACCTTTAGTTATTGATAAAAAATGATCCCCAAATCTAGGTAATGGGCTTTCTTTTTTCTCTTGTCTTTTGTTTTGCATCACTTATTGCCTACTAGAGAATCCCACCCAGAGTTCTATTGGAATATCAAATTTGATATGTCCAAAATTGAACTCATTTATCTTCTCCCTGAAATTTACTTTTCTTCCTAGCTTTGCTATATCTGATGAAGATACAACCATCTCACAAATCAACCAGATTCACATCCTTAGAAGTCTCCTGGGCAGCTAGGTAGAGTAGTGGATAGAGCACCGGCCCTGGAGTCAGGAGTACCTGAGTTCAAATCCAGCCTCAGACACTTAACACTTACTAGCTGTGTGACCCTGGGCAAGTCACTTAACCCCCATTGCCTCACTAAAAAATAAAAATTTTAAAAAAAGGAGTCTCCTGACTCTTTTCTCTCCTTTACCTCCCATATCTAATCAGTTTCCAGTTCTTGTTGGCTTTACTTCTACAACATCTCTTGCAGTCATGGCCCTCTTCATTCACACAGCTACCACCCTAGCTCTGATCCTCCAAACCATTTCTCACCTGGAATACTGTAATAATTTCTTTTTCTTTTTTTTAAAGTGAGGCAATTGGGGATAAGTGACTTGCCCAGGGTCACACAGCAAGTAAGTGTTATGCGTCTGAGTCCGAATTTGAACTCAGGTACTCCTGACTCCAGGGCTGGTGCTCTATCCACTGCGCCACCTAGCTGCCCCCTACTGTAATAATTTCTAACTGATCTCCTTGCCTGCAGTTTCTCTCCTCTCCAGCCTATCATCCACACAGCACAACTGCCAAACTGATATGCCTAAAGCATAAATCCTGGTCGCTCCCCTGATCACAACATAATTCCCTGATGTCTCTACAATAAAATAGACATTTTTCCATGACATCTAAAATCTTCATAATCTGATCTATCTTTCTATGTGGATTTTGCTTTGCTCCTCCTCATACACTAGACTTTGGGCAGCTAGCAGTTCTCTGTGCAGAACCTTCTGGCTAACTAAGGTACACTGAGTGGTACTTGTTTCAGCGGCACACATTCCTAGAATTCTCTTCTTCCCTAACCACCTCTCTCCTGAAATCCTTAGCTCTTTTCAAGCCTCAGCTTAAGTACCACCTACTACATAAGGCCTTTCCTAATTTTCCTAATTGTTAGGACTACTTCGCCACTACCACCACCCCCACCCCACCAAAAAAAAAAAAATACTTGATATTTGAGTTTATTTATATAACCCAGTTTGCTATGGAGACACTCCAGCAGACTTCCCCCAGAGACCACCAGTGAGTGTTGTTTTGTAACTGGAACTTATGGGAAGGTTTTTGCAAAGATTTCTAGGAAGAAGATGCTGGAAGGAGTTAAGTTGAGAGTTGATGCTCAGGTATCATTTCCATTTGGGAGTCATCTAGACATTCCAAGATAAAGCACTGAGCTGGATCTGAAGGTTTGAGTTTCTCTGCTCTTCCCTCCAACACCCTGACAGGTCCCCACCATTGCTCCTGCTACTACTTCTGTGACTACTTCTGTGTTTACTCTTACATGGAAACACTGAAAGTGCACTTACTGAAAGTGATGACAGGGAAGACCTTGCCTTCACCCCACCACCACCACTAGGTTCATTGTTCTTTCATGCTATATTATATATTATCCTTTATATAAAGGGGACTCGGTGGTGCAGTAGACAGAGTGCTGGGGTTTGGGGTCAGGAAGACCTGAATTCAATTCCACACTCAGACACCTCCCACCAGTGTAATCCTGGGCAAATCACTGTACTTCTATCTGCCTTGGTGTCCTCATCTGTAAAATGGGGATATTGATAGTACCGACCTTTCAGTGTTGTGAGGATCAAACGAGATATTTGTAGTGCCTTGCAAACCTTAAAGCTCTATATGCATGCTAGTTGTTATTGTTACTGTTATTATTATTATGAGTATCATCATCATCATTATTAAAGAAAACTGGTAGCCACTTGGTACTGTTGCTGGTAATCCTTGTTGCATGATTAAATCCTTGTTCCATGATTAATTTTAGCAATGTATATGGAGGTTAAGAGAAATGTGAGTTTGGGTAGAAAGTGAGAGACTCATTCTGCTTGAGTGTGAGATAGGAGGTAGAAGTAATGATCTCCCCCTTGAAGGGATCACAAATACTTTGAAGATATTTTATGATGGTATATCCTCAAGTCACCTCAACTTGGTTTATAGGATCATATACAGAAAATGATAAATATAAGATGAATCAAATATCCTAGTCATATCAAAGATAACCCCCTTGAGTCAGATGCAATGTGGGTATGCTGTATTACCACTTGCAAGTCCCCTTTTTGGATTCTTTGCTAATGTTTTCATGAGAACCTCTCCCCCACCCCTCATACCAAATACTTTCCAACATACCTGTGAATGAAAATTTACAAGAAAGAAACCTACTTCTAATCTATTATCCCCACAAATGTTTATTACTCTTCTCTATGTACATGATATTTCCCACCAATGAAATATATACTTCTTGAGGTTACAGGCCTGTTACTCTGTATTCCTCTTATCTAATATGGTGTCTTGCAAATAGTGGACACTTTTTAAAGGTCATTTAATTGAAATGGATTTGTGGTATACAGTATGTATTGGGGGCAAAGAAAGTAAAAAGAGACAGTATTACTGATAGGCCAAGGTAGATTAGGTGGCAATGAAGAAGAGATTGGGGAGGGGGGAAGAGGAAGAAGAGAGAACAGTAGGGGAGATCAAGAATGAAAAGGCGAAAGGAGGGAGACAAGTGAACAAGATAGTGAGGGGAAGGGGGCTAGAAGGGAAAAGGAAAAGGGAAGAAAAGAATGAGGTAGGGCAAAGAGGTCCTGGAAGGGAAGGAAAGAGATGGTAAAAGATTAGATGAGGGAATAATACAGTAGAGAAACAAGGGGAGAAGAAAACTTACCAATGTCTGTCTGCACGCAGTTACAGCTGAGATGCAGTAGCATATTTTCAGTGAGCAATTTGGTGGGCACTCCAAGCACTTGGCCCTGCCAGGATTCCAGCTTGGTGAGGAGCCTCAGATATCTCGCAGCAGGCCAGCTCTGCATGGGCTCCAACTTCTGGGGCCCCCAGTTCTTCAGAAATTGGTGGATGCTCCTGAGCCATTTGTGATCCTGACAGAACTTGTTCACTTCCTGCAACATATCCTGGATGCAATGCAAGCAATGAAAGGCTATGGGGCACGGTCCTTTCTATGCCCCCTGCACTACCACTGCAGAAATGGTGAAAGGGAGTAGTGGAGCCATGTGGATGGAGAAGGTCAGGGAGGCAGCATGGGTGAGGCCAAGTGGAAATAGTCTAGGACAGGTAAAGGATAATGCCAGTCAAGGAGGAGAAGAGGATAGTTGGTGTTAAGAAGGTCTGAGCCAGTAGAGTTCAAAAGGGAGAAAAGATGGACCATGGGGATGGTACTCAGGAGCACAAGAAAGAGAAATAAAGGGGAGCAGGGTGAAACAGAGTAATAATGGAGAAGGGGAGTTTGGGAAAGGGGAAAGCATGAAGAAGGGAAATCTCTTACCCCCTACCTCTAATAATGCTTTCTGGATAGCCAAAGACTTTTGGATTCCAACATTGGTGTCCAAATCGTTCTGCAACTGGATTCGGCTAGGAGGGGCATACTGGGCTCTTATTCTGTGCCCAAACACCTCAAGAGGCCCAGCACTGGGGTCATTGTGCCATGAACGCACCATATCTGTCTCAGGGCCACAAAAGATTCTGACAGCTTCATTAGGTTGGGCCCTGAATGCCAAGGAAATAAAGGCAGGAGCTAATAATTCCTCTTCATCCTCTTCCTCTATTGTCACAGTTGTACTGTTTGTTGTGCCTCCTCCTGTCTGAGCCTCATCTGATGTACACAAAACACACCCTGATGTAGACATGAGCCTGTTCCATGTATGTCCATCACATACACACATCCATTCAAGTCAGCTTTGACATACACAGAAACACAAATTTACACAAGCCAACCTTGGGATGCTTCAGATGTTGTAGATGAGTGACTCTAGATTGCTGGAAAGAATGCTGTGTCATGTGATATATAAAAGGAAGAGTTGTCGAGAAAGCTTGGAAGAGACATTCTTTTGCCTCCTTTGAGAAGGTGTACATGGTTCTAGACTCTCTTCAGGGAGAGGCATATGGAGAGAGAGAAAGTCTTTGGAAGTGGCAGCCATTTCTCAATATTTCCCTCATTTCCCACTTGCCTCCTCAGAGACTTATCCGTTGGGTGAGGGATTTTCCCCTTGGGTGAGATCAGAGTCTCTCTCTTGGTTGAGTAGAAATCTCATTTCACTCCAAGCTAAAGAACTCATTCATTCTATATATTTTCTAGTATATTCTAATTTGTATGACTTCTTTGAATGCTGTTTGTTCCATGTTTCAATAAATAGCTTCAGTATTTGTGATGGTTTTTGTGTAACTAGGATTTGGTAGGAAGGAGTTAAGCTTGTGGGTGTAAGCTTGGGGTAATCCTCCCACTTAAAAGCTATCAGGAAAGTAGCCTTTTGTTTTAAACCAAAATCTTACACTTAGAATGCAACATTTATGGGGCAGATGGACATAATTCGAGTTTGGTACCCCTCTCTTAAAGAGTGGAGAACAAAGCAGTCAGCCTCAAGTTCTTTCTCTTGCTCTCCTTAAGGTAGGAATTCCAGTCTGCATTCTCCTTTTGGAGGGGGTGTTGGAAAGAATCCAGAGACATCTATTTATGCCTACCCATAAGCTTCACATAGGTAACCCATATGGACATATATATCTTCCAGGAGCAGCACAATGACCTTATACATACATGCATGCATACACACATAGGAGCCCACTCTGTCATTACTCTCTCCCCCTCCCCTTTGTCATTTATTTATTTAATAGTAAGCATTTTTATTTAAAGTTTTGAATTCCAAATTCTATCTCTCCTTTCCTCCATCTCCTCCCCACTCCCCAAGGTGGCAAGCAATCAAATATAGGTTTTACATGTGAAATTACAGTAAACATTACCATATTAGTCATTTTGTACAAGAAAACTCAATTAAAAGGAAAAAATGAAAGAAATAAAGTTTCAGTCTGTGTTCAATCAATATCAGTTCTTTCTTTGGAGGTGGATAGTATGCTTCATCATTAGTCTTTTGGGATTGTCTTGGATCATTGTACTGCTGAGAATAGCTAAGTCATTCACAGTTCTTCATTGAAAAGTATTGCTGTTACTGTGTACAATGTTCTGCTGGTTCTGTTTACTTCACTATACATCAGTTAATATAAGTCTTTCCAGTCCTTTCTGAAATTATCGTGCTTGTCAATTCTAATAGCACAATAATATTCCATTACAATCATATACCACAGCTTGTTTTGTTGCTATTATTATTAATAACGTCAGTCATGTTGCTGGTTTTCTTATTACTGAACCAACCCTGTATTCCTGATGTAAATTCAATTGGGTCATAGTTGACAAAATATTAGGAGAACCCCTGTTTTTCAGATCTAAGGCCCAGCAAGCAAGCTATGCCCTAAGTCTGTCAAGACAACAATCCTTTTCGATCACCCTCTGGATGATCTCACCCTCTGGCAAAATCACATAATTCACCAGTTGTTCTCTGAGCTGGACAAACACAGGACAAACTCAGAAAGCCCTGCAACGAATCAAACTTGTCACATGCTTGCTGCTCCCTCATTGTCAGGACTACAACTCACTGGGCAGTCACTAGTATAAGTATTGAGATCTTCCTACACTGCCTCCAGTCCCTGCACTGGAGTCGGGGCCTGGCACATGTGTCTATAAGCTCCTCCCTCTTTGCTTTCAAGTCTTTTTCCTCACTCTTAAAGTAAAATTTTTCTTTACTTCCTGGCTCACCTGTCTCTAGCCTGTTCTGTTCCTCTCCAGTCATTTACAGGTTCCACCCGGTTGACATAGTATAGCTTAAAAAGGCCAAGGTCTCTCACTGCATCAAGGCCATTGACAATCATTCTGACCTATGTCTTGCCACTGGACTACAATGACTTTGGAGGAGAGAGTGAGGATGATTTCTTTGTACACCTCTGCCTCCCTTAAATCCAATTCACTTGCAAGTCAAGACATCGCCCTCCTGATGTTGTCATTAGTTCTCTTCAAGAATGAAGGACAGGGGGCAGCTAGGCGGCTCAGTGGATAAAGCACTGGCCCTGGATTCAGGAGGACCTGAGTTCAAATTCAGCATCAGACACTTGACACTAGTTGTGTGACCCTAGGCAAGTCATTTAACCCTCATTGCCCTTCCCCCCCCAAAAAAAAAAAGAAAGAATGAAGGACAAACAACAACAATTTCCTATTTATCCTGTATATAGCCTGTCTATACATAGTTGTTTGCATGCTATCTCCTCCATTAGATTGTGAGCTCTTTAAGGGCAGGGAATATCTTTTGTCTTCCTTTATATCCCTACTGCTTAGCAGCTTAGCACAGTTCCTGGCACACAGTAGGCACTTAAAGCACTTAAATACATGCCTATTGACTGACATTTCATGTTACATGCTGAGAACTTCCAGGGCGAAGCCAAGATGGCAGAGGAAAGGCAATGAGCTCCTGAATTCATGACACAATTGCTCCAAAAACATCCAAATAAGGTCATAGGAAAATGCCAGGAGCAGCAGAACTCACAGAAGAATGTACTGAAATCATCTTCTAACCAAGAACAGCTTGGAAGGTCAGAAGGAGGGAGCTGCTGTGCTGATACAGGAGTTGGGCCCAACCCCACAGTCACCCTACACAGATCCAGTCCCAGGAAGGCCTCACCAGAGAAGGAGACCCCCAGAGCCTCTGAATCAGCTGCAGTGCCAGTGTCATCTGGAACTAAGCTCAGTCTGGTGAGTGGGCTGAGCCCTGGGCAGGGGAGAGACTACAGGGGTCTATACTGGTGCTAAGGCAGAACTTGGATTTTACACCCCTGCTGAGAACCAGGTGGTAGGCTCGAGTAGAAGTGGCCCAGGTGGGGGAGGGGCACAGGCTCATAGGAGCTAACAACCACAACACACAAAGCTGGTTGATTAGCAAGTTGGTCTGGGGTCATCTAGGACCAGGAAACAGGCTATACAAGATATACAAGTTGGAAGTATCAATTTCCCAGTTGGGATGGGGGGAGGAGTAGAGGGGGTGGGAGGCACAAATTATATGTTCTTTGGGGACTTACCAAGTTAGTTTTATGAATGATTCTAAAACCTTATCAAAAAGCAGAATCCTAAGTGTTTTCATCTCATAGAAGAATAAGTCGGTTATAATCATTAGTCATAAGAATAGTTTGGAAAGTAAGAATGAATATTTTGCTTTCATACCCCAGTCTCACTTCCTGACCCGGGCTATAGAGCTGCACAGTGACATCTAGTGGTTACACTTGCATACCCTATATAATCACCACCATCATCAGAGCCAGTGGAACCATGCATTGGTTGACTCTTTGTGAAGTGGGTCATAAAAGGAATTTCAGAGTCTTCATATGAACCTTTCTAAGCTGCTAAGCAGTGGGTTGTTTTCCATAAGAGAAAAATGTGGCCCAGAGAACAGTCTGCCCAGTCAGATAGGAAACCTGGAAGGCCAATTTGGGGTAATCAGTGCAAGAATTCCCCAGCAGTGATCATCCATTAACAATTTTAGCTGAAACATTGTTTGATGATCAATTGTGATAGACTTAGCCCTTCTCAGCAATATGATGATCCAAGACAATTCCAAAAGACTCATGATGGAAAATGCTCTCCACATCCAGAAAAAGAACTATGGAGTCCGAATACATATTGAAACATACTATTTTCACTTTTTTTGGTTTTTTCTTTCTCATGGTTTTTATCCCTTTTATTCTGATTCTTCTTTCACAATATGACTAATGTGGAAGTATGTTTAACATGACTTTACATGTATAACCTATATAAAATTGCTTGTTGTCTTGGGGTGGGGGAAGGAGAGAGAAAAATTTGGAACTCAAAATCTTACTAAAATGAATATGGAAAGCTAGCTTTTTTTTTTGGTGGGGAAATGAAGGTTAAGTTATTTGCCCAGGGTTACATAGCTAGTGTCAAGTGTCTGAGGCTGGTTTTGAACTCAGGTCCTCCTGAATCCAGGGCGGATGCTTTATCCACTGTGCCACCTAGCTGCCCCCAGGAAACCTATCTTTACATGTAATTAGTAAAAAATACTATTATGTGAAAAAAATTTTAGCTGAGCAATGACTGCTGGGAGATCAGGAGCTTGGCTAGCAAATCTTCCCAAGACACTTATCAAGCTCCCAGTTTCCCCAATAGAGGGAGTTTCTATCAGGCCCTGCAACCAGACATTTTTCTGTATTTCTTTACTAAGACACCAACCCTAATCTGAAGCACATTTTCAATCACTATCTGACCCAGTTTATGCTTATTCCAACTTTATAATTCTGAAAGCTACTGCTAGAGAGTACAACATATAGCAATTGGACCCCCATAGATTCGAGTGGAGAATTTTCATGGAATTATGAAATTATACAATCTGCCCCCCCCATTCAGGGATGGTACTAACTTTAGGACAGGATTTGGACCTTAAGAGTCCTTCATAGGTGTGCTACAAGTGCTAGTGAACTATCTTAGTCAGAAAAACACCTAGTGATAATTAAAGTATCAGTTCATAAGGTACCCAAAGGAAAAGATGTTAGACAGAGGGGAAAAGATTTGTTGAGGCCACAGATCAGAAAAACCTCCAGAAAAGAGACAGCTGAAATAAGCACAATTTCAATTCAAGCAACCTGAAGCCAGAAAGAAAAGTGTATTTTTCCTTCAGGAGCCAAGTAACTAAGATGTACCACAGAGAGTAGAAAGTCCAGTTCAGCATTGTTCCAGAAGAAACACTTAAGTTCAAGTCAGGACTGGACTAAAGACATTAAATGAACTGGAACAGATCTATCTAGAACTAAAAATCTAAAAGCCATCAAATTTTTAAAAATATGTCAAATAAGAGTGTTGAACTCGATGATTTCTAAAATTTGCCCAACTCTGAGAGTGGGATACAGTGATCTGGCTTCTGGGCAGGTGATGGGGAAGAAAACAAGGCCCAGTGAGAAAGAGTTGGTAGTGACAAGGAGAAGACAGTACCTGAATCACAGGAGCCAAACTGAGGATCGCAGTAACTCTTAACACCTGGCTCCAGATAAGACCAGATTACTAACATCTGCTTTTATGATCTTTTCTCAAAAATATGCCTTCCTCACCACCACCCCCAACATAATATTTGCTTAATATTTACTATTAGAGTTTTAGATCGACTGTATCCACACCAAACACAAATTCCATAAAACTCTTCCCTGGAATCACAAGGAAGGAGCTAAGCCACTGTGACCTAGGGTATAGGGGTCCCCTTCCTATCCTAGGCAATCTTCTCATGTCCCTTGCCCCTACCCCTCCAATGCCCTAGTCCCTCCTCCCCCCTGCTCACTATTCCAAGGCTGGTCAGGCCTCAGCCAGGGCCAGCATGAGAGTTTTGGCTTTGCCACATACCTGAAGCTGGTGGAGGGTTTATAGGGTTTTGGAGATCTGTAGACTTCATAACCTTTCACACCAGGATGTTAGAGAAAATGCAGAAAACAAGAGCAGAGAGGGGAATGATCATTAGACTGAGGACAGTGGGCACTTTGAAGGAATGGAGTGGGGGTGGAATGGTAAATAAGGAGGGGATAGGAGGGATATGGGAATCAAGGGGACCCCTAGGAATCATAGTTCAGGTACATGGCTACTAAGGGTGACTGCAGGAGCTAGAGCTGGAACCAGAGTTCCTAGCACACAGAATTTTGGCAGGGTATAGAGCCTGGCCACATTGAGGTCTGTCCCAGGAATATATTCCCTTCTCAGACCCCACCCTTGGTTACCGTTACGGTTGAGGTCACCACAGCATTCAACCACCCAGATAAGCTCTGGGCTATCTGCTCTGCACTTGGCACCACAAGCAGCTTTCCATCTTCACCAAAGGCCAGCTTTCCTGTCAGCAAGGCAACCTGCCTTGGAGCCTGGAGAAGAGAGGCAGCAAGAAATGCCTGGGGCTCGTCTTCTACAGCCTTTCCTGAACTCTGTACTTACCCCACACTACTCTGCCTTGCCCTCACCTGTAGAACACAAGTAACAAATGTGACCAGCTCACTCTCCAAAATAGAGACAAGATTCTGGCAGGTCATGTAATCAACAAGGCGAGCGAGGCGTCCCAAAAGCTGCCACCACAGTTCAGCTCGGTTCAGCTTCTGCATTAGTTGCTGCCGACGAAACCACTTTCGGTACATGGAGCCCTTTGCTGAACTGTACTCAGAGAAGCTCTCCACTCGTTCTTGCAGGCCCTGCCGCATCCGATATGTGTCTTCATGTACCTGACATGGAAGATGGAAAGGCAGAACAGCACAAATAGACCCAATGCCTTTGGCCCAATCCAGTGATAAGTGCAACATAACCCAAAGGCCAGACAAAGCAGCAAGTATGTATGCGGCAGAATGACCCTTCAGCAGGGTTAGGAAAAAAGGGCTCTGGAGGGATCCCAAACTGTCTACTCCAGGTACAGCCCATGTACTTAGGTCTAGCAATAGAGAAGGAGGAGAATGAACTTTTGCTTAACCCTACCATCCTTTCAAGCTTTCAGTCTATATCTTCCTTCCTTTCCTCAAACTCCTAAAAAAAAAAATAACAAAAAACCTACCACCTGCACTCATTGCCTCTACTTCCTTACCTTTTACCCACTCTTTAACCCCTTGCAATCTAGATCCCAACTTAATCATTCAACTGAAACTTTTCAAGGATACTAATGATCTCTTAATGGACAAATCTAATGGCTTTTTCTCATTCTCCTTCATTCATGACCTCTCTCCCAAGTAACTATTGGGTGGGTTGGGGATTTGGGCAGAGTATTGTATAGAAGATGGCACTTAAGCTAATCTTTAAAAGAAATTAGAGGTTCCAAGAGGCAGAGGTGAAAAAATTATGGGGTGCAGCCTTTGTAAAGACATGAAGATGGAAGATGGAATGCAGTATGTGAAAAACTAGGCCAATTTGGCTGAAACATATAATAGGTGAAGAGAAGTAATATAGAGTAAGGCTGGAAAGGTAGGTGAAGGGATTTAAGTGCCAAACATAGAAATTAATATTTCATCCTAGAAGTAATAACTGGAGTTTATTTAAGGAGCAGGGGGCAAGGAAGGGTGCCAAGGTGAAACTTGTTCTTCAGGAATATCATTTTTGCAGCTGTGTGGAGAATGTACTGAAGTGGGGTTAGATATGTGGCAGGGAAGCCAGTAAGTAAACTTGACAGCTGATTGTACATGTCTGGTGAGGAATAATGAGGAAGTGACCCTGAGGTTGTAAACCTGAGTGAATGAAAGGATGATAGGGCCCACAAAAAAAAATGGGAAAATTCATATGAATGTGGGTTTGGGGGGCAGGAGGGAATAATGACTTCTGTCTTGAGTATGCTGAGTCTGAGATGCTTAAAAGATATCCAGGGGCAGCTAGGTGGCTCAGTGGATATAGTACTGGCCCTGGAGTCAGGAGGACCTGAGTTCAAATCCAGCCTCAGACATTTAACACTTACTAGCTGTGTGACCCTGGGCAAGTCACTTATCCCCAATTGCCTCACCAAAAAAAAAAAAAAAAAGATATCCAACTGGATATTTTCAGTAGGTAGCTGATGATACAAGAATTAAATTCAGGAGGAGAGAAGATGTCTAGACCTGGGACTTCTAGCCAAGATGGCTGCCTAAATGGATAAAGACCACTCAGCTCCCCCATATCTACTCCAGCAAAAATATAAAAAGAAAATCACATTAAACCAAATAATGACTAGGAAATTGATCAAGAAACTGTAACAAGTGATTTCTTACACCCTATAACTGCAAAAAAAAAAAAATTTCAACCAGAAGGCCTTAAGCAAGAGGACTAATAGACACCTTTTTTTTCTATCATAAAAGTATTTTATTATTTTCCAGTTACATGTAAAGATCATTTTCGATGTTTGTTTTCATAAGATTTTTAGTTCCAAATTTTTCTCCCTCCCTTCCCTCTTCCCTCCCCAAGACAGAAAGCAATTTGATATAAAAACCTGGAAAAACTTAAGTGGACTGATGCTGAGTGAAGTGAGCAGAAATCAGGAAAATACTGTACATAATAACAGAAACACTGTGCGATGATCAACTGTGATAGACAACAGTTCTCAGCAATACAGTGATCCAAGACAACTCTTAAGGACTCATGATGGAAAATATTCTCCACATCTAGAAAAAAAGAACTGTGGATTCTGAATACAGATCAAACCATACTGTTTCTACTTTTTTTTTCGAGGTTTTTTTTTCCTTTTGTTCTGATTCTTCTTTCACAATATGCAGAAATATGTTTAATGTGATTGTACATATATAACCTATATCAGATTGCTTTCTATCTTGGGTGGGGAGGGGAAGGAGGGAGGGAGAAAAAATTAGAAATAAAAATCTTATGAAAACAACTGTTGAAAACTATCTTTACATGTAACTGGAAAATAATAAAATACTTTTATGATTTAAAAAAAGAGTTATGAGAGAAGTAGCTTTTTGTTTTGAACCAAAATTATACTCCTAAACAATTGACAAGGTGGGGCAGGGGTAGGGCCATGGAGCACAGCAGATGGTTATCATTCTAGGCCAGTTCCCTTCTCAGAGACTGAAAAACAGAGGGGCCAGGTCCAAGGCCCTTTTCCAGCAGTCAGCAGTCTCCTTTGGAAAGGGGAAGGCAAGATCCCAAAGATATCTGTCAATACCTTTCACAAACCACATATAGACAATTCATGCAGACATACATCACTTACAAGGGACACACACACACACACACAAACACCTCTTACAGTGGCAAACTTTGCCCAAATAACAGATACTCTAAAAATGAGAATATACCAAAGAAAAATGAATGGTTCCAGGAGAAAGCAATATGTGTATACATATATACATACACACACATACATACATATACATATATGTGTATATATATATATATATCAAAATTAAAAGAAAATATAAGCTTCTTCCAAAGTCTTTTACTGTAAGTTTCCTACTAAAGACAACTCAGCTGGAAAACAGGTGAAAGTGAATAACCTAAGAATCATCAGACTCCTTGAAAATTATGATTTTTTTAAAAGCCTGAGAATTTTCTTTTTTTGTTGTTTGTTGAGGCAATTGGGGTTAAGTGACTTGCCCAGGGTCACACAGCTAGTAACTGTCAAGTGCCTGAGGCTGGATTTGAACTCAGGTCCTTCTGAATCCTGGGCCAGTGCTCTATCCACTGCGCCCCCAGAACTTTCTTTTAAAGAAAACACAGATGAAAACTACCTATATCTATTAGAATTAGAAAGCAAAGTAAAAATAGAAAAAAAAATCTCTTGGTCACCTCCTCAAAGAAACCCTCAAAGTAAAAACTCACCAAAATTCATAACTTTTACAATGAAAAAATATTGCAAGCAGCTAGGAAAAAAAAAAGAATTAAGGAACCAAAGAACTACATTTAGAGGCACTCAAAACCTCACAGCTTCTATTATAAATGAGAGGTAATCCTGAAATTCAATAGACAATTCATGCAGACATACATCACCTACACGGGACACACACACAGTACATCCCTTATGCTGGCAAACTTTGCCCAAATAACAGATACCCTAAAAATTAGAATATACCAAAGAAAAATGAATGGCTCTAGGAGAAAGAAATGTGTGTATACATATATACAAATATATTTATATACATACACACACACACACATATATATATATACACACACACAATAGATATAGGCTTACAACCAAGAATAACTTACCCTTCAAAGTTCCTATAAAGGAAAAAAATGGACCTTGAATGGAAGAAGACTGTCAAGCATTTCTGATGAAAAGAACAGAGCTGAGTAGGATCTTTGAAATCTAGACATGTAGTCAAAAGAACTAGAAAGGTAAATTTATTTGAGCAATTGCAAGGGGCTCTATGATAAAAAAATGTTAACATTCTAATAGAGAGAAAAGAAGTAAATGTCCCTTTAGAATCTTAATATTCTCAAAGGGCATCGAAGAAGCTAAAGATGAAAACCAGAGGTCCTGGGAGAGGACTGGTTCTGTTCTGAGGATTTTAAAAGGGAAAAGAGACGGAAGAATAAAAAAAAATTTGCTGTTGTTCAGTCATAACTCCATTTGGGGTTTTCTTGGTAAAGATATTACTAGAATACTTTGCCATTTCCTTCTCCAACTTATTTTACAGATGAGGAAACTTAAGATGAATAGGGTTGGGGCAGCTAGGTGGTACAGTGGATAAAGCACCAGCCCTGGATTCAGGAGGACCTGAGTTCAAATCCGGTCTCAGACACTTGACACTTACTAGCTGTGTGACCCTGGGCAAATCACTTATCTGTCATCCCCCCCCCCCAAGATGAATAGGGTTAAGTGACTTGCCCAGGGTCACATAGCTAGTAAGTGTTTGAGGCCAGATTTGAACTCATGAAGATGTCTTCCTAATTCCAGGTCCTATCCACTGTGCCACCTAGTTGTACCTACTACAACTGCTGCTGTAAAAGGAATATACTACTGTAGAAAGGGGAGAGAATGGGGTGGATTTTGCTGTTTTTTTTTTTGGGGGGTGGGAGAAGAATAATAAGCAAACATGGAAGAAGGAGTGAGGAGAGCAGGCCAATCTGGTAATGAGTTCCTCCACACTTGGCTAGGCCACTTCTCAGAGAAGAGACTTAAAAGCTATTATTGGTCCATTTACTCTATGCTTTTTCAGTTTGGTAAGAACTGCAAAGATATATGGTTATCTGGCTTAGATTTTGATAACCCAGGCCAGGAACATTCCACACCACAGTGAGGTGTCTGAATATCACCTAAGTGGAAGGAGAGATGCATAGAGAGTATTATTTGTAATTTGGGGTGTAAAAGGGATGTGGCTACCTTTCCAGCTTAAAGAAGATGCCGAGGAACAAGGCAATCGGTTTTGCTCCTTCAGTGCAGAATTAGATTTGAGTGGTGGACTTTAGGGACAATTCTGAGGCAGGAGACACATCTCCACATGTAAGTAAGTATAGGAAAGGGAAAGATACAGGGTATTGGAAAGACACAGTGGCAGCAAGGGTTGCATCTGTTCCCCTGTAACTTTGAGCATTAGATCCATAAGAGGAAGCACTATGTAAGCATTGGCCTTCATGACAGTGGAGCCCCACCCTATTTTATTGATGGGGCTGCAGGAACAACGAGAAGCAAGACAAAGCTCTAGATCCTGGAACAGAATTACCAACACCTTGGAGCCAGAATCCTGCTCCCTGTTTGTCCATGTGCCTGTGTCTCTTCAGTTCCTATAGTGCTTTCTAAACTAGTTATTAAATTGCATCTATTTAGTTACCATTTCACTGGGAGATAGGAAGTCTAAAAATAAAACAGAACTTTGGGTTACCTCTCTTCTCCAATCTCATGATGTGGCTGAGAGATGAAAGAGACTGATTACAGCCTAAAAGGGGGAACTAGTTGTGGGAACTGAATAGAAAGTATAGTCTATATCACATGAAATAAATGCTTCTGCTTTTATTACCCTTATACTTAATCCAAGTGAACTGCTTACTAAGATAATGACCCTTTGAGGAGTGATTAATAATATGTTGACAAGAAAGAGGCAACAAAAGTAAGTTAGGGACCAAGCAAAAGAATTGCATAAATCATAATCCTAGGTAGATAAGATCCCAAGAAAACCATAGTGGGACAGAGCACTTAAAGTGATACTATATGTCCATAGTCTTGCCTATTCGAATAGAGGATGAGTATCAAACACAAGTCACCACATTGCCTCTATGAACAGGAAACAACTAAAGTATTCAAGAGTGAGTAAAGGCCTATCAATACAGAGGAATAGTGTAACACAATGAAAAATGAGAAGTATGAAGGATAATAAGAAATTTGGAAAGTTTAGAAAGTAATTCAAAGAGAAGAAAGCAAAATCAAAAGGACACCAAACACTTTAACTACAAGAAGGAAATATATATGTATGTATATATATGTATATATGTATACATGCATATAGACATAAATAGACAAAAAGAACATATGGGGATACAGAAATGTCGTTGTTTGTCCTTCATTCTCATGACTTGCAGTGAACTGGATTTAAGTGAGGGAGGGCTGTGCAAGGTCACCAACCTCATTCTCTCTTCCAGAGCCATCTGGATCTAGTGGCAAGATATATATCAGGATGACTGGAGATGGCCCAGTTGTTTAAGGAAACTGGGGTTAAGCGACTTGCCCAAGGTCACCCACATAGTAGTGCCTGAAGTGAGATTTTTAACTCAGATCCTCCCAACTTTAGGGTCAGTACTCTTATTCACTTTACTACCTAGCTGCCCTGAATACAAAAGTAGTAATTAATGAGCTACTATGGATATTTACGTAGAAATTAATTTTCAAGTTTATATAACTATAAACATATGGTTGATTGCTAAAAATTAAGCACAAATTATTTACTTTTTTAGAAGAAATTTTGCATTGTTAAAGAGCAGAAGAGAATGTGGATTAACAAATTATGAGAGTTCAGGTTGTTTTTTTTGTTTTTGGTGAGGTAATTGGGGTTAAGTGACTTGCCCAGGGTCACACAGCTAGTAAGTGTCAAGTGTCTGAGGCTGGATTTGAACTCAGGTCCTCCTGAAGCTAGGGCCAGTGCTTTATCCACTGTGCCACCTAGCTGCCCGAGAGTTCAGTGTTTTTAAAAATTAAATTGTAGAAGTGGCAGAGCTCTTGGTGGGTGAAATTAAGGCAAAATAGGCTGGCACCAGTCTCTGTGTTCTGTTAAAGGAAAGAAGATGGCACTAGAGCTAAAATACTCAAAAGTAGTAAAAATCAGAGTAACACTGGCAGAAGGCCCCAGCTCCTACCAGATTCATTTTTTCTTCCAGAAGAGGAAAGGTTGGCTCCAAAAGAAAGGAGTACCAGAGGGGAGGTTGTTCCAGACAAAAGTAATGGGCTCAGCAAAGACCAATGATGCTAGAGAAAGAATGAGACCCACAAAATTCGGTTGAGCTGTAACAGCCTCTAGCTGAGTCAAAGAGTTTTACTGTGATATTTAAACATTGAGATGTTGTCACTGTATCAAATGAGAATAAGCTGAGTGAGACAGGGACAAAGGAATAAAGAGAATGCAGAAAACCTATTAAGAAGTGACACAATATACTCTGCACTGAAAAGATTTCTTCCCCATTTTATCCTTTGCTCTATCTGGAAGCAAGTTTATTTATATTTTAAAATGAATTTGTTTTTTTCTTTACAGATATATTTCTTTTATTTATTTTTATACAGAATATGAAGGTTTATTTCAAAAAGGAATATTTTTACCAGGATACACAGATGCACTTAATGTAACAGTACAGATATATTTCTTTCTATGTTATTGTTCAGTCATTCAGTAATGTCTGATGCTTCATGATCATGTGGACCATACTGTCCATTGGGTTTTCTTAGCAAAGATACTGGAGTGGTTTGCCATTTCCTACTCTAGTGGATTAAGGCAGTGGTTAAGTGACTTGCCCAGGGTCATACAGCTAGTAAATTCTGAGCTCAGATTTTAACTCAGGTCTTCCTGACTCCAAGCCCTGAACTCTATCCACTGAGCTATCTAGTTATCCTGATTTCTTTATGTAGACAGTAGTAAATCTTTGGTCTTCATAATTTTCCAGGCCCAAAGTATTTTATGCTTAACCTGCTGTGCCTTATGGACTACCTAGAAAAGATTGTCTGGTGAGTCTGACTTCTGATAAAAACGTGGTCTGAAGAAGAAATTCAATAACTTCTGGAACACATGCTCTAAAACCTCAAAAGAGAATAGGAATATCATTATTATGTGTGCAATTTGCTCTCTTCAACAAGTCTTTTAAATTCCAAGTGAATACTCCATGTCTTCTCTTGTCTCTCCCAATGAAGCTGAGTGCAGAAGTGGGAACACAGTAAATATGGCTCAAGTGAAATATACTGGAGAGATGTAGCCAAAATGGTGGCATAAAGAAGCACTTAATTGAGCTTTCCCAAATATCCCTCCAAACAATTCTAAAATAATGCATCAAACCAAATTCTGGAATACCAGGGAAAGAATGGTCAAGTAAAACAATTTTCCAGCCCACAACAATTTAGGAGGTCAGCAGGAAAAGCCTATCTTACTGGGGTAGTGGTGGGCCTTGGGAGTGAAGCACAGGCTGGGCAGCACCTAGGGGGTGGCTACATTAGTAGTGGCAGCAGCTTCAGGAGCTCTTAGCCTATTGACTGAGGTAAGCGGGGAGGGGGAATGTTAAACAAATAGTCAGAAGGAGATTTCAAGGGATCCTTTGCTGGCACTGGGTTTAGGACCTTATTACATTGCCCATAAACAGTTCCAGGTGACACTCCCAGGACCAAAAGAAGCAATGGCACTTAAGGCTGCAGAGGAGCAAGGCCCTATGTCAAGGTTCCAGGTAGGAGAGAAAAGCTTGTGGTCACTAGCTGGTGCAGTAGAGAACCTGGTCTCACTTCCAAGACAGAAGAGAGTGCTAGCAATTGTGGCTGCAGGAGAGCAGGGAACATGGTCACCATCCCAGGGCCAGGAGGAGTGCTAGTGTTGGTGGCTACAGGGGAACAAGGTCCCTTTCTAGGTGAGGAACAGAGCATAGGCCAGAAGAGAAGTAAACACACCTTTCCTTAGACCATACCACCTTGGAAGTGCTGAAAATCTACAGCCCCCTATGGCTAGCTCCTAAAACAGCAGCAAAAAAGGCCTAAAGTTTGGAACAGTGCACCCTAGAAACAGAGCCAACTTTAACATAAAATTAAGTCAAGAAATAGGCTGGAAAATGAAAAAACAACAAAATCCCTGACCTGAACTAAGTTACTATGATGACAGGGAAGATTGGAGACAAAGATGTCAAAGTAGCAACATGCAAAGTCTCAGAGAAAAATTTGGACTGGAATTCCTGGAAGAACTCCAAAAGGATTTTCAAAATCAAATAATAAAGGTAGAAGAAAAATTGGGAAAAGAAATGAGGGTAATGAAAGGAAAGAAAATTATGAAGAGAGAGTCAACAGCTGGGTAAAAGAGGTATAAGAAAATTTTTTTTCTTTTTTTCTTTTTTTTTAATTAGTAAAGTATTTAATTTTTTTCCTGTTACATGTAAAGATAGTTCTCAACTTTTGTTTATACAAGCTTTCCAATTTCAGATTTTTCTCCCTCCCTCCCCTCCCTCCCCCCTCCCCTAGACAGCAGGTAATCTGATATAGGTTATATATATATATACACACACACACACACACACACACACACACACATATATATGTATATATAAGAGGTATAAAAATATTAAAGAAAGTAACACCTTAAAAAAAGAACTGGCAAAATCGAAAAAGAGGCACAAATGCTCACTAAAAAAAAAATCCTTAAAAATTAAAATTTGGAAAGCACAAACTGACGACTTCATGAGACACCAAGAAACAAGAAAATAAAATCAAAAGAACAAAAAAAAATAGAAGAAAATGTGGAATATCTCATTGGAAAATCAACCTTCAGGGGGTAGCTAGGTGGCACAGTGGATAAAGCACTGGCCCTGGATTCAGGAGGACCTGAGTTCAAATCTGGCCTCAGAGACTTGACACTTACTAGCTGTATGACCTTGAGCAAGTCACTTAACCCTCATTGCCCCCCCCAAAAAAATTATGAAGGAAAACTACCCTGATGTCATAGAACCATAGGGTAAAAGAGAAATTGAAGGAATCCACGGATTACCTCCTGAAAGACATCCCAAAATGAAAACTTTTAGGAATATTATAGACAGATTCAAGAGCTCCCAGGGAATATTTATATCTTTACATGCTTACATCAATAAAATAGAGAAAGAGCAAATCAACAAATTGGACGTGTAACTAAAAAAAACTAGAAAAAGAACAAATTAAAATCTCTAATTAAACACCAAACTAGAAATTCTGAAAATCAAAGGAAATATACAATTGAGAGTAAGAAAACTCATTGAACTAAAACTAGAAACTGTTTTCATGAAAAAAACAACAATAAAACAGACAAACCATTGATTAATTTGATTTTTTAAAAAGAAAACCAAGTTAACAGTATCAAAAATGAAAAGGGTAAATTCACCACCAATGAAGATGAAATTAAAGCAGTTGTTAGGAGCTATTTTGCCCAACTGAATGCAAATAAATCTGACAATCTAAGTGAAATGGATGAATATTTGCAAGAATGTAAACTACCCAGATTAAGGGAAGAGGAAATGGAATGCTTAAATAACCCCATCTTAGAAAAAGAAATTGAACAAACTTTAAGAAATGACAAGCGGGGGCAGCTAGGTGGCACAGTGGATAAAGCACCAGCCCTGGATTCAGGAGGACCTGAGTTCAAATCCAGCCTCAGACACTTGACACTTCCTAGCTGTGTGACCCTAGGCAAGTCACTTAACCCCAATTGCCTTGCCAAAAAAAGAAAAAGAAAAAGAAATGACAAGCAGGATGGTTTCAGAAAAATGTAGGAAGACTTACATGAATTGATGCAAAGTGAAACAAGCAGAACCAGGAGAATATTTACATAATAATAGCAATATTGTATGATGAAAAACTGGAAATAACTTAGCTATTCTCAGCAATACAGTGATCCTAAACAATTACAAATTATTTAGTATGGAAAGTGCTATCTACTTCCAGAGAAAGAACTGATAAGTAGAAGTGTGCATAGTATGTGTGTATAGTATATAGAGATAGAGATAGATAGATGTAGGTATAAATGTAGATGTAGATATAGATGTAGATGTAGATATAGAGATAGAGATACATATAGATATAGATATATCTATGTCAAATGGTGCAGGATGGGGAAGGAGGGAGGGAGAGAGATAGTTCAGAACTCAAAATGTAACAAATAAATAGAGCTGCCTATTCGACCATTAAAAATGAATGTTAAAAAATTTTGTTTACATGTAATTGAGAAAAAATAAAATAAAAATTCAATGTTAAAAAAAGAACTGTATTGACAATGCAGTTTTAAGCTATGAGACATTTGGGATATGTGAAATATACACAAATGCACAAGAATGGACAAAAAGAACAGAATGGGATAGAGAGGGAGTAATTAATAGGTACTATAGATTTTTATGTGGAAATTCATTTTTATGTTTAAATCATTAAATATGTAAGGTTGATTGGTTTTGTTTCTCCTTAAAGTGCATAATAAATTACTTTAAAAGAACATTTGTATAATCGAAGAGTATACAAGAATTTGGAATGACCCAGAGGAAGGGGAATGACATTTGTGTGAACTAGTAACTGAAGGGATGGAGGGATAGTGGAAGGGGATGGGTGGTAAATCAGACATCTTTTGTAGCTCCCTTCTCTCCTTCTAACACCAAGTCAAAGCCCTGCCCATGATACAAGCCCTACATCGAAGTTTCTCCCCAGCAGGTTGCTCACATGTCTGCCCAGGTTTCCTCATCAGTAAAATGGGAATAATAATAGCACCTACCTCCCCTGGGTTATTATGAAGCTAAAATGAGATATATGTAAAGAACTTTGCAGACCTTAAATCACTATACAAATACAATCATCATCACCACCACCACCATCATCTTCAGCCCTAGGGGACAGAGCATGAATGGTTTTGAGGTATCTATCTGGGGTTAGAAAGCCTACCAGCTGGAGAACAGCTGCAGAGTAACGGAGACAACGTCGCAACACCCGCAAGGCCCCTCTATTCATCTTGGCCAGCGCTCGTTGCAACTCAGGAAGTGTGTAACATCGATTTTCTTCCTGGGGCAACCAGGAAACAGAGTGTAGCTCTTGCAGGAACCTGGGAGGAAGGGCCCACAGAATGTTAGAATCAAAGTTTCTTG
The DNA here is from genome assembly GCF_019393635.1 of Dromiciops gliroides. Classification (NCBI taxonomy): domain Eukaryota; kingdom Metazoa; phylum Chordata; class Mammalia; order Microbiotheria; family Microbiotheriidae; genus Dromiciops; species Dromiciops gliroides. The sequence continues at coordinate 585,820,844 of NC_057863.1, read as the reverse complement.
TGGCCAGGCACACAAAGGGACAGGGTCCATTTGCAGCCTTCCTACTTCCCTTCTCTAAATATCCTTATGAAATTATATCCCTTCCTAAGCCCGATTATCTCTTAGGTTTTGGGCAACCTCTGAGAAATCAGGGCCACAACTTGCAAAATCTTTCTTCTCTTGCTTGATCTGGGTAACTGAACCATCTCCCAAGTAGTCTGGTTTATACTGTGAATCTCTCCAGTGTGAATTGTTTGTACTATTTTACTTTGTTTTTTTGGAAGGCAGTCCTAAAATCACTTTCAAACCTCAAAAGTGGTCTGGTTCATCCCCTTTCCAATTCTTAAGACTTCAGAATTGTCACCTCACACAAGGTGTCCTTCTAGTTGCTCTTTTCATCTTGTTATATCTTCCTTGAGCTGCAATTACCAGTTTTCAAGATTTGGATGAACCAAGATTTATATGGGGATAGGAGAATAGTTCCTGTTTAGCTTCCATGCCTGCCTTTGTTTGTGTTTGTCTTTCTTTCTTTCTTTCTTTCTTTCTTTCTTTCTTTCTTTCTTTCTTTCTTTCTTTCTTTCTTTCTTTCTTTCTTTCTTTCTTTCTTTCTTTCTTTTCCCTCTCCTCTCCTCTCCTCTCCTCTCCTCTCCTCTCCTCTCCTCTCCTCTCCTCTCCTCTCCTCTCCTCTCCTCTCCTCTCCTCTCCTCTCTTCTCCTCTCCTCTCCTCTCCTCTCCTCTCCTCTCCTCTCCTCTCCTCTCCTCTCCTCTCCTCTCCTCTCCTCTCCTCTCCTCTCCTCTCCTCTCCTCTCCTCTCCTCTCCTCTCCTCTCCTTTCCTTCCCTCCCTCCCTCCCTCCCTCCCTCCCTCCTTCCCTTCCTTCCTTCCTTTTTTTTGGTACCTGGACTTCTATTGGCCTAACATAACATTGGTGTTTTTCTTCAGCAAAAAGTTACCTATAGTGATTGGGAAAAGTGGGTCAGTAGGATCAAGAACTGAGGGGTGCAGAACAGTGGCTGAGGAAAAGTGCTGCTAGTCTCTATAGCTAAAAAAAAGAATGTGCATCTAGGCTAGCATGAGGCGTTACCATCTTTGGCCTGGGCTAATCATACAGCTACACTAAACTCCCTAAAGGCAATGACCACAGAGTTTCCTCTCTCCTATGACAGAGCTTAGCATAGGGCCAGCCACATAATAAGTGTTCACTAGAGATTTACTGATTGCTTAGTTTAAAAGGAAACTCCTTTCTTACTTTCTGGCCCCAGAGAAAGGTTAAGACCTATCTTAACTTCTTCCTCTGAAGGGCTAGCAACAGGCTTTCCCTCTTAAGATTAGCTGCTTATGAGAGGCAAAAACGCTACATGCTCACTAGATTGGGCCAGACCCTTCTTGGCTACCCTACTCTCCTTAAAGGAAAAGCCTGATAGAAACCCAGCTGGGGGAAAAAGAGACAAGAGCAAGGAATGGAAAGATTAGGATGAGATAGTTTGTGGTAAAACTCAAGGAGGCAGGAGAACAAAGGCAATAGGAAATCTAGGATAGCAAATCTAAAGAAGAGGGGTTGGGAAATTGGGAGAAAGGAAAGAGGAAAAATTCCCCACTCTGCATATATCCTTCCTGAAGATCTTGTGATCAAGAAGTCACCATCTGTTTATTTCATATTAAGTGGCCATGTGGTTCATGGGAAAGGATGATTATGTATTAGGTAAGCCATGAGCCAAGAGAGAAGAACTGAACCAACTATGAAGAAAGGGTAAAATCTGGATGCCCGAGTGGGGAAAAAATAATGGACTAAAAGATGAGAGACCTGAGTTATAACAGCCAGGAAATCCATCATTCATGCTCTCTTCAAGATCTACTAGCCAATCCTGAAGGACCCAGTGATGAGGCCTGGTCTAGAAATGTTGAACCAAGGCTGGCCATTAAATTAGAGAAAAGCCTAAAAAGAAGATAGACTTCTTAGAAATGCAAAGAAGGGAGGGACTAAAGTGAGAAGGGACTGGAATAAGGGATCTGAATGAGACATGCCTCCTGTCCCTCAGGAAATTGATAGACTTGTCTTTCCCTGCTCCTCATATATTGTCCAGAACATAGTCCTGCTGACAATCAGGAAAAAAGCTGTTGTTGCTTCAAGTGTTAACAAAGTGACAGATAAAGGTAGAGAATGTGGCATTTTGTCACATGCATAGTGAGGGTAGAGGGCTGAGGATAAGAGGAAAGAAAATCCCACCTGTTAATGTGGAGCAGACAAACCCCAAAGTGGGGTATAGCAAAGAGTAGGTAGTTCCTCAGGAAATCCCGGCGTTTCTTCAGCACCTGCAACTTAACATTCTTCCTCCAGCTATAGATGAAAAGTCAGAATTCTCTTCAAACTTCCTTCCCACCCACCCTCTCTTGACTCTTATTCTAATCCCACAATTCTCTATCACCACTGAAGTCCCCTTTGGCTACAGCAAAATTCACAATCTCATCTCCCCATAACCTGTCCCTTTACCCATCTTTTCCATTCCTTCTACCACCTCCCCCTGTCTTTGTACTGCTGCTTCACTCATCCACTCCCAACCACTTGACACTTACCAAATAAAGGCCTTCCTCACAAGATAATGCTTGAAGAAAGGGATGTCTTGGAGTTGTTGCCAGAGCACAGAATGCCGGTGCCAGATACCCAGTGCTATTAATTCACTGCCTTCCACAGGATGAACATGCAGGACTCCAAAAGGAGAAAAGATGTAGTGCTCTGGTTTTGCCCGGTTCTGTGGCACCACTGTCAGGCTATATGGCCTATGAAGAGAATGTTCTGACCCATGAACATACAAACATACCCTCAACCCCAACAACTGGGTTGTATTGCCTAGGAAAAGAGGACAGAGAAGGAGGAGGTGAGAGGGTAAGAGGGTAGAAAAAAGTAGGGGAAAGGGGGATGAGAGGAGGAGAGTAAGAGGAATAGGAGAAAGAAATTATAATGTTCAAAGAGGAAAGAACAGAAGAGACAGCCAAAACCACAATGCAGCCAAGAGAGAGAAGATCACAGTAAGGATCATTTTAAATGAATCTTAGTTTCCAGGCCCACACAGATAACATAAGGATATGATACTGGAAGCACACTGGTAACTGCTGAGAAATCATGAAGAAAGAAAGATGCCAAAATAATGGGAAAAAGTCAAAGGTTCTCCCTTCATTGGAAACTACAAACTTTTGATGTCTGGTAAATTCATAAAGCGATTTATTAATTAGTAAGTCTTTGAAGGAGTAATCACAATCGAGTGGCATGAATTCACTAAGAACAATTTATGCAAACTAACTGCATAGGTTTACTTGACTAGGAGATTAATTAGGGAAATGATAGTATAACTAAATTTTAGCAAGGTGTCTCATAATATTCTTGTGAGCAAGAGGTAGTGACGAAGATGGGCAGATAGTGAGTTCGTAGCTTTGTTTAGATTTGTAGCACAACCATATACAAAGAATGGTGATGGATGTCACCATGGAAGAAGGTATTTAGTGGCCTAACACATGTCCTTGGTCCTATTTCATTCAACATGTTTATCAATTACTTTAATACTTAGAATACATGTTTACTAAATCTGAGAATGTAGTATTGATGGGAGCAAAAGTCAATACAGCTGGATAATACAATCAAGATTGGAATAAATTTCTAGAGCCTAGAATGATTAACTATATCTAAGCAAATAGAATTTAATATAGGTAAGGGAACAGGGAAAGAGAATAAACAATTAAGTATCTGTTATGTGCCAGGCACTGTGCTAAGTACTTTACAACTATTATTTCAATTGATCATCTTATCAACTCTGGAAGGTAGGTGCTATTATTATCCTCATTTTGCAGGTAAGGAAACTGAGGCAAACAGAAGTCAAGTGATTTGCCCAGGATCACATAGCTAGTAAGTATCTGAGGCCAGGTTTGAACCCAACTCGTCCTGATTCCAAGCCCAGCTCTCTATATTGCACCACCTAGTCTCTCTAATCAGGTTACTGCACTTTAAAAAAATAGATCCATCAGTAACTGATATAAGAGACATGGCTACAAAACAATTCTGGGGTTTTATTAAACTATGTGAGAAAATAATTATCAATAATGGTTTTTTTGGGGGGGACCCAGGAAGGACTCAGTCTTTGGTTGGCTTTCTATTCCCCACACCCTACCCCCACTTAAGAGATCAGTTTTTAGGAGGGAGCTCTAATCCTGTGCAGAGCTTACAATCGAGGTGGAGAATAGACTCAAGCCACATCTATTTGAACACACCTTTGTCTCAGAGGGTTCTGTCTTCCACTAGACTCTGATGTCATCACTATACAGCTCATTTTAATATGGACCACCTTCAAGTCACGTCAACCAATGGAATTGAATGATGCTAGCCAATTAGCTTTGATCAGTGTGTAAGAGCCACCTCTATTGGAAGAGGAAAAAAGATTCAGACCATGAGGTGAAGGCCATTCTTGGCTTGCACTCCAGGCTCGGAAAGCTGTCTGAGTGCTCTCCTTTTTAGGTAATGTAGGGATTCTGAGCTCTGCTTGGGGCCATGTGCTCTCTCTTACAAATATAAGCTGAGGGTTTTCTGCTTGTGTTAAATGCCACTCGGTCAATACTCTACTAACATTAAATATACTTTAATAATAAATGCTTACTGCCAAAAATGGGTGCGGTAGCCATTAATTTATAAGTAGCAATATTTTAGAAAAAGCCAGTCTGGCCCCCAGTAATTTAGTTAAACCCAGCCCAGCTCCCCAATAATTTATATAACTCAACTATGTGAGCTTAACAAATCAACAAGATGATGTGTCAAACAAAAAATGCAATGCTGAATTAATATAATATCAAGAACCAAACAGGAAATGTTATAGTTCAACTTGACTTCACGTTGCTCAGGACAAATCTGAGTATTATAATCAGCTTTGAGTGTTGTATTTTAGAAAGGACATTGACAAAGTAAAGTAAGTCCAGAGGAAGATGGTGATATGCTGCTCCACTAGGTTCTATCTTAGAGTCATATGAACTATGTCTTCCATGGCACAGACTAAAAGTTTCCTAGCTGAGGAATGAGGACAGGCAAGAAGATTCATGCTCGGGAAGGATCCAAAAAGGCATCAGAAAGGATGTAAAAGTCAGTCTGGAAATATGGGGTGCTGAATGGAGGAAACACAAGACAGTACTAGGCCCAATAAATGAAAAGTCGCGGAGAGAAAGTTTTTAGTTCAATACAAAAAATACTGTATTGACAATTACAGCTGTCCAAAAATGGAAGAGACTACCTTGGGAGATAAGTTAATGGAATTGTTCAAACAAGCAGGATAAACATTAGCAAAGAGGATTCTTGCACTAAAAAGGGAGGCTGGACTAAATGACCTCTAGAATAATTTCTAGTGCTAGGATTCCAGGCCAAGGAAAGGAGGCCAGATAAGGATAGGATGAGGGATTTGGAGGAAAAGGACAAAGAAAGAGTCAAAGGAGGAAGGCAGGACTTAGGGCAGGGAGCAAAAGGGAAGAGGTCAAAGAAAGAGGGTTCCTGGAGTACATAGGCCTGAACTAGGTGTGCCTGGGAACTAAGTCCTTACCTGAAATGCCGAGTAGCAGCCAAATTGAGGTAGATGAAGTGGATCTGAGTTAGGTATTTGGTCCTCCGAAGAAGAGAAATGATTTGGTTCTTTAGCAGAATAGTCTGAGGTGTGTGGACAGAACTTGACCTTCGAGAGCTCCTTTCTTCAGTAACAGTTAATGATAATAGCTGAGGTGTGTATCTGTATAATATAATATAGAAAACATTATCTGTATAATATAGAAAATATGGGGCAGCTAGGTGGTGCAGTGGATAAAGCACTGGCCCTGAATTCAGGAGTACCTAAATTCAAATCCAGCCTAAGACACTTGACACTTAGTAGCTGTGTCACTTAACCCTCATCACCCTGCAAAAACAAAAACAAGATAATAATATAGAAAACATTATATTATAATATAATAAAAAGAGAAGGAAGAAAAGGGCAAAAAAAAGGGAGAGAAGAAAGGTAATAGGATCCCTATGCCTAGAATTAATTACTAAGGAAAAGAAGACAGTTCAGGCCCAAGCTATGCTGATTATTTTCCATCAGGGCAGAGGGAGGTTATATGCTCATCCTTGATGTACAGATCAATAAGGAGGAAGAACTGGTAGAGCAATTCTTCAGGGAGATAATGGTATAAGGAGAATCTGGGTTTACCTACACAGATATTGACACTCACATATGTAATTGGGGAAAAAGAAATTTTTTTTAAGTAAGTTAAAGGGCAAAAAGGGACCAAAAAAGGTTGGGAACCCCTGTCCTATAGAAAATCCTTTTTCCTTTTAGATTGTAATGAACAGGGGCGGCTAGGTGGTGCAGTGGATAAAGCACCAGTCCTGGATTCAGGAGTTCCTGAGTTCAAATCCGGCCTTAGACACTTGAAACTTACTGGCTGTGTGACCCTGGGCAAGTCACTTAACCCCCCATTGCCCCGCAAAAAAAAAAAAAAAGATTGTAATGAACATCTTCCAAGATAGTCACAAACACCCACTATTCATATCCACTTTCCTATTTTATGTCTTATTTTTATTAATAATTAGAGAGTCATAGAACAGAATTGTCTCTGTTGTTACAGCTTTCTCCTGGATCTATTTTCCAGGTCAGCTGTTTTTCCAAGAAGATATTTCACATTGCTCTCCATTTTTTTATTCATTTGGGTTTGCTTTATTGTGTTTTGGTTTCTCATAAAGCCATTAGCATCCATTTGTTCAATCCTAATTCTTAGGCAATTATTTTCTTCAGAGAGCTTTTCCATTTAGCTTTTCAAGTTGTTGATGTTTTTTTATGACTTTCCCATATCACTCTCATTTTTTCCTCTATCTCTCTTACTTTATCTTCAAAGTCCTTTTTGAACACTTCTATGGCCTGAGACCAATTCAAATTTTTCTTGGAAGCTTTGGATGTAGGAGCCCTGATGTTGCTATCCTCTTCTGAGGGTGTACCTCAATCTTCCTTGTCACCAAAGAAACTTTTTATGATCTGCATCTTTCCCTGTCTGCTCATTTTGCCCACCTATTTCTTGACTTTTAACTCCTTCTTAAAGTGGGGCACTGCTTCCAGGCTGCACTGTCCCAAGCTTCAAGGGGTCCAAAGTGGTACAATTTAAGGAGTGGCAGGTTCTTCACTCATCTGGTCTGTAAATAACCCCAGGCCTACTTGCTCTTCAACTGGAAAACAAAATTTTTGTTTGGCTGGGGTGATAGCTCCTGCAAGCCTGCACCCCTCTCCCACCTAGGCCACCACCACTAAAGGCTGCTTCCTGGTTCCCAGCAGGGGTAAAACAACTGAGTTGTGCCTCAGTGCCAGCAGAGACACCTGCAATCTCCCCCCAGCCATCTACTCAGCCCTCTCACCAGATCATGAGCTTAGTTCCAGAAGATTCAGGCACTGCAGCCAATTCAGAGGCTCTGGAGGTCTCTTTCTTTGGCACAGCCTTCCTGGGGCTGGATCTGTGTCAGCTCCTGTTGTTACAGCTTTCAAGGAATCTTGTATGATTTTCACATGTACATAAGATAGTTAAAGGACTTCAAAGAAGAATTTTGTCAAACCAAATAAGATATTTTTTATAGTCAACAGAGAATAAGAACAGTAGAATCTTGTCATCTCTGTTAAACTTTTACAAATGATACATTTAGTCACATAGTTAGCTGAAAGATATGAATTACCTACCCACATTTTAACCTAACTCAGACGCTACCTTCTACATTTTAAGTAGTCCCTGATTAACTCCCTTCACCTATCCTTTAAAATAAGTAAAATAATCTTGCCCTCCTTAAACTGAATAGAGTTTGCACCTCTATTACTCTTCTTATGGGTTATTTTGTATTATGGCTATTTGGGCATGTGTATTATACCTCTACTACACTATGAGCATCCTAAGGAAGAATAGTATCTAACTTAAGACACTAGAACCAGTACAGTTGGAAAATTATGTCAACATTTGGTTGCCCAGAAAAGTTCATCAGTATTGTATAACAATTTCATGATGGTGTGCTTGCCTACGTTCTGGATAACAGACAATGCTCTCCTGCTTTCCCAGTCAACAACGGAGTTGAAGCAAGGCCATGTGCTTGCTCCCATGCTTTTTAACATGATGTTTTTGGCAATGTTGTCAGATACCTTCAATAAGGATAAAAACAGGATCATGGTCAGCAACCACACTGATGGTAATTTATTTAACTTGAAAAGGCTACAAACCCAAGACTAAAGTAGAGGTAGAGTTGGTGAATGATTTTTTCTTAGCAGATGACTTTGCACTCAATGCAGCCTCTGAAGCTGAGATGCAACTAAGTATGAATCTATTCTCTGATGCTTGTGCTAATTTTGGCCTAACAATTAACAACATGAAAACACAGGTACTCCACCAGCCAGCACCACACCATCCATATAATGAAGAGGATGGTTTCAGAAAAATCTGGATAGATGTATATGAACTGATTCAGAGTGAAGGGAACAGGTCCAAGAGAACAATGTACACAGTAACAGCAGTATTACGAAGATAAATCAACTGTGAAAGACTTAACAACTATATCATTGTAATGATCCACAACAATTTCAGAGGACTCATGATGAAAAAAGTTATCCACCTCCAGATAGAGAATTGATGGACTCAAGAGTACAGACTGAAGCATATCTTTTTCTCTTTATTTTTGGGGGTTTTTAAATATGGTCAATGTGCAAATGTGTTTTATATGACTTCTTATGTATAATCTTGCCTTCTTGATGGGCAAGGATGGGAGTCAAGGGAGGGAATGAATTTTGAACTGAAAATAAAAAATTAAAACAAACAAAAGATCATAATAGGATCGGATGAAGAAATTAAGAATATTTATACTGGAAAAATACTTTGTAAACACAGGATAATTGCTTTCAAGTATCTGAAGGGCAATATATGAAAGAGGATAATATGGGTTCACTACCAATATCAACACTACCACCACCACTCCCAATCCTTCCTTACACACTTCCTTCTTGCCATTAATTAGGTTCATATAAGCTCATTAGGCTTCTTCCTGAGCACTCTCTTTTCCAATTGGGAGAGAGATGGGGGCTCAGGACAATGCCACATGTACTTATTTGCTAGAGCTTTGTTATCACAGCTCCCAAAATATTAATATTACTCCATGGAGATCAGCACTAGGACACAGGTCCCCCAATATCTAATAACTAGGAGATTGCAAAGCAACAGATTTAGATTCAATATAAGCAAATATTTCCTAATGATTAGCGTTCTCCAAGGGTAGAATGGGTTGCTTTGGGAGGCGGTTGGCTGCCCCATTCCAGAGGGCTTCAAGTAAAAGACCACTTGTTGGAGATATTGTAGAGGGGACTCTTCTTCATGTTCAAGTTGTAGTAGATTAGGGGGCTGCTACATGGCGAAGTGGATAAAGCACCAGCTCTGGATTCAGGAGGACCTGAATTCAAATCCGGCCTCAGACACTTGACACTTACTAGCTGTGTGACCCTGGGCAAGTCGCTTAACCCTCATTGCCCTGCAAAAAAAAAAAGAAAAGAAAAGAAAAGAAAAAGAAAGAGAAGTTGTAGTAGATGGCTTCTGAGGTCCCTTCCAGGTCAGAAAATTTGGCAACTATAACTTTTTTTGTATGAATCTGTGAGTTGATTTTTGTAGGGAATTTCTAATGTGGAACCCCTCCCCCCAATGTAAACTGGTAATTTCTCTACAACTCATTATCTTAGACAGTTGCTGGGGAGGCACTGAAAGATGAAGTCACTTGCACAGCAGCACTTAGCTAGCTATTTAGCTACAAAGCTATATATCTAGCATTTATTATAGTACTTTAAGGTTTACAAAGACCTTTATGTTATATGTTATATACTATTTCATTTGATCTTCACAATGACCCTGAGAGGTAGATACTAATATTAAAGCCCATTTATGAATCAGAAAGTTGAAGCTGAGAAAGGTTAAGTGATTTGTCCAAGGTTACACAGCTAGTTAAGTGTCTGAGGCAGTTTTTGAATTTAGGCCTTCCTGACTCTATCCAGCATTCTACCTACTGCACCACATGGATTTTTATTACTTGATCCTTTCTTGGATTTTGTCTAATTTTCTGAGCATCACAACTGCTATTATTCTTCCTACACTGTTTACTACTCTCTAGGTAGTTATGTAGATAAGTAGTTTGGTGGTTTTACATAAGTAGTTTTCTCCCTCCTCCTTTCTCTTCAGTTTAAAGCCCCCTTCATTAGATTTGTAAACTATCAGTGAAATATGTGCTTATTGATCTTTGTGAGATAAATTCCATCCCTATTTGAGTCTCTCATTCCAATATTTTAAGCTATTTAGGTCAATATATTCCTATGTTTCGTTCTAGAAATCTAAATTCCAAATTTATCTACCATCATCTTAACTTTCATTTTATCAAATTCTCTTTTCTCTTCTACATCATTTGTCTTCAGTGGGCAGGAGTAATTAAAACACTACTTGTACTGTTATAGTCTTTTTCTTGCCTAAGATTTTATAATTTCGGTTTCTTCTGACAATATCCTTTCTGCCCACATGAATCACCAGAAGTGGGTAGTAGCCATCTGTTTTGACAAATCTTAGCAGGTTCTCTGTCACATCTTGGATATATTATTTAGAAAAACAGGAAACCTCTATATCTTTATCAGGTTGTGAAATGGATTTCTCAATAATTCTCACAGCAAAGACTCACTAATTTCTATTATTCTTCTCTTCTTCCAATGGCCCTTACTGGATGAGTTTTTACTTGAAAAACCTAGTAGCTACTTCATCATTTCTTTGAGGACAAGCAATTGCTTTCTCTCAAACCAAGTTCCCTTCTCTCTTCAGGAAGAGTCTCAAATTTGCACTTAGCTCCAAATATTCTTTTCAGTGTCTTCCTTCCTTGAACTATATATAACATTCTTCCCACCACCAACCTTTTAATGCAAGTCAGATTTTTCCTCTATTTCTTCATATTCTTTTTTAACTTCTTTATTTTTTCACACTGAAGTATATCTTCTAATATTTTAAGGATCATTTCATTGTCTCTAATAACCTGGAAGAAGAAACAGCATTCCCTCAAGGTTCTTCATCTATTTTTCCTTGAAGGAGACCAGCCTGCACCATGCAGACAAGTTTCATTAATACCTATGAAGTAGAATTTATCTTCTTGCATAAAGGTCTGTAGGTCATCTTGTTTGTTAAGTATATTTTATGAATTTTTGCAAAAATAATTAAGACCATTGGTTTTATGTTTGCTTCCGGTCTTAGATTTTGTATCCTATGAAATATGAAGTGTTTCTACTGATTTTCTTCTTCCCCTACAGCTTCTCTTTTCCATTTAAAATCCTTTTGATTAGATTTTTAAGAATTCAGACAATTATACAATTACAATCTCTCATTAGATGCACTCCATATACCTATAACTTATGCTGTAGTCCAAAATCTAAGTTTCATCTTCAGATGGTTGGTTGGTTGTTGTCCTTCATGCTCAAAGAAGACCAAAATAACATCACTATATTGGGGTCCAGCTGTGGTTGAGCTCAGACGACTCTACCACAGTTCAGCTCATAAATAGTCCATATGAACATTTGGAGTGGAGATGTCACGAAATTTACACATCTCATGTTTCTTTTGAGCTAAAATCATTTTCAGATACTATCTTCTAAACTAGCTATTAACCTTTTTGAATCCATTCAAAGCCCCCGACTTCAACTGGCAACAGTAATTTTAAAAAAAGACCATCTATGCCCTAAGGTCTTTGGTTTCTTACCATTTCAGTTCCTTGAAATGCTTTCTTTGTTCCTTCTAGTGGTACAATTTGTTACCAGATTAATCTCTAAAAGTGGGTAGTAAGCATTAAATTTGACAAGTCTTAGAAGATTTCCCATCATGTCTTAGATACCTGCTCTGGAAGACACTGGACCTCTTTGTTGTTAATGTCAGGACAACAAATAGCAATAGTCAAAAACCACCAATACTCTTCTTCCTCCAGTCTTTAAACAACCATTCTCTTGATGGGAACTAAGAACTCATTATTTACTAGAGTACAAACAGCTTCTTCCTCCTCCTCCCACTCTGTCTCTCTGTCTGTCTCTCTCTCTCTCACACATACATACACACACATACACACACACACACACCATATACATACATAGATGAACTATGACTAGTATTTGCCTGCAAGTATTCAGTGAACCTTTCTTTTCTGAGTCATATATTTTTACTCTCCAACTTCCTGATTCAAGGATTCCCTCCTACCTCTTCATATCCTTGTCTTCATCATTTTTATCCTGAAGCTCTTCTTTCAGAAGGTACTTAATGTTTATTGAATTGAAAACATGAAATTATATCTTTAAAATGTAACTCCCCTTCTGGGGTACCCCTAACTCATAATTGCAGGTTGGGTACCCCGTGGGGCAAATACTCCTAAGTTCAAGGTGCTCTGTAGGTTCAAACTCCTAAAACTATAGTTCACAAACACCTAATGCTCTCTTTACCTTTAATAATCATCCAGTAGACACAATTAGCTAAAAGCAAAAGCATTTACTGACATTGAATAAAAAGGATAGAAGCTAAAAAACATTCATCTCAGACCTGGGATATATTCTCCCACAAATAAACACATCATGAGTGGGAAGAATGGGCATACATATGGTTTAGATTGCTAGTAAGGTACACACATAGTAAATGTGGTCAGGGCAACTCACCCCTCTGACTCTATAGGTCCCTGTTCTTCTCATGGTGTCCTCAAGCTGCATTATTTATGCTGGGCATAAATAGGTGCTAATTCTCTATTGAATCCATAGCTGGCTTTCTCCTTTGGCTTGGGTAATACTCTTCAGAGCTACCTTAACTGACTTCAGAGCTGGCAAGCTTGCTTTTAAAAGGCCACAAAGGGCAGAGCAATGGCTGAGTATCCACTGATCCAAGTGTAAGCTAAGACCTTCACTCCTCATAAAATGTTAACAAAGTATAAAACACTCCTCTGCATTTTAAGATCTTAACACGGCCTTGTGTGTTACCAGTTCCTTAACTCCTTTAATTTTATCAACTGGGCTGGAAGGTAAAAAACAATTGATTTGAGATGTCCTGATTAACTCCTATACCTCCAACTACATAATACTTCATTTTCCTGATAACCTGGAGAATGGAAAGGCATTTTCTAAGCTCTCTATCTTCCCTTCTGGGAGCAAGACTAGCCTGTATTTTAAACACAGAGGGCACTTAGTTGGCCATGCCAGAAAAGCAAACATCTCACACTGTGTGCAGGCCACTGAAAGCTTCTTCCTGCTCTTCGTCCCTGCTAGAAATGAAACCTCAATCTTCCCTGTTGGTAGCTCTTGTGGCCAATTTACACAATGAACTGCTGAGATAAGTTGGCTATATGGCAGATCTATTCGCTTTGACAGGTGTTCCTGAGTTGGGTTTTATTTTATTTATAGCAGTTTTTCCTACTTTTATTATGAGGTGAGATTAATTTTCTCAATAACCTTTAACTGACAATTAGCAGCTTCCTGCCAAAGGTCCAATGTAATATTTTTTTTCTAGGGGATGGGAAGGAACAGGTCACATATGGGTGATATTGGGGACCTCATAGCTACACAAAAGGGACCAGGACTTTCTCAGGCAGAACCTGCTACAGATTCGAGCTAAAACAAGAAGAGCACTCAAATTCCAAACCCACTGAGTCTTTCCTTGATCTTCTGAAGTCCCTTGGAACTTCATCTCATCTTTCCTTTTCCTCCACTCTTGAACCCTCATCTGTTTTATTCCAAGACTGGGCAATAAACTTCTCAAGAGGTACCCATGGTTGACTGAATATTTCAGGTGGAGAAAGCAGGAGATCAATATGTTATGAATACTGGCTTGGGTCTGGTAGTCTCAGTCTACAGTAAGTAGGTCAAGGAGAAAAAATTGTGCCAGGAGTGTCTAGAAGTAGAGGACAAAAAATAAGCAAGATGGCCTTATTCCCAGGGCCAAAAAGCAAAAATGGTGACAAATTAAGTTGGCTTAGGGCTAAAACATTTGGAGATTATATCAATAAGAGAGCTTGGAACCAGAGCTTCCCCCACCTTCACCCAGAGTACCCAATCAGCCAGAGTTTCTACAACTATGTTGGGTAGGGACTGGAAAGGAGAGAGAAGAAAGGAAAAAAAAGGGAGAATAAGGAGGATAGCCAGAGTTTAGGGTCTTGACTCCTCTCTCTTTTCCCAGGTTTTTGTGTTTGCTCACCTAGCACTACTATCACGATACTCCTCCTCTTCCTCCTCTTTACTGCTGATGTACTTCACAGGGATGTCTGTGGCTAACGCCAAAGGCAAAAGACCAAGCCCATTCATCCAGAAGGCTTCATCTTGGGCCACATCCACTCCCACGATGCCCAGAGCACACTGTAACTCAGGGAGGGTCACAGGGTACACGCAGTTTTCATCCTCATTCTCATCCTTATCCTCCTGCCCTTGTTCAGCCTGGACAAAAGGGCATGGTGGGCTTGGAGCAGCTTGAGAAGGCAGTGTTCTCAGCTTCTTCTGGTGTCTGCAGGAAGTATGGCTGGATGGGGACATCATTGAGGTATCTGGGGGAAAGGTCTGTCTCAGCACCTCCAGAAAATCCACACCAAGCTGCGTCTGGATTTGAGGGGCCCAGAGATATAACTGCTCCAAGAAAGGAAGTATGTCAAGGTGTCCACAAAGCAGAGTCCGGTACGGTGACAGAGAGGCCAACACATTATATAGGTAGTACCAAGCCACAGGACTGCCATCCTGGAGCACAGCAGCCAGAAGAACCTGAAGTTCAGCTAGAAGGAGCTCCACTGCATGGGACTGGCCTGCTTCCAGGGGATGCTGCAGCTGGGCATTGAGCTCATGACGAATGGCCTGAGCCCACAGTTCTGGTTTTGATTGCCAATCCCAGGCTACTGGCTTCACTGGGGGAAAAAGTATAGGAGTGTAAGAGAGGCAAGGCAGGAAAAGTGGGCAGAGCAGGAAGGGAAGAAGAGATGAGTAAGAAGAACTCCAAAATGGGGATATGAAAGAAAAGTCTCAGAAGTCTCCCTGCTTTCCATTTTGTACATCTTAACTCAGTAAGATAGTAGGGGAATTGGGGCAGCTAGGTGGCGCAGTGAATAGAGCACCGGCTCTGGAGTCAGGAGGACCTGAGTTCAAATCCGACCTCAGACACTTAACACTTACTAGCTGTGTGACCCTGGGCAAGTTGCTTAACCCCAAATGCCTCACTAAAAAAAAAAAAAAAAAAGATAGTAGGGGAATACACCAGGTGAAGGATTGCCTAGTCCTGAGTAACTGGAAGGTATGTGGAATGTCTGGGAGCCATCTACCAACCTCTCCACAAGAACAAGGTGATTTAGGAAAAGACTTGGAACTGTGGAGACACAAGGCAATATTTATGGGTAGAGATAGTACAGGGGAAAGGGAATCAGTGCTGAAGTTGGACGGGGCCTCCCCATGGTTTGTAATAGATATCATGCCCCCTGCACCCCATGAGTTTCCAAAGTACCATATTACCTCTCTCCAGCCATTCATCCCACGAGACTTAATAAGGAACCGATTCAATGATATTATAATGTTGGTACCCTGGGGTTCCAGTCTCCCCCCAATCCCTTCCCCTCTTACCTGATCTAATCTCCTGATTAAAGTGTATAGGGGAGGATGGGGGAGGTGAAGGTAAACCATGCTCCTTAGGTGAAGAAGTCCTAGGATAGCTCATGGCCCCTGTGGCAGCGCAGAATCTGAGCCTATTTCCAAGCAACAGCAACCCCCAATCACAGACCTTCCTTTATCACAGCCCCAAGAAACACTGCTGCCACACAATACACCTAAATCACATCTCCACACAGCAATTCAAGCCATACATTCACCAGTCTCACAGAAGCTTCTCCAATCAAGTCTACTTACATATAGTAGTACCCTATTACACACACACACTGCCCCATTCACATACAGAACACACATATACCCCTACCCATCATATTCAGCATACAGCAGAAAAGCTGGCAAGCAGCTAGCATGTGTACATGTGTGCACATGCACGCGTGCGCGCGCGCACACACACACACATACACACACACACCATCGAGCAGTCATACATATCCCAGTCCAGTCATACACATCACCTTAGGGAGCATGAAGTAGTTTTCTGCCAATTCCAGCAATGACCTGAGAAAGAAAGGAGATAGCTCATTAATGTAAGGCAAGAAGAGAAATCTGTATTCAATTCTCTTCCCTTTCCAATAGGCTTAGGAAGGAACAATGTGTGTATGAGTAGAGGGGAGAGTGGGGTAGAGAAGAGACTCTAAGGAGCTCATCGAAGCAGTAGGCGAAATTAGATGGGGAGGGAAGACAGGTAGGAAGGAAGGAAGAGAGGCTATGAAGGAATGACACAAGATATCTTTTTCATTTGATCCTCTATATTCTGTACCTCATCTAGCTTTCTAGCTTTAACACACTCTCACATTATTCTTCTCCATTTACTCTATACTCCATTGAAACCAAAATAAAATTCTTGGTTCTTTTTCATCTCAACTCATTCATCTGGATCTACTTCAAATGTCATTTCCTTCAGAAAATGCTTTTTGATTTTCCCCCAACAAAAAGCAACTCATTCCCTCTCCTGAATTTCCACAACACTTAGTCTTTACACTTCTTATGGCCTTGTATGAAAAGTATTCTCATATAATAGGGATAATTGGGAGAATCCCACATCTGCTAGACTGGAGCATTTTCCCAAGAGCTGAGCATGTATCCTGGCCCCTTTTAGTGGGCAGGTCCTTTTACACTAAAACCAGAGGTTTCTAATTGGTTTCACCTCTCTCCCCTAAAAAACCAAACCGCCCTAGACACAAAAGATTCATAAATATGTACTGACAAAAACAACACATGAAATAGTAACTGAGAAATGCTATTATATTTTCCTGGGAGATAGATACTCAAAGATCACTTTGTGAGCCTGCTGAACAGTCATTTTACCTTCACCTCAAGGCCATAAAAAGGATAAAGATCAAGTGTTACGGAATTAAAATCCTACCTCTGAGGCATGAACCTAGGTGAACCTGGACCAATCACTTAATCTCAGCCTCAGTTTCCCAGCAGTAAAATGGAGATAATAATAGTACCTACTTCACAGAATTATTATATGGATCAAATCATATAACCTTTATAAAGTTGTTTTGCAAACGTGAAAGTGCTACATGATTGTTAGATGTTATTATCAATGTTTTTGTGAGCTATGTGACACTGGGCAGTCAATAAGTCTCTATGTGTCTGAGGCAACTCTCTAATATCTACCTAAGTCAAAGAGTTTTTCTTGCTGATGATATCACGGATCCTTCCTGTTAAGCTCTTGCCTCCTTTCCTGGATTATAAAATGCCTGAGAGCTGGGACTTTATCTTACACATTCATTCATTTGAGAAACATTGCTTAAGTATCTACTATGTGCTAGGTACTGATGACACAAAATTTAAAATTACGCAGGTCCCTCACCTCAAGGAGATTATAATATAATGGGAGAGGATTTAAGAGAATAAGTAATAAACACAAATGGCTATGATACAAGCTAGCATATAAGCATATAGGAAAGGTTAGAGTGTCATGGAAGAGGAGTCATGCTGAAGTTGGTGATACCCTGCTGAGAGGTATGGAAGCAACAATTTATCTACCTAAGAAGATCAGGATAGAGATGTGCTTCCTCTTAGAATGAGCACCTCTAAGATTTGTCAAATCTGAGGACCATTAATCATTTATGATCATTCACAGGAAAACAAAAGGAGGAATCTGATAAGAATCTTTAAAGATTATGAAAATCTAGTCAGGAAAGTGGAAGTTTTTCATCACTAATGCCACCTTAAAGGGGGGAACATATAATGTGGTAAGTGAACAGGTACCTAAGTGAAAGGTGTTGTAAAACAAGATTTGATTCTAAAGCCAAGGACAGAGTGGATCCAACAAAGCATGGAAAAGATAATTAAAAGGCAAAAAAATAGGGGCAGCTAGGTGGCGCAGTGGATAAAGCACTGGCCCTGGATTCAGGAGAACCTGAGTTCAAATCCAGCCTCAGATACTTGACACTTACTAGCTGTGTGACCCTGGGCAAGTCACTTAACCCTCATTGCTCAACAAAAAACAAACAAACAAACAAAAACAAAACAAAAAGCAAAACAAAAAGGCAAAAAAATAAAGGAGAGGGAGGAAAGTGTTCATATATATCAATTAAAGTAGATTATCAGAGAGAAGAGCAGCTATGTGATAGTAGGAATAGCAAGTGGGAAATAGGAATAAGAGCTATAACTTCACTAGTATACAGACTCCCAGAAGAAGAAAATCCTGCTACAGGTCAGCAAATTCTTTGGAACATGTATTGTTTTATATACTATGTATGTATATGTTTATATATACATATGTGTAATACATATCTAACATACAATACACATCATTTCAAAGAGTTCCTTAGAGCACTGAGAGGCTAAGTGACTTCCCCAAAGTTACAAAGACCCAGGTCTTCCTGGTTCCATCACCACTATGCCATGCTGCCTCTCAAGATACTGTACAATTCACCAAAGATAAAGACAGGCAAAGGGGCTAGCGATAAGATTAACGTCCTCAAATGTTTCTGTACCAGTGCACAAAATAAAAGTAGGAAACTGAACTAGAAATCTTGAAGCAAGGAAGAAAAAATATCCTCAGAGATATCACTCAGAGTTAGAATACAGTAATGGAGGGGGCAGCCAGGAAGACCTGAATTCAAATCCGGCCTCAGACACTTGACACTTACTAGTTGTTAAAAAAAAAAATACAGCAATGGAAGATGTCACATGAATTTTCTTAGCAATTTGATTAGCTAATACTAATGAGCCAGAATGAGTGAGAAACAAATTTTAATTAGACTCAGTGTGGCATTCTCTACCAGCAGTTGATGGCAAATGTGCCATTCACGATTCAACAAACAATATTTATACATTATATGAAACTAAGAAAAAAAAGATAGTTATTCATTAAAATACAGGGTCATACAAAGAAAAATAGTATACTTGTTAAAATAAAATGTATTCAGGCAGCTGGGTGGTGCAGTGGATACAGCACTGGCCCTGGATTCAGGAGGACATGGGTTCAAATCTGACCTCAGACACTTGACACTTACTAGCTGTGTGACCCTGGGCAAGTCACTTAACCCTCATTGCCCCCCCCCTTCCCCCACCCCCGCAAAAAGAAAAAAAAAGAAAAAAGAAAAAGAAAATGTATTCAGTTTGCTACAAGAAATAGATAGAGGAGTTATCTTCTTAGAAGAGCTAGTTTCAATAAATAAAAGAGAAAGTCTGTCAGGCCAGACAAGGGAGAAGGACACTCTCAGGAGTAAGAAATCCCCGACTTTCTGCAACTAAGTATTTTCGTACTGATAAGAAGAGATAAGAGACACTGAAGGACACTGGATGCTGTATCTGGTCTTGTTCATGATGGTGTGGAGGGGGAAGGAGGGTTATGTACCACAAAATTCAGAATGAAATGGAGTCAATTGTGGTCTCTCAAAAAATTCACTTTCAATGAAGGGTACACATACGCTGATGGATCTGTGATTTCCCCATCTCTTCATTTTGTTAATGCTCAATAAATAAATGGCTAAAAGATATTTTCTAAATAAGAAACATAAAGTACCAATAATCACATGAAAACGTACTCATATCATTAACATAAGATGTACATTAAAACAACTCTGTTGCTTTCCCTCATACTCAAATTGTCAAAGATGATAAAAGAAAGCAATAGTCAATGCTATTTGTCCAGGACGATGTTTCTTATAAAACCTGTCAGAATTTGTATTACCTTGGCATATTCTCTAGAACCTAGACTCACCTCTCCCACCCCAGTGAAACATATAAGAATAGGGGGCAACTAGGGTACAGTGGATAGAGCACCAGGCCTGGAGTCAGGAAGACTCATCTTCCTGAGTTCAGATCCAGCCTCAGACACTTACAAATTGTGTGATCCTGCACAAGTCACTTAACCCTGTCTGCCTCAGTTTCCTCATCTGTTAAAAAAAAGCCAGAAAAGGAAATGGCAAACCACTCCAGTATCTTTGCCAAGAAAACCTTAAATGGGGTCACAAAGCATCAGACATGACTGAAAAAAACTACTGCATAATAACAAGAGAAACAAGAAGAGAACATTAAATTTATAAGACATAATTAATATAACTGTCAAATATATAAAAGAAAAGTTAACATCATTACAAGAAGGTTAGAAAGTTAGAAGTCCAATAACAGGCACACTAATACATTGT
This sequence comes from Dromiciops gliroides, assembly GCF_019393635.1. Classification (NCBI taxonomy): domain Eukaryota; kingdom Metazoa; phylum Chordata; class Mammalia; order Microbiotheria; family Microbiotheriidae; genus Dromiciops; species Dromiciops gliroides. Next base: position 585,800,555 of record NC_057863.1, on the reverse strand, counting down.
TGGTGGAAATGTGAATTGGTCCAATCATTCAATAAAACAACTTAGAATTATGTATGAAGTCACTGTTTATACTCTTTAAGTCACCATTACTACCATACAACAAATACTCTGAGGTCAAAGAGAAAAGAAAGCTTGCATCTATACCAAAATAGATGCAGCAGGACTTTTAAGAGCAAAAAAAATGGAAACAAAGTAAATACCCAGTAATTGGGGAATGATTAAACAAACTGAAATATGATGTAACACAATATTATTGAACCACAAAGAAATTATATAATTCAGAGGGATATGGGAAAACTTGTATGAATTGATGCAGAAAAAAGAACCATAAGAATAATATATTTGACTACAATAATGTAAATGAAAACAACACCAAAAGGAAGCTGAACGCAGATTCATTAAAATAACCAATCTTGGCCCAAATGAACAAGTGATTAAAGCCATTTCCCTCATCTCCATAAAGAAGCATCCACCAAACCACTAAACCTGCTTCCAGTCAAGCCCCCAAAGCAATCACTAAAGGGAGAAATCATTGTGAAGAAGGGGCCCACCTTCACCATCATCACTACCACCACTTTATAACCTACCATCACCAACAGGCAGATAAGCATAGGAGCCCTGGAAGTGGCAGCACTCTGCCTCCCCCACCCCCATCCTCAACCATCAGTCCTGCTTCTAGACCATTCCTTATAGCTATCATTATCATTCTCATCTGGGAAAGCAACTCATTTAGAGAAGGGACCAGCTATCCCCATAAACTACCAGCCAACAACCACCCACAGAGCAGGTAAATCAGCCTGACTTAAGTAGTAAAGTAGTCTGGAAGAGAGACAGGAGGCAGCATATGCTGGGCTAGTCAGGGTACTCCCATGACCTTGCAGGGTACTCCCATGACCTTGACCACCATCTCCCCTCATACCCAAATGGAATCAGTCCAGGACTCTGAACCAAGAGATGGGAATGACAATGCTTCCATCCCAGTGCCCACAGCCATCATCCCGGGAAGCAACCCCTGTGGAGATACAGCCTGGCAACTACTCTTTCAAGTGCCACAGCCACATCTATTGAAGATGCAGAAAAGAAAGTTCTTATCACCAAAGTCTTTTGGCGCTGTCAAATGGCTCACTCAATATCAGAAAGCGAAATAATTTTATCAGTGAAAATTACATTAAAGAAGCTTTGCTGCTGTATCCTGTATACTAAAAACAATGGGGCTTTTCCATCTGACTTGCAGTTAAAAGCTTCCATATTGTGTTGTCTGCACCCAGTCTTCACCCAAAATGAGATCCTTGAGATCAGGGACTGTTTTACTTTTCTATTTGTAGCCCTAGTACGTACTTACTACATAGTACTTTACACATAGTAAGCACTAAATAAATGCTTTATCTTTCATTCATTCATGGGACTGAATGTTGCCTGTGCTATTAAATACTTTATCGGTCATTTTGCTTATTGGTTTTATTACAAAAAAGGAGAGGACATATCAGGAAATAACTAACTTTTCGAAAAATTAGCTGAAAATAACTAGCTTAAAAAATATTAGCTGTCCAAACTGGTTATCAGACTCTCTAAATTTAGCTATATTTGTTCTCAAACAAGAGGCGCAGTCCATTATCAGACCCATATTCAAAGTCTTTCCAGCTTCAAAAGACCTATCACTACCATTGGAATAGTCTCTAAAATCCAAGGTTACATCCACAACACTATAAGACATCAGAGTAGTAACTTAGTAGAGGAACGAAAACAGAACATTAAATATATAAGATAATAGCCAAATTAAATTTTTTAAAGTTAGCAGTATTATAAGAAACAATGGATACAAATCCAGTAATAGTAATAAATTTCAATATCCCATAATGAGAAAAAGGAAAATCAAAGACATAAATAATAAAAGTAAAGATATTACTTTGTTGGACAAACTTTAATTCATAGGACAATAGATGTAATGTTGAAAAGAACCTTAGCTCAACCTCCACATTCTACAAGTGAGGAAACTGAGGCCAGGAGAGGTTATGAAACTTGTTCAAGGCCCCTCTTAATAAGGAGCAGACCTAGGACTTGAAACTAGGTCCACAGATTCTAAATCCAGAAATCTTTTCACCATACCAAATCCTACAATTGCCTAATGTCACACACTAAGTGTCATAATTATGATATGACATCATCTGGAATTCTTCCCACTATATCATGTTATGTTTTATTAAATAACTAATTCCCAGGGGCAGCTAGGTGACACAGTGGATAAAGCACCAGCCCTGGATTCAGGAGGACCTGAGTTCAAATCCGGCCTTAGACACTTGACACTTACTAGCTGTGTGACCCTGAGCAAGTCACTTAATCCTGCACTGTCCTGCAAAGTAACCTCCAAAAACCAAAAAACTAATTCCCGTATGTGCATGTATATATATATATATGTGTGTGTGTGTGTATACATACACATGTGTATAATTTTAAGTACATGTATATACACATATATAAAACACATAATGCATACAACCATGGAAAGTAATGAGAGCAGAGAAAGCTAGAACTCTTAGGTGAAGGGACTTCAAAAGTAACTGGAGAGAGAGTATTCTGGGAAGATGGCAGAGTAGGTCAGAAAATTCCAGGCTCTCTAAATTTCCTCTACAAAGGAGACAGAACATTGCCTTGAAGTGAACACAAAGCAGCAAAAAATAAATAAAAGTCAGGGTAAAGCAGCTGGCCTCCTACAAAAACTTGAGAGGACCTCAGGAAAGACTTGACCTCCAGGGCAGAGGTTTGGCCTGACCAAAATGCAAATACCACCTGGCCAACTGTGCTGAACCCATAAACAACAAGCTCTGGGGGCAGCTCAGTTAGGAAGCAGCCTCAGCCTCAGCCTCAGGAACTTGCACCTCACTACAAGTGTGGGGATTGGAAAGCTGAGTAGAAGACTGAAGGACCATCTCCTTTCTTGAGAAGTCAGGCACAGCTATGCTGACTAGACATGGTCCCCACTTGGGGGCTGAGGAGCTAGTACATACCAGGTGAATATAGCAGCAGACAGACAGGGACCCTGTTAGCTGTGGGCACTTGCAGGAATGCAGAGTCCCTGGTTGCAGGGAAGAAAGGAGAGCTGAAGTTTGAAGCCACAGGGGTAACTACAGGGAGCAAGAGCTTTGTGGGACAACATGGCTGGGGGCCCTAGCCATGGCTTAGGAGTGAAGAGGAGTGCCCAAGGTGATACTTCCCCCACCCCTAGATAAAGCTCAGAAAATAAACAGTAAGAAGGACATGAGGCCTGGACCACAATAACCCACACCTCAGCACTAAAACATGATTACAATAATAAGTTACTAAAAATAAAACAAAACAAAAACAAAAATAAATAAACAAAGGAGAAAGAACCCAACCATAGACAGTTACCATGCTAAATGGTCACAAGCCCAAAAAAGAGTTCCTGGAAGAACTTAAATGGGACTTCAAAAATCAAATAAGAGAGATTGAGGAAAAATTAGGGGAAAAAATAGGAGCAATCCAAGAAAATTATGAAAAGGGAGTCAAACAATTAGAGGAAAAAAAAGATCCAAGAACTTAGTAAACTAACTCCTTGAAAACTAGAATTGGGCAAGGGGAAGCAAATGACATTTTAAGACACCAAGAAATAATAAAACAAAATCAAAAGAATGAAAAAATAGAAGAGAATGTGAAACATCATTAGAAAAATAATTGATCTGGAGAAAAAATTAAGGAAAGACAATATGAGTTGGTGGACTTATGTGAAAGTTATGATTTTTTAAAATCTTGATACAATATTACAAGAAATTATTAAGGAAAATTTCCAAACCAAAGTTCTAGAACAAGAAGGTAAAGTAGAAATAGAAAAAACGCCACTGATTACTACCTGAGATCCCAGGAGAAAAATTTACAAGAATATTATAGCCGAGTTTCAAAGTTCCCAGGTTAAGGAGATGACATTATGAGCAATAAGAAAAATAATTAAATACTGTGGAGCTATAATCAGGATTAAACAAGACCTAGCAGTTTCTACACTACAAGACCAGAGATCTTGGAAAAATTCTATTTTGAAGAGCAAAAAAGCTGGGGTTGTGACCAAAAAAAAAACCTTACCCAGCATAGTTGAGTATAATTCTGAATAAATTTTTAAAAAAGGAGATTTAACAAGCTGAGAGACTTTCAGGTATTTGTGACAAAAAAGACCAGAACACAATGGAAAAGTCACATATAAGATCCAGGAGAAATATATGGTAAATATTAAAGACCAATTATAAGAGATTCAATAAGGTCAAACTGTTTTCTTCTTATATGTGAAAATGTTATTAGTGTTCTTAAGAATGTCATTATTACTTGAATAGTTTGAAAGAAAGGTTGGGTTTGAGCTGAGTATGATGGGGTGATTCTAAAAACAAAATTGGGTAGGAAAAGGTAAAAAGGAGCAATTATCTCATACAAATGAAGTGTGAAAGGAAAAACTGATACAGAGGAAGGAGGTGGGGTGGAGACGGCTTAGTAGTTCTGGAAACTTGAATCTCATTAGATCTGGGTTAAAGACAGGAAAAGAAAATATATATATGGGTATAAAAGTCTTCTAAATTTATAAAGAAATAAGAAGGCAAGGGGACAGTATAAGAAAGGGACTTTTACAAGTGTGTGTAGATCAAGTTTTAGGAGGTGAAGGAAGAAGATAAGGGAGGAACTCTTAGAGGCATGGGGAGAATAAGGAATTGGAGGGTAAAGGGAGAACATAAGGAAGGGATTCTTTAAAAGAGTGTGGATTAAGGAGGTAGTGCTTCTTAGAAATAAACTACAAAGTGTGGGGGATAGGATAAAAAGAGAGTGAGAAGGACAATCACAAGGAAAAAATAGGATGGAGGGAAATACACAAATGGTAATTATAACTTTGAATGTGAATGGGATGAATTTACCCATAATACAGAAATAGCAGAATGTTATTAAATCCAACAATATGTTGTTTATAAGAAACACATTTAAGAATGAGAGATGCATAGAGTTAAAATAAAGGGTTAGAGTAAAATTTATTATGCTTTAGCTAGTGTAAAAAAAACAGGGGTAGCAATCATGATTTCAGACAAAGCTAAAATAGATTTAATTAAAAGAAATAAACAAAGAAACACTGTACATCATGAAAAAGGTACCATAGATATTGAAGCAATATCAATACTAAACCTATATGCACCAAATGCATCTAAATTTTTTTTAAGTGGGGCAATTGGGGTTAAGTGACTTGCCCAGGGTCACACAGCTAGTAAGTGTTAAGTGTCTGAGGCTGGATTTGAACTCAGGTACTCCTGACTCCAGAGCTGGTGCTCTATCCACTGTGCCACCTAGCTGCCCCTGCACCTACATTTTTAAAAGAAAAGTTCAATGAATTTTAGGCAGAAACAGACAGTAGTACTATAATACTGGAGGACTTTAATCTTCCCTTCTTAGAACTAGATAAATCTAACTAAAAAATAAATAAGAAAAAAGTCAAAGAAACGAATAGAATTTTAGATAAACTAGATATGATAGCTATCTGGAGAGAACTGAATGGGAATGGAAAGAAATACAGTGGTACATGGTACCTTTACAAAGACTGATCATATATTCAAGCATAAAAATTTTATAGTTCAAAGCAGAAAAGCAGAAATATTAGATACATCCTTTTCAGATCACAATGCAATAAAAATTCTTTTTAATAAGGCTCCATAGAAACACAGAATAAAAACTAATTGGAGACTAAGCAACCTAATCTTAAAGAATGAGTGGGTTAAAGAACAAATCATAGAAACAATAATTTCATTAAAGAGAATGACAATAATGAGACAAGGAACATTTGTGGGTATATCCCAAATAGGCAAATGGCATTCTGGGAAGAGTGGTCATTCTTTCTAGGGAGTCACAAAGGAATTGAATGCTGTGGTATAGGTTCTCACCTAGGCTATTCATGAGCCAAGCTTGGCCTAAGGACCTTTAGTTTTATTAAAGCCCAGCTAAGTAGAAATCTTATATACATGTCTCCTAACCTTGCCTCTAGAATATTATTTCTGAATCATTTCTTTTCCCTTTTATATAGATATTCTTGCTTAAAACCAAGATGGTCCAAATATTTTAAGAGGAAAAGGAAATTGATATAATGATCAAACACTAAATGGCAGGAACAGAAGATAGGGATGGTAATAGTTTTCATATTTCTATATCCAGTGAGCCAACCAGGCTGAGGGACCACAAAAGTTGTCAGCTCAGTGTATCAAGAGATTGTATTATATTAGAGATACAATAGGATAAATGTATTAGAGATACAATAAGATAATTTTTTAAATAGGGAAGAAGTTTTTGATGAGTTGAAAAATCCCAGGCATCAGTCAGAAGAAGGAGTTGGAAACTTCAAGATGTTAATGGTGGCTAGCAAAGCCTATGAGCACAAGGCTGAATCCTTCATGTAGTGTACCAAAAAGGTACATCTCAGAGAAATTCAAGAAAGATTCCACATTGAACTGAAGTTGAACGTGTTACATTCTACTATGTCAACTTGAGGGTTAGTTATGCTAACCTAACCATTCATGGCAACAATAATCATGAATTATAACATTTAATTTTTGAGTTTACCATCATATGACAATAGTTGACAGTTCTGAAGCATTCAGAATATCAGCAATGCTTTGCCTTTGTCTCAGCTCTTTCTCCTAAAATATTACACAATGATAGGGATGAAACCAATGATTTTATTGATATAGGGAATTCCTAGGTGAGGATATACTCCCTCTACCAATGCTGGTGAGCAACTTCTCTGAAACTCAGTCTCAGAGTTGCCTAGAGCAGTGGTTCTTATTTAGTGACTCATGAACATTCTTAGGAGTACATGATGATGGTACAGGGGATCTGTGCTATAAATTCTTTAAAGACACCTTAAACAGTAAATAATTTCCCAATTATATTACAAATGTATTTTTGCCCCCAAAAACTCTAAATTTAAATTTAAATTTTGTAATTACAAATTCAATGTGGAACCAGATTTAAAGGCTGTCTGTCTGCTGTTAAGCCAAATATTGCAAACCCATGTTTAAATAAAAAAGTCTGAAATTGAAATTAAGTTTATATATGATTATCATATTATGTTAAATGTTTCCCAAGTTGTAAATTATTTCATTATTTGGGGGCAGCTAGGTGGCATAGTAGATAGAGCAACAGCCCTGGAGTCAGGAGGACCTGAGTTCAAATCCAGCCTCAGATATTTACTAGCTGGGTAATCCTGGGCAAGTCACTTAACCCAGACTGCCTCACTAAAAAATAAAATAAAATAAAATGTTATTTATAGTCAACAACATATGTAAAATGAATAAGTATGAAGTCTAGCAGATAATACTAATATGTAAGGTATTTTTAGATTTTTTTATTCTTATAAAATGTCCCAAATAAAAGTCACAATTATTTTATAATTAATTTTATAATTTCATATTTAGAAATGCCATAATTATAGGTAGAATGATTTTTATTTTGTAATTATGAAATATAAATTTAATATAGAACATTTGGGGGCAAATATTGTCATTTTAGTCATTATGAGCACTTAATGAATAAAAAAACTAAAAGAATATTATCAGTAGTATATTAAATTACCCTGGGACTCATAACACCTTTTCTGCTGTTGTTGAAAGAGGGTTCACATAACAAACAACAACAACGAAAACACATTGGGAACAAGAAGCCTACAGTACTGAAAGATTAAATGACTTGCCTAGGGTCACACAACTAATACTAGTCTTAGAGGTAAGACAAAATTAGAAGTTCCTGGATCCAAGGCCAGCAGTCTATCCATTTTTTTTTGTTGTTGTTGTTTTTTTTCTGGTGAGGCAATTGGGGTAAGTGACTTGCCCAGGGACACACAGCTAGTAAGTGTTAAGTGTCTGAGGCCAGATTTTGAACTCAGGTCCTTCTGAATCCAGGGCTGGTGCTCTAACCACTGCACCACTTAGCTGCCCCAGTCTATCCATTTTAAACCATTGTGTTCCTCTAATATATCACATGACTTCACTAAATTCCCTTTCCTGAAAATGCTCTCCCCAATATTTCAAATTACCCCACAATCACCAAATCCAACAGCTTTTTTTCTGTTCTCCTTGATCTCTCTGCAATATTGACTACTCCTATCTTGATATTCTCTTCTCCTCTCTTACCACTCACTTTTATCTAAATATAGGATCATGGATCTAAAGCACAAAAGAGGCTTTTAACCACAGAAGTTAACCTTCAAAGAGATCTAGTCTAGCCCCCTCATTTTATAAAGAAGCAATAAGTAGAACAACTGGGATTCAAACTCAAGTCCTGTGTCCTCAAATTCAATATTTTTTTTTTATTGCATTCAGATGTTTATCCTTTTCTTGGGCCCTAAACACAGGCATCTCCTAAGGAATTCCACCTTGTCACAGAATGGCAGAGTTGGAAGGGGCTTCAAAGGCCATTTATAGTGCAACCCATAACTGTATAAAAATACCCCTAGAATATGCTAGACAAGTGGCCAATTTTTCTATACTTGAAGACCTCCAGTTATGAGGAATGGCCTTCCTGTAAAGTTAGATCATTTTGGTTTGGGATGGCCAGTTTTTCCTTACAACAAGCCAAAATTTGCCTCTACTTTTACCTGTTGCTCCTAGCTCTAGGGCCAAGCAAAAGAAAAGGGCCTCCTTTCATATGCCAGCCCTTAAAACTTGAAAACAGCTTGACTTCAACCTCCTTCACTTACACGTATGATGGAGTCAAACCAGACTACCTGCCATTTCCTGAACAGCTATCTATCCTGGGCTCACCTGCCTTTATACCTCAGACAATGCCTTCCTCCTGCTCCAATCTCTGCTTGTGGAAATCCCGCTGGGGCCCGAGAGATAAAGGAACTAGGGAAGTAGAGCAGAGGGGGAGTGGGAGGAAAGAAGGGACCATAGGCTTTCCAATCTAGAGCTGGAAGTATACCCAGAGGCCCCCATGTACAACCCTGGAATGGAGGCCCAAAGAAGTGAAGTGACTTGCCAAAGGTTATGTAGGTAAACATAAGAGACCAGGGACACGATGTGAAAGCTAGGTCCCCTGTCTTTCCAGGGGATCATGGATGGAGAGGAGGGGAGGTGGAAGGGGGTAGGAGAGGGAGAGAAAGAAGAGAGGGAAAGAGGAGAAAAGGGGAAGGGGAGAGGAGAAGAGAGGTGAAGAAAGAGAACAGGGAGGGGCAGCTAGGTAGTGTGGTGGATAGAGCACAGGCCCTGGAGTCAGGAGGACCTGAGTTCAAATTTGGCCTCAGACACTTGACACTTACTAGCTGTGTGACCCTGGGCAAGTCACTTAACCCCAACTGCCTCACCAAAAGAGAGAGAGAGAGAGAGAATAGGGGAGGGAAGGAAGGGGGAGGGGAGGAAGGAGTTGGGAAGGAGGGGGAGAAAGAAGAGAGATGGTGGGGAAGGAAGAGAGGGAGGAGGAGGAGGAAAGGAAAAGAAGAAGGGAGAGAGGAGGGAGATGGGGAAGTAAGTGAAAGAGGAGAGGGAGGGAAAGGGGAAAGAGAGGAGAAAGGGGGAGAAGGGAGGGAGCGAGCAGGAGGAGGGAGGGAATAGAGAGAAGTGGGGAGAGGTAGTTGAGAAGGAAAAGGGAAGAAAGGGGAAGGGGTGAGAAGAGAATGGGGAGGGGGAGGTACCATACGGAAGGACTAGAAAGAGGAGGTACCAAGAAGAGGGAGGTCCAGGAAAGGAGGAGAGGGCGGGGCTAAGAACAGAAGCAGATTATAAGAAGAGTGGGGCTCGGTCCCCCAGTCAGGAACCCCATTCCCACTTCTGGACCTGACTGGGGCTGAGCTCCGGTTTTCCGACTCACTCTCTATGCCTCAGCTCCCCTCTGCAGCCGTTGGAGAGTGGTTCCAGAGCGAGACTGGGGGCGGGACCAGAGCCCCTAGTGGGCGGGGAGAAGGCGGGCACAAGCCTCTGGGCGGGGCCTATGTCAGGAAAGCAGAGGCTGACCAGAGAGAGCATCTAGGGCTGGACCAGTCTAAGGAATCGGTTTGAGTCTTACCTGAGGTTCCTGGGGGCGGAGCCAGCTTGCTCCTCGGCTACCCAGCTAGACCTTCACTCTTCTAAACAGCCTTATGCCTAGGCATATCTCAGAGAGGAAGAGCCCACTGGTGCAGGGGGCTCAGGCTGACCAGATGGGTCATATAGGGCATTTGGAGAAACTGGAGGTTTGTTTGGGCCACAAGGAATGGGGGAGGGGATTGAATGGCTCTACCGTTCTTCAATCTCTTCTTCCTCTTCCCACTCCACTCAGAGTGTGTAAGTCAACTAGCATTTATTAAGAGCCCTTGCCATATGTACCAGGCACTGGTGCTAAATGCTGGGGATACAAAAAATTACAAAAGAGAACTTATACTCTCAAGCGGGTTCCAGTCTAGGCTTTGGACAGGTCAGGGCTTCAATTATCACCTTGTCACAGATGACTCCTGAATCTATAGCTCCTGCAGAATTGAAGTCGTCATTCCCTTCCCTCCCCCAAACCACTCAAACCTGCCCCTCTGCCCTTCATCCTAATTTCCCTGATTCTTTTTATGGCACAAGCGTCTCCCAGTTACCCAGGTTGGAAACTCTTGAGTCATCTTTAAGTCTTTCCCTTTTCCTACATCCATTCATTTAAGAAGTTGTTGCTTTTTCTTTTCACATATCCCTTTTTTTTTAACATATAAGGTATTTTATTTTTTCCATTACATGTAAAGATAGTTCTCAACTTTTGTTTATACAAGCTTTACAATTTCAGATTTTTCTCCCTCCCTCCCCTCCCTTCCCCCCTCCCCTAGACAGGTAAGTAGAGTGGTCTAGTGAATAAAGAGCTGGCCTTATATCCAAAAAGTCCTAACTTCAACCTACTTCTGACTGGCTGCAACCCTGGAAATATCATGTTATGTCTCAATGCTCTAGCACCAATCCAACCCTCTCATTTTACAGATAAGGAAGCTGAGGTGAAAGTTCAATGAAATTCCCCAGCTTACATAGTAACTAAGAAGTGTCATAGGTGAGATTTAACCCATGTCTTTCTGACTCCAGAATTTCATCCACAATGGGTGCTGTGAGGAAAGTAGAAAGCCTCGAGTCACTTAAAACAGCAAGATCCACCTCCCCCTTGTCTGAATTCCTACTGCTCTACACAGTCTGTACCCCACATGTGTGAAACGGCCTTAAGACTTCAAAAAAGAAATTACTTTTGAGTCGTTTTATGGACAAGTCTTGCCTCTTCAACTAGACTGCAAGTTCCTCAGGGCAATGGCCCATGTTTTTCCATAACCACCATAGCACCTTGACTCAATACTAGGTAGGCACAAGCTAGGCACTTAGTGAAGATTTCCTGAATGAGTGGCCAAATAAAAGACTAGGCCACACCTAATCATAAATATGTTATTGTTGATGTTGCAGTGAAGATACTAATGAAATCTGTGCTGAGCAGAAAGGTTGGAAATAATTTTTATAGCCAGTTTTTCTGATAAAGGCCCCATTTCTCAAATATATAGAGAACTGAATTAAATTTATAAGAATACAAGTCATTCCCCAATTGAGAAATGGTCAAAGGATATGAACAGTTTTCAGTTTTCAGATGAAGAAATTAAAACCATCTATAGTCATATGAAAAAATGTTCTCAACCACTACTGACTAGAGAAATGCAAATTAAAACTATTCTGAGGTACCACCTCATACCTATCACATTGACTAATATGACAGAAAAGGAAAATGATAAATGTTGGAGAAGATGTGAGAAAATTGAAACACTAATGCATTGTTACTGGAGTTGTTAACTGATTCAACCATTCTGAAAAGCAATTTGGAGCTATGCCCAAAGGGCTATAAAACTGTGCATACCCTTTGACCCAGCAATACCATTACTAGGTCTGTATCCCAAAGAGATCATAAAAAAGGGAAAAGGACACCCACATGTACAAAAATATTTCTAGCAGTTCTTTTTGTGATGGCAAATAATTGGAAATTAAGGGAATGCTCATCAATTGGAGAATGGCTGAACAAGTTGTGGTATATGAATGTAATGGGATACTCTTATATTACAAGAAATTATGAGCAGGTAGATTTCAGAAAAACCTGGAAAAATTTACATGGACTGATGCTGGGTGAAGTGAGTAGAACCAGAAGAACATTATACACAGTAACAGCAACATTGTGCAGTGATCAACTGTGATTGACTTATTTAGCTCCTCTCAGCAATGCAATGTCCAAGACAATTCCAAAAGACTTATGATGGAAAATGCTCTCCACATTCAAAAAAAAAAATAGCGTCTGAATACAGATAGAAGCATGATATTTTTTTCACTATTGTTGTTGTTTTATGGTTTCTTCTTTCTTGTGGCTTTTCCCTTTTGTTCTGATTCTTCTCTTACAACATGACTAACGTGGGAATATGTTCAACATGATTGTACTGTATAACCTATATCAGATTGTTTATTGTCTTGAGGAAGGGAGAGAGAGGGAGAAAAATTTGGAACTCAAAATCTACCAAAAATGAATGTTGAAAACTATCTTTACATGTAATTGGAATAAATAAAACAAAATACTATTTTTTAAAAAAATGTCTCTTCCTGGGTTTGCTTCATTATTTAAGGCAAGATATGAACAAAGATTTTTCTTTTAACAATTTTTGGTGAGCCAGCCAGGAGAATCACTTTGCTGAGGGCTCTCACTGGGGAATTTTACTACAACTGGAAGCCAGCACTGGGTTTTTGATTTACATTGGGCCTGAGCAGACTTCTTCAGCAATCAGTCCGACATGAAGTGACTGGAAAATGGTAAAGGAGAAATAGATCCCCAAACCCAAATTTTGATTGTTTTTTTCTCATTTGTGCACAAAGGTGGAGTGAGTAAAGTACTAGGATGCTAAGGAGCTAAGAATGTAGTGTCCCTCTGTTTGCAAGGGAATACTGGTGATCAAATGCATATAGGGATTGGGAAAAGTCAGCCTCCTCCCAACTCCTGAGTAGATAATCTGCTAAAGTTTTGAGGAAAGGAAACCCTGGCAGGTTTTGTCTACTGAGCTTCCCTGCTTAGTAAGGACTCAGGAAGTTTGTGGAATAAAAAGAAAAAAAATTCAGCCAGATAAAGTATGGGATATTGGGGATTACAATTAGTCAAACTAATCAAACAAGACTTTAACAATAGTCTAGGGGAAAATGGAATTTTAATGTAGTTTAGAGGGACTTTTAAAAACTGAGGGGAAAAGACTGAGGAAAGGGGATTAAGAAGTAAAACTAATTTCTCCTATAAATGGGAGGGACCCTTTAAGAGATTTTATAGGAAAATCCAGCAGGAGGAAGCCTCTACCTGGTAGCGACATCTGACAGGTGAAGAAGCAGCCATCACATGACACCATCTCTCCCAAAATGGGCTCAGACACCCAACTGTACATAATGTTAAACAGAGATTTATTCTCACTGACTTTTGATCAGACTTTCAGTGGGAAATAAGGAAGAAAACTGCGAGATTCCTCCTTTCTGTTTTCACAACCCTGGCCAGGTTGGAGACTGCAGAAATAAAGACTGACGAGAAAAGGAAGGATTTTTTTTCCCTTTCTTTTTCTCCTGGTTTGTGGAAACCAGTTTCAAATCATTCAGCAGAATTTAATTGTTTAGGTAAATTAGTAGGCTTTAATCTAAATCCTTTGGAGCATTATAAAAAGGAAGAAAGAAAGTTTAAGCAAGTATGGATGAGAGGAAATAGTTGGAAAGCTAAATAAAGTTGACATCAGTTTTGTACTGACTGTGTGAATGGAGGTTTGAGGGTAAAAGGGTTTGGAGTTTGGAAAGAGGTTGGAAAAGATCTTGATTCCATTGGAATAAGAAGTATTTAAGAAAACTTTTAAAGAAATGTCTGTTAGCAATTTTGGTCAGTATCCTATCAAGTTATAACATTTACTAACTGAAAGCCAAAAGCTCTAAAATTTTGAAGTGTAGGCAACTTATAGTCCTTGGAGAAAAAATCGAGGTTCTAAATATTAACATTTGAGTTTGTTTTTCATTTTTTTTTTTGCAGGGCTATGAGGGTTAAGTGACTTGCCCAGGGTCACACAGCCATCAAGTGTCAAGTGTCTGAGGCCAGATTTGAACTCAGGTCCTTCTGAATCTAGGGCTGGTGCTTAGCTGCCCCCAGCATTTGAGTTTGTAAACCCAAATCTGATTTGGTTAAAGTTTTTATCCTGTAACTAAATTATGTAGTCTCATTTACAGTGATATTTGTTCTCCTACTAGGATAATTGTGGTAAATTAGAACTTAATGAACACAAAATATATTTGATATTTGGCAGTAAGGAGATGTGCTCAGAAACTACATGGGTCAGAAAGCCTCATTTAAAATCTGGTCTCAGAAATGTATTAACTTCTTATGTGTGTCTTATCTTCAGAATGTCACTTCATCTGTTTGCCTCAGTTTTCTCATGTGCACAATGGGTTAATGGTGGTACCTACCTCCCAGGGTTGTTGTGAAGATCAGATGCCTTGCACATGGTAAGGACTATATACATGTTAACTATCATTAATTGAATGTAATTCAATCCATACTGGATTACTCTATACTGGATTTCGGATGTGATTAGTTTAGGATGGCAAATTAATAGATAGTAATTTGGAAGTGAATTCAAATGAAATTATATTATTTGACTAGAAAAGGTTTGTTATGCTTTTAAAATCGATAATATTATTTCTGTTACTGTTAGGCTTTTAATTTCTCATATTGTGAATTGTAGAAAACCATTGTATAAGAAATGTTGTTACCTTGAAAATTTATACCCAGAAAGAGTTTCACTTGTTTCATTGGGAAAGTAACTTCCCTTTTAATCTGGATGCTGTTAGATCATTAATTAATATGTTAAAGACTGTGGTCACAGTATTTAAAAACTGGTAAATATTCAATGGGACACACACATATTAAAACAGATAAAGTCTGAGACTTAAGGTAGACAAGATCATAAAGTCTCATTAGCCCTAATGTCAGCATGCTATAATTTTCTAAAGTTCTTAAGTTTGAGAATACCAAGACCACTCTCAGCTAAAGTGTTTATAGTAAAGTGTGAGTTTTATCTGACATATTACTTGGCTGTCACTTCTAAAAATTATGAAATCATACCCTTCAAATAGATAGTACGTATTGAAGCTACACCTTTGAGTCAACTTAGATTCAGAGACCTTATTTTGCCTCAGGGACTAAAAGACAGTACAAAATTGGAGGTTTGCTGTAGTCAGCATTTTTCTGGGGTTTGGAGTCAACTATTACTGTATGTGTAAAACTACAGAATGCAATTATTCTTATAGCTGAAGGTTAAATGAGATATCCTTATATGTACTCATTGTTAACTATTCTTGCAACATGAGAAAATTATAATACCCTAATAGTAATAATACCTAAGCTGTCATTAGTGTAAATTTGCTATTTAAGGCAAACTATCATGGGACTATGGTTTGATATTATTTGAGTCTGAGTTTGAGTTCAAATATGATTGTGTGAATTGCCAAGTAGTACACTGTTCAAGGGGAATGCCATGTGTTGCCCAAAAGGGAATTCTAAAGGTAAATGTCTATGTCTGGGAAAGTTGAGGGGACAACCTTGTAAAGGCAAAGGTAGAATCTTCTTGACTCAGTTTCCCATTGTGCTATTTCCTTTCTGAACTGGAACATTTCCCATCTGGTTAATGTAAGCCTTCCTTTTGTTACCCTATGAATAAATGTGGAACTTGGCTACATGATTGGCTGTTGAATATGACTCATTCCGGGAATCAAACAGAGCTAAAGGAGCCTTTCCCCTTTTATGGCTTATGTCAGATCAGTCTGTGTCCTTGAAGGGACAGTGTTGATATCATTGTAACCATGTCCCTCCCTTTTCTTTTTTGTTTTGTTTTGTTTTAGCAAGGCAATTGGAGTTAAGTGACTTGCCCAGAGTAGCACAGCTAGTAAGTGTTAAGTGTCTGAGGCCAAATTTGAACTCAGGTACTCCTGACTCCAGGGCCAGTGCTCTATCCACTGTGCCACCTAGCTGCCCCCCTCCCTTTTCTTTTCATAGAAAATTTCTGTAATCAGGGTAAATGAACAGTAGAAGTTTTGTTGTTGCAATACTAAACCGGCTGATTAATAGCTTACTACAAAAACATCTGAGTTACTGTAATAGGATGCAAGTATGAAAGATCTTACTATTTTTAATGTGTCTTTGTGGTCAAGTCCATATTCTATGCAACTAGGTGAGTTTTTAGGCTTGCCATACCCTGCTAATATTTATATATTCCTGCATCAGATTAAACCCTTGATGTATCTCAATCTTTCAGGATAAGATAAAGATAGACACATATACATATGTGCATATATATACATACATGTACATATATATTCCTCAAAAAACAGGAATAAGATAAAGATCTTAATGTATTTTTAAAATTTACTGATTTAGTAAACTTTGAGAAAAGCAACAAGATTAAGCTATTAGAAATCTAAGGGCTAGGATATACAAAAACAAACAGCTTCCAAAAATGTTTCAAAATGGGACATATTGGTTTTGAGTATGTCTTATTTATTTATTTATTTATTTTTTAACATCTTAATTATTTATTTTTATTGTTCTTTTCTTTTTAAATTTTGAGTTCCAAATTTTCTTGCTTCCTCTCAACCCCTCCCACCACCAACTGAGAACACAAGCAATATGATATCAATTATACATATGAAATTATGCAAAACGTATTTCTATATTAGTCATTTTTAAAGGCAAGAAAAATAGAGTAGGAGTGAGATTTAACAAAAAGGCAAAAACAGGCACATTTCTCTGAGTGGGATAACATTTTATTATTAGGGCTGGTAACCTGCCTCAGTTTCCAGTCAAAGACTCCAAGTAAAAGGATAGCTCCCCTTTTATAGGTTTTGGAGAGTATAGAACAAAGACAACAGCAGGGTAGGTGATATGATGGGGTTTAGGGAAGCATGATTGGTTACTTAGCTGAGGCCTGGGAAACAATAAATGATTGGTTGAAAGTTGGGAATGGGGCCTAGCAACAACCCTTCTCTTTCCCTCCTGTGACTAAGAAGTATTCATTGTTTGAGTCCACCTGCAAGATAGTGACCCAGACTTCTTTGGACAGCAAACCAGACATCCTTAAAAGATAGCTTAGAGGTGTAAGGATATTAGACCCAATTCCCTTATGGCAAGGTGAATCCTGCAAAATTAGCATAATAGAACAAGCAAGGCAAGAATAGAACAGTGGTTAGCAAGAGATTGGGATGTTGCATTTGAGAATAGAAGACCAGTATATGCTTAATTGTTGTGCTATACCATGAGTATGGTTAGCACCACAGGAGAGAATTATTGAAATTTGTGCCGAACGACCCCATTGTTTCTGGTTTGGCTTGTCTTCTGGTATGAATCATCTAGTCTATTGGGAGAGGTGGCATGTACTTTGATCCCATCCCCTTGTCTTTTGTATTACCTCTAGTCAGCAATAGCCACCAGAACTTTCATCTCATCCCCTTTAATCTCATTTTCCTATGATGCAGCAATGAGGGAGAAGCTGAGACACAATGAACTATCCGTTTTTGGAAATGTGTACCTATCACAAAAAGTTGTCTATTTAAGCAGAGGGCAATTTGAAATCATTGCCTGGCTGTATTCAGCACTTTTAAATGTTCTCTTCTTGGGTTTGCTTCAAACCAAGATTTTCTTTTAACGGTACCATTCTGCATTGGTAGTTTCTTCATCTGAAGTTCTTTGTATCAGTCACATCTGAGGTCCATTTCCTATTACTATGTCTCTTATTACTTCATCTCCTTCTCACCATTTCAAAGCTGGAATTTTACAATAACATACTGAGTTTTTCTATCTCTGATTTCTCCCCTCTTCCCTTTTCACTCCTTATTCTAAGCAGCACAAGCTACCACCAGATTAATGTTCCTCAAGAGCAGCTCTGATTATATCACGCCGAAGTTCAACTTTTCCTTATCTTTAGAAGCACCCTAATCTTGGATCCCTCCTATATGTACCTTTGTCTCCTCTGACTGCCACTACCTTGGTGCAGGCCCTTACCACCTCACTCTTGGACAGTAGCCTTTTAGTTAGTCTCCCTGCCTCAAGTCTCTCTCCACTCTAACCATCCTCTATGCAGCTGTCAAATATATCTTCCTAAAGCAAGTCTGACTGTGTTACCTTTCCCTCACTGGCCCCTTTCAATAAATTCCAGTGACTCCCTGTCACATCCAGGATCTGTGTTCAAAGCCCTGTATAACATGCCCCCACCTTCTAGTCTTCTTACATTTTACCCCCAACCAAATATTCTACAATCCGGTTGCACTCGGTCTCCCAACTCTGGACTTTTCACTGGCTGTCCCCCATACCTGGAATGTCATCCCTCAATTCTGCCACCTGGTTTCCCTTGCTTCCTTCAAATTTCAGTTAAAATCCTGCCTTTTGCAAGAAGCCATGCCTAATCCCCCTTCATACTAGTGCCTTTCTTTTGTTGATTATCTCCAATTTCCCTCTGATGATTATTTCCTGAATAGATCTTGTTTGTATATAGTTGTTTGCTTCTTGTGTATCCCCATTACACTATGAACTTCTTAAGGGCAGAGACTTGGTTTTTTTTCTTTTGTTTTGTTTTTGCCTTTCTTTTTATCCCCAGTGCTTAGTACAGTGCCTGGTACCTATTAAGTGTTTTTGTTTGTTTGTTTGTTTGTTTGTTTTTTAGTGAGGCAATTGGGGTCAAGTGACTTGCTCAGGGTCACACAGCTAGTAAGTGTCAAGGGTCTGAGGCCGGATTTTAACTCAGGTCCTCCTGAATCCAGGGCCGGTGCTCTCTCCACTGGGCCACCTAGCTGCCCCCAAGTGTTTAATAATTAAATAATTTGCCATAAGTGCAGTAGTTGAACTTGACGCTGTTTTCATCCTTGTTTAAAAGCATCTGACAACATTTCTGAAAAGAAAATAAAAAGCAGGGGAGCAAGCTTTACTCCACTGCTGGCTGGGGAAGTGTGAGAGCATTGTCCATTATCCAGAACTCATGCAAGCACACCATCATGAAACTGGTATACAATACTGATGAACTTCTCTGGGCAATCTGATTTTTGCCATGATCTTTCACATGCAGCCTTTGAGGCTGAGATGCAAAATATGGATCAACTCTCTGCTACTTGTGCTAACTTTGTCCTAACAATTGACACCAAGAAAACAGAGGTTCTCCACCAGCCAGCACTCCACCATCCATATGTGGAACCACTGGTTACAGCAAATGGAAATGCTGTGGATAAGTTCACTTACTCACCTTGGCAGCATACTTTCAGGGGATATATATAGAGAGATGATAGAGAGATAGAGAGATAGAGAGATAGAGAGATAGAGAGATAGAGAGATAGAGAGATAGAGAGATAGAGAGATAGAGAGATAGAGAGATAGAGAGATAGAGAGATAGAGAGATAGATAGATAGATAGATAGATAGATAGATAGATAGATAGATAGATAGATAGATAGATAGATGAGGTTGATACACACATTGCCAGAGCTAGCTAGCTCAGTGTTTAGGAGGCTTTGAAAGACTACCAAACTGAAGGTCTATAGAGCAGTTGTGCTGACCTCATTGTTGTATGCCTGTGAAATATGAATGGTTTACCAGCCCCTTGCCAGGAAACTGAATCATTTCCATTTGAATCGTCTTAGGAAGATTCTGAAGACCACCTGGCATGATAAGATACCAGACACTGAACTGCTCTCTCAAACTGAACTGCCAAGCATTCAAACTCTACTGCAGAGAGTGCAGCTCCAATATAGGCTGGCCACATTGTTCAAATGGTGAATGTATGTTTGCTAAAAGACTATTTTATGGAGAACTCACACAAGGCAGGCATTCACATGGTGGTCAGAAGAAGGGATACAAGGAGATGCTCAAGGTCTCTCTGAATAACTTTGGCATTGATTGTGAAATATGGGAGACACTGGCACAGGATCATCCAGAGTGGCATGCCTGCATCAGAGTTGTGCTCTATTTGAGCAAAGCAGAATTGCAGTAGCACAAAGAGAGAGACACACAGAGAGAGAGAGAGAGAGAGAGAGAGAGAGAGAGAGGGACACACACAGAGACAGAGACAGAGAGAGATTTAGAGACATCTCTCTCCCAAATGGTCATAGAGACTATTTGTGCCTGACCTGTAGTAGAGCCTTCCAAACTCATATCGGTATGATCAACTACAGCTAGACATACTGTACATTGACCCCGACATTGTAATGTCATTTTGGTCCTCTCTGAAGGGCAAACAAGTGTTGAATAAATGCTTGTTGACATTTTACAAATAGATTTTTATTGATAGCTTTTCCTTTTGCATTGTCTAGATTTACCCCTGAATCATTCCCCCTCCCTGCTCCTAGAGAGCTATCTATTATAACCGTTTTTAAAAGAAAAAAATAAAAGCAGATAGAAAAAAAATTAGCCAACGCATTGAAAAAAATCTGATGATAGATGCAGTATTCCACACTCATGGACCCTGACTTCTGCAATAAGCAGAAGGAGGGAGGCGGTTCATATCTCTTTTTTAAGGCCAAGATTGTTGGTTATGATCTCAAAGCATTCCATTTCCATTGTTTTGTGGTTTTACTTTCCACTTACATTGCTATGATCATTGTGATGTTATTTTCCTGGATCTGCTTACTTCAGTTTGCACCATTTCCTGAAAGTCTTTTAATGTTCCTCTGTATTCATCATGCTTACCATTTCTTAAAACAAAGTAATATCCCATTATATTAATATACAATTTGTTTGACCATTCACAATCAACAATCAACAAGCATTTACTTTGTTTCTGGTTCCTTGTGACCACACCAAAAAAAAAAAAAATGCGATAGATATTTTGTTGTATGTGGAGCTTTTCTATCAATGACTTCCTTTCCTCCTACATTTCTAACTCTTCCTTCTATGGCTTCACATCCTTTTCTTGATCCCTTAATGTACATGTTCCCAAGAATCAGCTGGCAAAGTAGATAAAGCACTGCCTTGGATTTAGGAGGACCTGAGTTCAAATCCAGCCTCAGATACTTGACACTAGTTGTGTGACCCTGGGCAAGACACTTAACCCTCATTGCCTTGCAAAACCAAAACAAAACAAAAAAGAATCAGCCCTGTGACCTCTGTCCAGATATTTTTACATTCTTTTGAATATGTCATTTATTCTCATATGTGAGATTAAAATTGGATATTAGATCATAAATCTCCCCTACTTAACCTTTCCCTTAATTTATCTCCCAGACTAGTAAATGGAAGAAGCTTCTGGTTTTCTAGATAGAGCCTTTATTGTATGGTAGTCACAAGGTGATGTTGATTAGAAGGATAGGAAAGTAGAAATACAATACAAATCGTCTTAAGTCTAGGCTTAGTCTATATTCCTTATAAAAACTCACCAAAAGAGAAGGCCACCTTTGGAGAGAGAGAGACCGTCTGTGCCGCGCAGTCAGGAGACCAGCAGAGCAGGAAAAAGCCCCACTTCCGTTCTCTCCTTGCCTTTTCAGCTCGCACCCCGGAAGTCGAGTGCATAGCAGGCAGTCTGACATGCACAGCAGGCGCACTGGCGTGCGTAGCTCATGCCATTGGTCTCCTCCCCGAAAGGGTGGTCCTTAAAGAAAAACTGGCGTCTTTCAGTTATCCTAACCGACTGTTAAAAAACTTTCATATTTTTTTACCACACATGGCTTTAGCTACCACCTCATTGCTTATTGCTTCTCCATGTTAACTTTTTTAGAAAAACATTGTTTTAGTCTCTGTATATTACTCTTTTCAAAAATATGATGAGTTCCTTGTGCATGCCTCTCCTTTTCTTTCTCATGAGAATTATATTTTCCGAATTACATTCTGGAGTTACGCATCTCTTTGAGGCGGACTTTCCCACATATGTTGTTTTAGGTCAGAGGATCCTACCACTCCTTTGAATCCTTCAAAAATCCACTCACCTAAAACCTAGGGTAGGCATCAGTTTGTGCCCATTTTTCTTGTCTTCTATTAAATTCTAAATTGGTGTAGTCACTTTTCTCTAAAAGTCCCAACATTTCCATTTCAAGAACAAGTTCCTCCTTCCTGGTCATAATCAAGTGCAAAATAATAGTTCCCATTGTTGCTTACTGCCTTTGGAAGAATGAGATGATCATGATGGCAAGTCAAGAATTTAGCAGATGCTGTGCTTTTGGCAGAAAACTACAGCAGATTCAGAGTCAGAGGCCTGAGTCTGAATCCTGGCTTTGCCATGCCATCTATTCCCCAGACTTGTTTCCTTATCATTAAAAGAAGCGGGTTGGACTGGATGATCTCTTAGGTCTCTTCCAAATCTAAATTCATGATTCTAATGGAAAGTCAGATCATTGAAATCCTCCATGCCATGTATGTAATGGTTCCAGAAGCTGGCACACTGCCTTGCAGGGAAGAGGCATTTATTGTTTGTTGAAATGAATTACTCAGATTGCTCATCTTCTGGCCAGATTCCTATGAAAGACTCTCCACTCTCCCCCAATCTGATTTTCTAAATTCCCCATAATCTGCCTCTTTTCTAGGTTTCAATGTATTTCTGCTGGCCACTTCCTAGAACCATCTCTCAGTGATTCCTCTAAACCAGGGGTTGGCAAATTTTGGCCCATGGACCAAATGCAGACCAATGTCTGTTTTTGTATGGCCCATGACATAGCTTTATTGTTGTTTTAAAATGTAAAAACCATTCTTAGCTTGCTGATTATTCAAAAACAGGCGACATGATAGATTTAACCCTTGTGCCAGTTTGCCAACTCCTGTTTGTTTCCCTTAATACTATTTTATTCTTTTTTCCAATTATGTGTAGAGATAGTTTTCAACATTTTTGTAAGATTTTGAGTTCCTAATTTTTCTCCTTCCCTCTCTTCCCTTCCCAGGACAGCAAGCAATATGATATGTTATACAGTACAATCATGTTAAATATATTTCCTTATTAATCATGTTGTAAAAGAAGAATCAGAACAAAGGGGGAAAAACCACAAGAAAGAAAAAAAACAAAGAAATAACAAAGTGAAAATAGTATGCTTCTATCTGCATTTAGAAGCCATTCTTTTTTTCTGGATGTGGAGAGCATTTTCTATCATGAGTCTTTTGGAATTATCTTGGATCATTGTATTGCTGAGAAGAGCTAAGTCTATCACAGTTGATCACTGCATAATGTTGCTGTTACTGTGTATAAAGTTCTCCTAGTTCTGCTTGCTTAACTTAGCATCAGTTCATGTCTTTCCTGTTTTTTTTTTTTTTTCAGAAACCTGCCTGTTCTCATTTCTTGTAGCACAAGAGTATTCCATTACATTCAAATACTACAACTTGTTCAGTCATTCCCCAATTGATGGGCATCCTCTCAATTTCCAATTCTTTGCCACCACAAAGAGCTGCTAAAAATATTTTTGTACATGTGGGAGTCCTTTTCCCTTTTTTTATGATCTCTTTGGGATACAGACCTAGTAATGGTATTGCTGGGTCAAAGGGTATGCACAGTTTTATAGCCCTTTGGGCGTAGTTCCAAATTGCTTTTCAGAATGGTTGGATCAGTTCACAACTCCAGTAGCAATGCATTGGTGTTCCAATTTTCACACATCTCCAACATTTATCATTTTCCTTTTCTGTCATATGAGCCAATGTGATACATGTGAAGTGGTACCTTGGAGTAGTTTTAATTTGCATTTCTCTAGTCAGTAGTGGTTGAGAACATTTTTTCATATGACTATAGATGGTTTTAATTTCTTCATCTGAAAACTGTTCATATCCTTTGACCACTTTTCAAATTGGGGATGCCAACTCCTATTTTAAACCATGGTCACAAGTGTCCTTCCATTTTTTCCAGCCATGCATGCTTTTCATTCCTTCAGCACCCTATTCACTCTTCTACACTGAGTTTTCCCTAATGACCCCCTCTCTCCCAGACTTGTGATATACTTAGGAACAAGTGAGTGGCTGTAAATGATTCAAATAGTCTTTATTGAGCTCTTAATACAAGTTCAATCTCTTGCTGAGTTACAGAATAAGAAATACATAAACAATACATTTAACAACTGCTTTGCAAGGCACTGTGCTAGGCACTCAAGGGATAAGAATGAAGATGGGGTACTTGAATTCAGAAAATCTCTATAGTAAAGACATGTATGCACATAAGGATAATAGTTCATATACTTACTAATGAACAAACAACCCAAATATGGAGTTTTCCAAATAAAACTCTCAAGTTTTTAAGTATATGTAACTAGGAAGATGAAAATACATTTGTTTTCTTCTGAAAGTCTTAACTTCTAAAGCTTCATCACCTTTTAGTCAATGTTCTTGTTCAGACCTCCCTTTGCATATTGAATATCCTTAATTCCTTACATTCTGATGAAAGAGGCAGAATGGCCTAGTGGAATCAACCTCCCAGTCAGAAGACCCAAGTTCAAGATTTGCCTCCGACATATACTGCCAGTGTGATCCTGGGCAAGTGTATCACTTAACCTCAATGCCACAATTATCTAAGTCTCCCAAGTTACAGAGAAGGTACCGACATGCGCTGGCAGAAGTTTTCACATCCAGGAATTGCCCCCTACCAATGAAATCCCAGGTCCACTACCTATCCTATTACTTATAATGTTGATGGTACCATAACATGCCATTGATAGCTCATCAATAAGATATGGAGATAGTGAGTGAAGTTGTAATTTCACTGGTATAGGGAACTCCTGCTTGAAGAAACTCCCACTTAGATTGAAACCTTTTCCACAATTTACTTAAAACAACTGCCCAGGCACTGAGAGGGTTGGTAACTTTCCCAGGGCTCCTCAGCCAATATATTTCAGAGGCAAGGCTTCCTAACAGAAGCCAGCTCTCTATCTACTATACCATGCAACCATTCCCAGATGAGTTTTTCCTAGTTTTTCAAATAATGCATATGTATAACACTTTCATCACAACCCCGTGAGGTAGGGTACTGCAAGTGCTGTTATCTAGTTTTAAAGGATATGGTTCAAAAAGGTTCAGTGAGACTTAACAATTGGTCACACAGCTACTTAAGGATGGGAGGTCAAACTCCAATCTGGTGTTATGATGTAAAAGTACCAAGAAAGGGACAAAGGGTTGTATTTAAGACCTCAACTGAAGAAAATAGGGAGTTTCTTGGTCATATTTATATTGAGTGGGTAAGGTAGAAGGGATGAGCCAAGAAAACCTAAGGCATTCCCCCCAACCCCCACCCCCCCAAAAAACCAAAACAAGTCATCGAGTATGGTTGTGGTATAGGTTTAAATGAAGAGGAGCAATGAAGACAAGGTAGGTTGGGGACAAATCATGGTGGGCATTGAATGCCAGGTTGTATGGGCTGTAATCAGCAGATAATGGGGAACCATGTTTGCCATGGAGCCAGTTTGACATTAGCAGCTTTATCATTTAGGAGGATTATTTTGAGAGTTATGTGGATGGATTAGCAAGGTAAGAAGGTGTAAAAAAACTAGTTAGGAGGCTGGTTAAAGGTCATAGATTAGGTTAAAGGTGATGAGTACCTTAACTTAAGTATTAATATCAGAACTAGAGCTAGGGTGGTTGTAAAAGATACTGCATAAATAAGACAGACAGACCTTGAAAACTATATATCTTTTTTTGCCCAGGGTCACACAGCTAGTAAGTGTCAAGTGTCTGAAGCCAGATTTGAACTCAGGTCCTCCTGAATCCAGGGCTGGTGCTTCATTCACTGCACCACCTAGCTGCCCCCCAGACCTTGAAAACTGATTGGTTTGGGCTTAGGAAGGGAAAAAAAAACAGTAAAAGAGGACTCAAGAGGCAAACCTCTGTATCTAGAATACAATGGTGGCAGCTATAGAAACAGGGAAATTATAAGTATGCGTGGGGAAGACATTAAATTTAGTTTTGGTAACATTAACTTTTAGGTGAGAGAATATAAAAAAGTGTGGGAGGGAGGGGGATTGTCCAATGCTACAAAGGTCAAAGAGGAATAAAGGACTATTTGATTTGGCTATAAGACAGTCATTTGTGACCGCAGAAAAATGTTTCTGTGTAGTGCTGGGGACAGAAGCTAGATTTCAGGGCATCAAAGAATGTGCTGAGAAAGTGGGAGAGGTGGAATATTGAGAAAGTTTAGTATAGAATACTCTTTCTAGGAGTCTGACAGTGAAGACAGAGAACAATAGCTGAAGGGAGTAGCAGAGTCCAGGGAATAAGTTTTTGTGTTTTAGGATAAGAAGCTTAAGGATCAGAAAAGCAAGAGAAGATGTTCCTATGGGAATGAAGACAAAGAAGGATGACAGTTGAATCAAGGTCTTAGAGGAGAGGTCAGGGAATAGAATTTAAGGTATATGTGGAAGGATTTAGCAAAGAAATTATCCACTAAGAAACAAACATAAGATGCCTAAGGAAGCTTCTCCAAAAGTGCTTCTTAAATCCAATATCCAATTATTGGATAGACTCCTGTCCAGGAGAGGGATAAGAAAAGTCTCAACCAATCCCTACCCTGCTACCACTAAAGCAAGCACACACAGTCCACAGAAACTTATAAGGACTTTACTGCTGACAGGCAGAGTCAGACAAGGGGAAGGATACAGAGGTTTTCAGAATCACAGAAAGGCTATCTCTGGGTTTTGATGACAGGGTGTCAGAAGGGTTATAATGAATGAATAATTCCCTCTCTTGCCTTCTAACCCTTCTGAGGATCCAATCATCTCTCTCTGTTTAGTCATCTCTGGTCCTAGCCCCTTGTACTATTCATTTCCTTTGGAATTTGGAAAGTATGCCCTGCTCACTCTCCTTCTGTCTGAACACCCCTTGTGGTAGATAGTGGGTCCCCTGGTATGATGACATAAGGGCTTTTAGTAGGCAACAGAACATGTGAAATTGACACAGGATGGCTCCAGAAAGCCCCCTATGTTGCCCAAGTCACACTATACTCTGTCCTCATGTCAGAATGCCCTATATTTGAGCTCTCCATCCCAAGGTGGTAGGTGAACAGGAATCCCCCTAGCTTTCAGGGCCTGGAGCCCCAGGCTGGTCAGCCATGGGGCTTGATGGAGATCCAGTTGTCTCTGCCAGTGCTGCAGTTGCTTCATAGTCTGCGATACGGCGTTGTACCAAGGCAGGCATCAGTTGGACATAGGCAGCCATCAGTCGGTGATTGGAATGGACCAGTTTTCCCGCACAGCTGTCAAGGCAGGCTTCCTAGGAGGGAGGGAGAAGGTGGGTATCAGTGTCTCCCTCCTTCCCAAGAGTAAACAACCTTCCCTTCCACTGTTAGAATTTCCCTCCTCAGTCCAGAGGCGAACTCCCTGCCTCCCTGCAGAGAACACCTCTTACACACCTCTTCTGCATCCAGGGCTCGATGGTGCAAGCTGGGCACACAGCGTTGGAAGCAGAGTTCTGTCATCCGGTTGTACACCAACAAAAAGTCCCGAAGCTGGGGGCAAAAAGAAGAGCTCAGACTAAGAGGGGTGATGAGGTCCCAGCGGAGGAACCCTCTAGGGAAAATGCTTAGGTAATTAGAACTGGAAGTGACCTTAAATATTAACTCAATTCCCTGCCTTTTATAGATAAGAAAACTGGCTCGGAGGGGAGGAGTGACCTGCCTAGGATAAAACAGTGAATCAGAAAACCAGAATAAGAGCCCGTCTTTTGCCTCCAAACCCAGCGCATTTTCCAGAGCACTGATAAAGATAAATCTGCGGAACAGGCCTGAGGCTGTAAAGCAAGGCTGTGCAGAAACACGAGGTTGTGAACATCAGTAATGGGGTGGGGGGGCAGGCTGGGAGATGCTCCGCGGGTACCTCCTTCCCCATCTAGTCTCAGACACGAGAGGGAGAGGTACAGAGCGTTCAGGGTCCCAGCCATCCAGGCCTCTCAATCTCAATGCCAGACTAAGCCTGCCCCACGATTCCGGGACTAAGGATACCCCAAAGAGCGCATGCTCCGAAATCGGCCGCACAGCCAGACTTCTCAGAACACGCCGGGTCTCTCCCCACCCTTTTTCCCAGACCGTGGCTCCTCGGGCTCCGGCGGCCCGCGAGGAAGGAGCTAGGGAGCCGCGGGGTCAACGCCGCCGGACTCACATTTCTCAGCTGCTGCTGTTGCTGCTGCATCTGCTGCTGCTGCGAATCCATGGCACCACAGGGCGCAGGCCCCTACGTCACTTCCGAAACCGTACACAGCTTTAGCACGCCTACGGCGCTGCGCGACGTGTCTCGGGCTCGTGGCATCACTTCCGCCCTAGCGGTGGGCAACGCGGCTGCCTTCATTTGCCCGGCCGAGAACGTCATTTCCGCCGTGTCCCTGACCTGCTGCGAGGAGCGCGAAGGGAACCGGAGCCCGAGGTCCCAGGACGGCCCCGGGCCCGGCGCCCCGAGGGCAGGGCAGGGACAGGCGAGGCTCTCTGAAGCCGGGAGAGAGGAAGGGAAGTATAGGGCCAGCCAGAGGTGAGGGGGCTGGGCGACACACACCTGAGCCCTGGAAGGGGGGGGGGGGGGAGAGGAGGAGGGCATACACCTGAGTCGATGGAGGAGAAGGAGCATTTAGCTGCGCCCACCTGAGCTCTGTGAAGAAGGGCACCCACCCAACCCCAGAGGAGAGGGAAAGGGAGAGAGGGACTCAGCCGAGCTCAGGGGTTAAGAAGGGAGATGGGGCACCTAGCTAAACCCAGGGCTTAAAGGGGGGAGGGTGGGTACCCACCTGAGCCAGGACGGAGGAGGGAGGGACACCCACTTGAGACAAGTCGGGGAAGCAGGAGCACCTGTCCAAATCCAGGGCAGAGTGCTCCTGAAGGAGGAATGCACCTGAGTCCTGTGAGGGACACCTGGGTCAGTGGGAGACACAATATGTTTTCTAAGAATAGATGTCCTTACCCTAACTTTTGCCTCCCCCAGCCATGACTGACGGGATCCTGGGGAAAGCAGCCACCATGGAGATCCCCATCCACGGCAATGGCGAAGCTGGACGGCTTCCGGAAGATGACGGGCTTGAGCAGGTGGGTGCCTTTTTGCTGCAAGAACCCCAGTGTAATCATATCCCTGGTGTATCTAACCAGGTCCTGACCTCTTTACCCAAGAGCCCCATAACTTCTGTCCGTTCTCCGACTTAGTTCCTCTATGTTCCATTAATACCCTCCCTGCTCTTAAATTCTTTGGTGCTTTGATCTCCCTAACCTGACGTTTGTGATCATACCATGTCTGGATTCCCACCAAGCCATAATACTCCTTTGAATACCCACATTCCCAATACATCTTCTAATCTCTTGTACCTGAACCTCTAACTGTACCCTTGCCTTACCAACTCTTTGATCTCCCAGTCCCCTCACTTTCTGCCACCCCAAAGTTACTCCAAACTATATTACTTTCCTATCCCCTCAATACCCTAAACTTCCTCTATGGGTCCTTCATTCTTCAACTCTGTGTTTCTTCCTAATTGCCCCCCTTCCCTACTCCTACTTGGCCCATCATAGGACCTGCAGCAGGTGATGGTGTCTGGACCAAACCTCAATGAGACGAGCATTGTGTCAGGAGGCTATGGGGGCTCAGCTGATGGTCTCATCCCCACAGGTATGAGGCAGAGGGCCTGAGGAATTATTGGGCAGAGGGAGAAAGGAGAGGGTGGAAATAGAAATGGCTATCATGCAGATGACAGAATTTTATCCTTTAGGGCCTGGCCGTCAGCAACCCCACAGTGCAGCTCCTGCTGGCCCTGCTGATGAGGTGGCCCGGGGCATTGCTGGGGAGAAGTTTGACATTGTCAAGAAGTGGGGCATCAACACCTACAAGGTGGGGCTTGTGTCCCCTCAGCCCTCTATCCCGTGGGTTCCCCTAGATCCTACCTCCTGTTAATGCCCTCCCCTTGTCCTTGGATCCCAACCCATCCCATCCCTTTACCCCTGCTCTTGCTCATCCAGGGGCTCATAGTTACTGAAGCTTGGGGCGGGAGGGTGGCAGATACTTTCATTTTCTGGGGGGCCCTTGTCTCTGGGAGGGCCCTCTGACTGCCTGGGACCTGGGGCCTGCTCAGTGTACGAAGCAGCTGCTGTCCGAGAGGTTTGGCCGGGGATCACGCACCGTGGACCTAGAGTTGGAGCTGCAGATTGAGCTACTACGGGACACAAAGCGCAAGTATGAGAGTATTCTTCAGTTGGGCCGGGCACTTACTGCTCACCTCTATAGCCTGCTGCAGACTCAGCATGCCCTGGGTGATGCCTTCGCTGACCTCAGCCAGAAGTCCCCTGAGCTCCAGGTGTGTGTGCCTACCTCCCTTCCTCTTTAAGGGCAACAGGGGGCCAAGGGTAGACCATGACCTCTGGGCCCCTATGTTCATCCAACCCACAGGAGGAATTTGGTTATAATGCAGAGACACAGAAGTTGCTGTGTAAGAATGGGGAGACCCTGTTGGGGGCTGTCAACTTCTTTGTGTCCAGCATCAACACCCTGGTCACCAAAACCATGGAGGATACTCTTATGACTGTCAAGCAGTATGAGGCTGCCAGGTAGGAATGCATGAGCCAGAAAGCTGGAGTGGGGAGTGAGTAGGGGGCTCAAGGTCAGGAGGCCTTAGGCCTTATTCCCCATGTTTTATTCATACATGACTTTCCATTCTCCCAGACTGGAGTATGATGCATACCGCACAGACTTGGAGGAACTAAGCTTGGGTCCACGGGATGCTGGAACGCTGGGCCGACTTGAAAGTGCTCAGGCCACATTCCAGACACATCGTGAGAAGTATGAGAAACTTCGTGGGGACGTGGCTATCAAGCTCAAATTTCTGGAGGAGAACAAGGTGCTAAACCATCCCCCTCACCCCTACCCCCTAACTCCTCTCAATGTTTTTCTCTTCCCACCTCCTCCCAACTGACCCCCATCCATGCCCCCAGATCAAGGTGATGCACAAACAGCTGCTGCTTTTCCACAATGCCGTGTCCGCTTACTTCGCTGGGAACCAGCAGCAACTTGAGCAGACCCTGCAGCAGTTCAACATCAAGCTTCGGCCCCCAGGCTCTGAGAAACCCTCCTGGCTGGAGGAGCAGTGAGACGGCCTGGCCTGGCCCTTCACTCCCAAGAAGCACTCCTGGCTACAGGAGCAGTGAGGCCTGCCCCCTTGGATTGGCCCCTGTCCCCAAGAAGCCCTCCTAGCTGGAGGATCAGTGAACTTCCTCCCTAGGAGGGGCTGAGGGGAGTGGGAATAAGTGCCCTCCTCTCCAACAAGCCCACTAGGGGAACAGAGAGAAGCCTTTTTTGGTAGGGAGGAGATTGGGACAGGGAAAGAAAGAATGTACACTCCCCCTTTCCCCTCGTCCTTCCTTGCCCAGGATCTCCCTCCCAGGACCTTAGCTTCTTGTGGGTGGTAAAGGGAGGCACACTGCAGGAGAGGGGGACCAGGTAGGGCAATTATTGGGCCAGGTGCAGCAGTACTTAGTCTTGATGCCTAAGGCCCTGCTCTTCTGTCAGCTAGTTTGGCCTCACTTTCCAAATCTTTTCCCACTACCCCATAGCCAATGGTTGTTTTTCCCAAGGGCCCTCTTCCCAGCCAATGGCATTATTCCCAGGGCTCTCCCTTAAGCCAATGGCACCACTCCTGGGTCTTTCCCTTGGCCAATAGTAGGTCTCCTGGGGCCCTGCCCTGAGCTGGCATCACTCGGGGATCCTTTAGCCAATGGCATTGCCCTCAGTGTCCTCCCCTTCCACTCCCTCCATTACTGTTGGTAGGGGGGAGGAAGAGGGGAGGGTCTTAGGACCAAAGGGTAGCAGACTGGGGAGGTATGGGCCAATGACTAGGGGTGCCGTGCCGTCTGTCCGAGCATCTGCCTGTCTCTTTCTATGCCCTGGAGCCAGGGTAGTGTTTCTCTTAATTTAATTGTGGGTGGGACTCTGGGATGCCTGTCCAGTCTGTAGAAACTGTCACACCAGCCCTAGGGTGGCCTGGGAGCCTGGGACCAGAAATAAACCTTTCATAAAACCTGGCCCAGGCCTGTTTGTTGGGGGTAAGGGGTCTGGGAGGATAATGCCTAGAGCACAGGCTTCCTGATACAAATCTTCATAAATGTAGATTCCTCTAGGTTGGGCGCTTGCACTTACATTCTAGAGGACTGTCCTTTCACCAATGCAATCCCTAGGCATTGTGGACCCAGATGTCCTTTAGTTATACTCATATCCAGGGATACCTGGTCTCTCATTCTAACTGCTTCTGCCACTACTTGTTTTTCCTTGGAAATTTTCATCTTTAGCCCAGCCATGCTTCTGGCTTCTTCCCATTCTCTGTTGCCTCTGACACCAACACAAGAAAAGGTCCTTTGGGACTTCCTAAGGGAAACTTGTTAGTGACTCCAGGGAAACAGACAGATGGGAAAAGTTCACATTGCAAACTGAATCAGAGTAATACAGATCCATTATGGATTAGAGTTCTAAACCTAACTTCCTGCTTCCTGGTGCTTTCCTTTTGGCCTATCATTTCTTCATCCCATCCTCCGTTTAACTCTTACATTAACTATCTAAATGAGATCTGCTGTTTTTCCCTTCTGTTCAGAACTAGGAGGGGGAAAGAAAGAAGGAATTGGTTCACTCGGTGTCTCAGACAAGTAGTCACATAGACCAGGGGAATATAGTCAATGTCACTGGCCTTACACCAGACAGCTTGTTTTCTCCAGTCACCCTGGTTTCTTACCAGACTTTGACAAGTCATCACTCTTCCAATTTAAAGCAAACAACAATGTTTATTTTTTAATAGTCTCTTCCCCATAAGCCAGTAAAATGCCGTGAGCAGTTCCTGGACTGTACCGCAATTGATAAATATGTGAATACCTTTTATGAGTGTTATGAACTACAGTTTCTACACCAATTTTTACAATTAAGAATTTGAATTCTTTAAAGTATAATTAGAATGGTGTTTCCTAATGAATTATGTTTTTAAAGAACTAAGAACTCTTAAACACTTAGAGAGAAGTCCTGGATATGTAATCTAATTTATTGGGCTAAAGATTAGTCATGAAAGATCATTGTGCTGCACTGGTGTTTAAAGCAAACAACTAGCCAGAGTCAGAAGTAAGTATACCTGCTTCAATCCCTGGGATTTTCTCCCCTTCCCCTCCTCCCTCATTAGTAGTAGTCAGATTTATTACAAAGGGAGACTTCTTTTCACCAGTTTGTAATGTCAGCCTGACCACACCCTTGCAGGTACTACATACTGATACTGAGTTTTACAATCAGGTTTTTTTGAACTGCCTACAGACTTGGCCCAGCTGTATGCCCAGAGTTAGATGTGCCCTTGGACAATGTGAGTCTTAGGCATGAAGGCAGAAATTCATAGCATAGCATTTTAAATTCGGAAGAAACAAGGTATGAACTGCTTTAGCTTCTTACCTAATGCAGATGTCTTATAACAGCCATCTCATCCAGTCTCATATCTAAATTATAAGGGACTACCAAGATTATGAGTTGTGTGAGACATCCTCCAAAAGTGACTTTCTGGCTTCCACTTAAATACAATCAATGACAAAGAACTCACCAACTCCAAAAGCAGCTTGTTTCTTTGGGTTACTCCCTGAGATCTTAGGTTGAACTCAAATCTGCTTCTCTGTAACTTCCATTTATTAGTTCTAGTTCTGTTCTTAGCACCATGCATAGTAATCCCATCCTTTCCCATATTACAGTCTTTCAAATGACTGGACAGCAATGTCACTTCAGTCATCTGTAGGCTAAACAAGTATGTTAAATCAAGTATGATACTTTCAACTAGTACTCACAAAGAATGATTTCAGTCCCTTTGCTGCTCTGACTGCCTTGATAGATGTGGTCCTGCTTGGCAATGTCTTATCTACAATGTACTACCAAGGCTAGGCACTCCAGGTGTGTTTTGGCTTGGGCAGAAGGGTTAGGTGTCATCACCATTTTCACTATAATCACCTAACACAACTTCAGTTTTTTGACAGCTACATGTTGCTCACACATTGAGCTTTAGGTTCATTGGAACCCCTATGTTTTTAAACACATGAAACTTTTCTGGCCATATAATGCCCAGCCTGTATTTGTGCAACTAAAATTTTCAACTCAAATTCTAGACTATGCATTTATCCCTCTTAAATTTCATATTGTTAACTTTAACCTGAAATCTTTTTAAATCCTACCATTTGAACTCTGAGTGCAGATTGAAGCATGTTTTTCCCCCATTTTATTTTTCTTGCTTTTTTCCTCCACAACATTAATGTAGAAATATGTTTCGCATGACTTCATATGTGTAATGGTATCATTTCTTGCCTTCTCAAGGGGTGGAGGGAGGGAAAATTTGAAACTGAAAAAATTTAAAATGAAAAAGAAAAAAATAAAAATCTATCATCCATAGTCCTATCCTCTCAGGTTCCTGTCCTCTGCAAATTTGGTAAGCATGCCATAGTGTAGTTGAAAGAGTGCTGGTCAGGCAGACCTTGGTGCAGATTCTGCCTCTGACATTTGGTGATTCTATGACAGTGGGCAAATGACTGTCTCTCTGATCTTCAGCCTTCTCATCTATGAGACAGAAATGGTAGCACCTACCACAGAGGGTTATCATGGGAATCATTTGAGATAATATGTATTAAACACTTAAAAAGGCAAGCTACAATTTTTAATACTCAGATAAAATTGAATAGAATTGGGTCCTAAACAGTCTTATGGCATTCCATTAGAGACTTTCCTACATTTCTTCAAAGGCAAAAGTTCAACAATCACATTCAGTATCCTTTGGAGTAGTTCATCCCAGGCCAAGTCGTCATACTCATTGAAGGCAGTTAAATGTTCTCTACACTTCCCCCAACCATTTCATTCTGCCGTTTGCAATGTTGAAACTTTTCTCATTGACAGAATGCAGGCAAAGTAGGAATTGAATAGTTCTTCCTTTTCTCCATCATTTATCATCTTTTCCTCTGTTAAGTATTGGTTCTAACCTAGGAGTTTTTAATATAGAGTTCATGGACTGTGAGGTAGGGGTGGGGGTGGTCTAGGGATAAATTTCATTTTTAAAAATAGTATTTTCTCCTTCCCTCACCTCCTTGAGATGGTATACAGTTTGATATAGGTTATACATATGCAATCATGCAAAACATTTCCATATGGTAAAAGAAAATGGAAAAAAAGGAATGTGAAAAATAGTATGTTTTAATCTTCACTCAGCTCTTTCTCAGAATGTGGATAGCATTTTTCATTATGAGTCCTTTGGGGCTGCGTTGGATCATTATTTTTTCTGAGAATAGCTATGTCATTCACAGTTGACCATAACACAATATTGCTGTTAATATGTTCTGGTTCTGCTCACTTTGCTTTGCATCAGTTTGTCTAAATCTTTCTAGGTTTTTCTGAAATCAGCCTGCTCATCATTTCTTATAGCACAATAGTAATTCCATTACAATCATATACCACAACTTGTTTAGCCATTCCCAAATTAATGGGCTTCCTCTCAATTTCCAATTCTTTGCCACCATAAAAAGCTGCTATAAATAATTTTGTACAAATAGGTTCTTTTTCCTTTTATTTTTTCTTTTCCTGACCTTTATTGTTTCTTCCAATGACATGTAAAGATAGTTTTCAACATTCACTTTTGTAAGATTTTGAGTTCCAGATTTTTCTCCCACCCTTCCCTCCACCCTTCCAAAGCCAGCAAGCAATCTAATATAGGTTATACATTACAATTATGTTAAACTTATTTCCACGTTAGTCATGTTGTAAGAGAAGGATCAGAACAAAAGAAAAAAACAGTATGCTTCAGTCTGCATTCAGACTCCATAGTTCTTTTTCTGGATGTGGAGAACATTTTCCACCATGAGTCTTTTGGCATCATCTTGGATCATTATATTGCTGAGGAGAGCTAAGTCAATCATAGCTGATCATTATACTGTGTTGTTGATACTGTATACAATGTTCTTCTGGTTCTGCCCGTTTCACTCAGCATCTAAGTCCAGATTTTTCTGAAATCTACCTACTTATCATTTCTTACAGCACAATAGTATTCCATTAAATTCATATACCACAACTTGTTTAGCCATTCCCTAGTAGGTGGGCATCCCCTCAATTTCCAATTCTTTGCCACCACAAAGAGAGCTGCTATAAATATTTTTGTACATGTGGGTCCTTTTACCTTTTTTATGATATCTTTGGGAGATAGACATAGTAGTGGTATTGCTGGATCAAAGGGTATGCACAGTTTTATAGCCTCTTGGGCATGGTTTCAAATTGCTTTTCAGAATGGTTGAATCAGTTCACAACTCCACCAATAGTTTATTATTATTCCAGTTTTCCCACATCTCCAACATTTATCATTTTCCTTTTTTTGTCATATTGGATAAGTGTGAGGTGGTACCTCAGAGTAGTTTTAATTTGCATTTCTCTAGTCAGTAGTGATTGAGAATATTTTTTCATATGTCCATAGATAACATTAATTTCTTCATCTGAAAACTTCCTGTTCATATCCTTTGACCAATTTTCAATTGGAGAATGTCTTGTATTCTTATATATTTGGTTCAGTTCTCTCTATATTTTAGAAATGAGGCCTTTATCAGAAACACTGGCTATAAAAAATTGTTTCCTAGCTTTCTGCTTTCCTTCTAATCTTGTTTGCATTGGTTTTGTTTGTGCAAAACCTTTTTAATTTAATGTAATCAAAATGATCTATTTTGCATTTCATGTTCTCTGTCTCCTCTTTAGTCATAAATTCTTCCCCTCTGTCATAGATCTGACAAGTAAACTATTCCTTCCTTTTCTAATTTGCCTATGCTATCACCATTTATGTCCAGATCACGTGCCCATTTTGACTTAACTTTGGTGTATGGTTCTTTTTCCTTTAAAAAAAAAAATCTCCTTGGGCTATAGACCTAGTAGGGGTATTTTTGGATCAAAGGGTTTGTATAGTCTGATAGCCCTTTGGGCATAGTTCCAAATTGCTTTCCAGAATGGCTAGATCAGTTCACAACTCCACCAACAGTGCATGTGTGTTCCAGTTTTCCCACATGGGGGATGAATTTAAGGAGTCTATGAACTTGAATGAAAATAAAAAATACACATCAAAGTCACATCTAACATTTCCTTCATGAGAGTCTCCAATCCTTCTTGAGCTTATTGCTTTAGAGTCTTGGGCTATATGAACTTACTTTTGAATTCTTGGAAATCTGTTCTTCCAAAGCCTAGACTATATGGCAGACTATACCTGGCATTCCCTTCCTCATCTACCATGCATTCAAAGATGGTAATATCTACTATTTCCCAAAAGTTAACTCTATTTCAACTTCAGTCAGGAGCCATTGTTTGGTCACACATCCTTATTTCTTTCCATTTGAATCTTTGAGACCCCTGGGCTAAAAGTTCTTGCCTAATGGCTTCTAAAAGGGAAAATATTAGTGATCCCTCTTAACTCTCTTTGTGGTCTTTGAACCTAACTACTCATTCACTTTTGGGGTTATAAGTCTCTAATATTCTTTTTTCTTTTTCTTTCTTTCTTTCTTTTTTTTTTGGGGGGGCAGGGCAATGAGGGTTACAGCTAGTAAGTGTCAACTGTCTGAGGCCAGATTTGAACTCAGGTACTCCTGAATCCAGGGCCGGTGCTTTATCCACTACGCCACCTAGCTGCCCCCCGTCTCTAATCTTCTGATCAGGGAATCTTCTCAACTCAGTAGACTCTTAAGCAGTTAAAGGGTGCTATACTGGGCTCCCCAGATAGGTTTATGTCTAAATTTTTTTGTATTGCCTTAATTTCCTCCATATCTCTCCCCTCTCCTCTCCCAGAGAGCCATTCCATATAACAAAGAATTTTTTAAAAAGAGAATAATTAAACAAAACATCAATACAATTAAAAAAAAAAACTTGACAGTGTTTCATCCCAATGGACACACACACACACAATTCTGTGTATTTTATTTCACTTTTTCGGAGGCAATCAGGGTTAAGTGACTTGCCCGTGGTCACACAGCTAGTAAGTGTCTGGGGCTTGATTTGTTCCTTCTGACTCCAAGGCTGGTGCTCTACTACTGTGCCATCTAGGTGCCCCCATAGTTCTATTTATATCTCTTCTTTAGGGCCAAGCGTTTTCTTTGTAAATTTACAACATTCATTTTTTTATCTTTGTGTTCTTTCTATTTTTCCATTAATATTGTTGCAGTCATGTATATAGTTTTCTTGGTTCTACTTACTTCACTCTGCATCAATTCTAAGTCTTTCATGCTTCTCTGTATTTGTCACATTCTTTGTCATTTCTTACAGAGCAATAATATTCCATTAAATTCATGTACCAAAATTTGTTTGACCGTTCTCCAATCAGAAGGCATCTACTTTGTTTGCAATTTTCTGCTGCTACAAAAAAGTCTCAGGTAAATCTCTAAAGCTCAGACTTAGGGCTCCAGTATTGTGTATCTCTGAGAGCTTTTGGAAAGCTGTAACTTCTAGCCAAACCCGAAATGCACCTATGAATTTTGCCCTTCCCCCTTCCCAGAATGACCAGTCATAGTGCTTGTGAATTATTTCGTGGAGGTGTTCTAAGGTCATGATCACCTTCTATTATCATCTAAAACATCTCCTAAGGCTATTATTCTCATCACAAGCAAAAGATGAGGGAGATATCATTAAATGGCAATTTATCTGAAGAAGATCTAAGATTTTTAGAGGACTTTCAGTCCTCTGAAAGTCAACAGGAAGCAAATATGCCAGCCAAGAATATAAATGTGATTTAGGGCTGCACCAAGAGAAGCATAAGTTCCCAAAATAAGGAGGTGATATAGTCCCCCTGTATTGTTCCCTGGCTAGACCTGGAATATGACTTTTACCACATTTTAAGAAGGACATTGAAAATCCGAGACAGTAAAGGAAGGTGACCAGGATGGTAAAGGGCCTTAAATCTATGCTGCGTGAAGATCAGTGGAACTAGGCGTGTTTAGACTGGAGATAAGGTTCAAGGGGGATATGATAGCTATCCACAAGTAATAGAAAGATTGTGGCAATAAGGATTGTTCTCTTTTGGCCTTGGAAGGAAGGAGTAGAAGCAATGAGTAGAACTTGTAAAGAGGAAAATTTAAGCTTGATATAAGGAAAAGCTTCCTAATAATTTGAGTTATTCCAAATTGTAATGACATGCCTCAGAAGAAAGTGGGTTGCTTATCACTGGGGGGTCTTCAAGCAAAGTCAAGATGACTGTCATGTGCCTTGTAGAGGATAATTCTTTTTTGGTATGTGTTAGACTACATGACCGATGAGGTTCCTTTCAATTCCAAACATTCTGTGATCTAGCCCTCTGTTCCCAACCTATCCATTCAATTATTAGGTTTCCAGACATCTAAAAGATTTACCTACTGGTCTGTGATTCCTTCTTTCCTTTCTTGGAAAAATAGGACTCCATATGGCTTTATTTTGTCTCCTGAACCACAAAACTTTACTCTTATACTCCATTTCTGAGGAAGAGATAGACCATTTACAATCACCCACACCCTAAAGCTAGAACCTTCTAGGTTCATACTGGGAATTTTTAACATTAAGAAGGAAACTCCTTTGCCACTTTGACCATTCTAGTCAATCCATAATGAGGCTGAGGGGTCTGAATTAGACTGACCAATTGTGAGCAGAAAAATTTCAGACTTAAAATGCCCTAGATTCTTATAATGATTCCATATTAGTGTCTTTGGGTTTCAATTTATTTCACTTCCAGTCTTTACTCCTAGGGCTTCTGGTTCCCTCTCTGAGGGATCTGCCATCTTCCTAGTTAGTCCAGTCTGTTCCTCCTGCTCTTGTTGGAAGACCAGGTTCCCCACGACATGCCCCCTGCTATGTGCGAATGTCTGACTTCCTTGCAGAATGAGTCCTGGTCAACTATTGAATAAAGAGTCTCTGTGGGGAGAAAGGAGTATTTTATATCCAGAACAACTAAGTATCAAATTTTGTCAAGACCTGCTAATAGGCAGCCTATTAGAAATGGAATGGAGCTCTCCATTAGGAAATCTGTATATTTGCCGTATGTTCCCATGAAAACAGGAATACATAAATTTTATACCCTCTGCCTATGAGGAAAATATTTTGAGATGACTTACTTCCATTTCCTCTAGTTAGACTTGATTAAAATCTGAGTCCATATTGTTTTTTTAGTTCCCCTTGTCTTGCTGCCCTCTTCTCTCCTTAGTGTCTTCTAGATTTGTGACTATTGCCTTCAGAGAACTAGATTTTCCTAGAAGAGGGGACTATTTTACCTCATCCACCTCCCAAACTCAACCACCCCCAGGCTATTCCTCTGAACTTTCTCTTTGAAATGATCCCATGGACCTCACTCTTCTTATCTCCCTATAGTCACTGACACCTAATCTCTTTCCTAAGACTCTAGGTATCCTCTCTCAGAACTCACCTGAGATCACTCCTGGGTCCTCATGTAGCTTCCCATCACCCACTTTATTTATTTCATTTTGGTTAGGAGGTTTTCCTGCTGTAGACTCAGGAAACTGGCCATCAGCTTACCTGCTTTGTTGTCACTACCTGCTCATCCATCTGAGATACTCTCCTGGAGCTACTGTAAAAAAGTATACAACCTCCCAATTCTTTGTCTGCTGTCCCTGAGCAAACAGATCTTTTGGAGGATTCAGGGTCACCTAAGTTTAAGAAGTCTTAATAGTCTCATTATCATCTTTCTCCCTGGTTTTCCTAGAATGTGGATGGAGTTCATTCTAGTATCTCTGAGCTCCCTTCACCAACTCCTCACATCTCTGGTACCTTCTTGTGGAGTTAGTCCCATTTAGTAACTCTCCTCTGTACATCCCCTACCCCATTCCTCTTAAATTTCCTTCTCCATTCATTGACAAGACTTCATCCTTAATATTCCACTTTCCTCTGTCTCACCAGAGTCAGATCCTGGAAGGAACAGGTAGGACATGCTGATGGTGGGGAACTCAGGAAGGACTTATATATTTACATCTCAGAAGGAACTCAAGATGATGAATGTTGCTTCATGTAAGAAAGTTATAGGGGGCAGCTAGGTGGTGCAGTGGATAGAGCACCGGCCCTGGAGTCAGGAGGACCTGAGTTCAAATCTGGCCTCGGACATTTGACACTTAACTAGCCGTGTGACCTTGGGCAAGTCACTTAACCCTTATTGCCCAACCTAAAAACAAACAAACAAAAAAAGAAAGTTACTTGAGGCCAATTTTCCTGCAATCTACTCATAGCCATCACTCATTGCCCCAAACCCTTGCTCCCTTACCTGATCCCTCATCCTTAACAAGCCAGCAGGATGAACCTGCAGCTTCTATAGCAGCCCCAACTTCCAACTCTCTTGCTCAAATCTTCCCTCTCTCTGCCTTAGCTTCCACTCCCTTTCACCCCATCTGGCCTAACAGAATTATCATTGGCATCACAGCATGTCTCTGGAGGTAGGGCTTGTGTTATGAAATTAAAAGTTTGAGAGGGCCATGATGCTGCTGATACTAATAACAATAAAAACAGTAATAACAATACTACCTTATCTTTGTGTACTGTTACAGTTTACAAAGCACTTCCCCAGCCATTGTTTAATTTGATCCTCACTTCAACTCTGAGGTAGGTATGGCAGGAAATATTATTCCCATTTTACAGATGAAGAAACAGAGAAGTTAAGTGGCTTGACCAAAGTATTATCCAATACTCTAATGAATCTGTATTGTGACTGTTGTAGATATTTCCTCCAGTGATGAGATTATAAGCCATCTCTGGCTTTCTATCCCATGCAACTCTTGTCCATGTCCTCCCATACATTCACAGCTCAGGGACTTTCCTTGGGTTCTCTTGACATTATATGGAGGCCAGTGGATCATGCAGGTTATTTATTCATCCATCAGTTATCCCTCACTCTCACCATGTGATCAGCATAGCTTTGACAGCATCCTTTACAGCAGAGGTGTTAAACACACAGCTAGCAGGTAGCAAGCATAATACCCATGAATAGAAATATTTAACCAAATAAATGAAAATACAATAAAACATAGATAACACTTCATTTTAAAACTAAGTCAACATGTAGCCCATAGGGATCATTATGTATGGATCAGTGGCCCCCATTTCTAATTGAGTTTGACACTACAGCTTTATAGCATTTCTACTTCACAAGTCCTGATAGGTAATGTGTTGCAGCCAGTAGTGCCTATCATTTATATCTCCACTGCTCT
The DNA here is from genome assembly GCF_019393635.1 of Dromiciops gliroides. Classification (NCBI taxonomy): domain Eukaryota; kingdom Metazoa; phylum Chordata; class Mammalia; order Microbiotheria; family Microbiotheriidae; genus Dromiciops; species Dromiciops gliroides. The sequence continues at coordinate 585,758,426 of NC_057863.1, read as the reverse complement.
TTAGGTGGTTTTCAACTTAAATTCTTTTGTGTCTGTTGTATTCTGTGACTCATAGCCGTTGAACTTTACCACAATACAAATAGGTGTTTTTTTGTTTTTTTTTGTGGGGCAATTGGGGTTAAGTGACTTGCCCAGGGTCACACAGCTAGTAAGTATTAAGTGTCTGAGGCTGTATTTGAACTCAGGTACTCCTGAATCCAGGGCCGGTGCTCTATCCACTGCGCCATCTAGCTGCCCCCAAACAGGTGTTTTTTAAAATGGGCCTTCATATTAAGGAGAAGTTTGGGATCCTTAAAAAAACTCAAGACTTGTTTTCAAAAGGCAATCCAGCCTGATCTACTTTTCCTGTTCATTTCCAGGCACAATTGTGGTGTGTTGTTTTTTTTTTTTCAGTGATTGTCCTAGAGAGATAAAGAGAGAGAGATGAGAGAGGTAAAGAAAGACAGTGAGAGGATAAGTAAATGGAGAATGAGAAAGAGATAGAGATGGAGAGATGATAAAGAATAGAGATAGAAATAGACAAAGAAAAAGAAAGAAGGAAAGAGATAGAGAGATAGATGATAGAAGCTTATATGTGATAGAGTCTGAACAGGCATTCTCTATCCACTTGGTTTTTCTAATGTGAATAGTTAGGTCAAACTGTTTTGTATGATTATGTCTCATTTAGGAAGCTCTGCAGTATTCCAAGCTTTGCTGCAATAAACACAGGGTTACCTAGAAACGAGCATTTTGAGAAATTATCTATAGAGAATCCCTCTTTAACTTGGATTTGCCCTGGATTTCCCCCATTACAGTAACAAATACCTGTTCCTTGCTTGATATTAATGATCAAAGGATCATCAAACAAGGTTCTGTCTGTTGTTATATCTTTCAAGGACTCTTGTATAATTTTGACTTATGCAAGAGAGATATATTGCTAGTCTTTTAGTCTTTGAAACTCTACCTAAATTAGACAACTGATAAATGAAAGTGCTGATATCAGAGTCCAGGTCTCCTGACTCCAGAGCCTTCTCTACTATACCACGTGATGGATAGAGCTGGGACAAAGCTAAAGTTTTTAATTACTATGAATTTATAGGACCCGGAGTGTCCTTTCCTGAAGTAATTAAGGGCTGGCTACAAAGACCAGTATGCAGCCCCACCCCTGTTCCTTATTCTTTGCCTCACCTTGCTTTGGATAGAAGCCAAAATAAGCTCTCGGGCTCCTGACAGGGGGTGGTTGGGATCAGCACTGTTGCCAGGTGCAGCCGGATCCTCAGTGCCTCCCGGAAGTTGCCTCCCAGGTAGGTGCATTATTCACTGTCCTTTCTTTCACTCTGTACCCACTGTAGGTCTTTCTCATCCTGTAGTGCTACCCTGTCCCCAAGAGATTTCCCCAGTCTGCCCCAACCTCTACCAGGACCACCAACCTGGCCAAATCAGGTCTTGTCCTGGCCCTTTCAGATCTTGGCTTAGTCCTGACCCCCTCCAATTAGCCTAGCCCAGGTCCCTCATATCCTTCCCAAGCCCTGGCCTCAGCATGGACCCCTCAGGTTCTAACCTAATTCTGGGCCTGTCAAGTTCTGCTGTAGTCCTGGCCTCTGCAGATCATGGTGCCTCATATCCTACAGGGTCCGACTCCTCAGGTTCTGCCTCAATCCAGGCCCTCTCAGGTCCTGTCCCTATGCCTGGCCCCTTCCAGTATTGCTCTCAACTCTGATCTACTCAGATCTTGCCTTAGCCTTGCCCTTTCAGGCCCTAATCTGACACTGCCTTATGAATCTTCTTGTCTGCAGGGCTCAGTCCTGGGGTTTCTCAGCCCTACTCTGTCCTCCTTGGTCTGCTTATCCCAGGCTCTAGCCACTTAAACTATCCTTTAGTCACTAGCTATTTGTTAGGGCCCAGTCCACTTTGGGGGAAGCTCAACTATATAAGGCTAAGTAGCTTAAGTGAGTGGGGAAGATGGGGCCTCATGTTAGCCCTCTGGCTGCCCCTTCCCAAACCACAAGGTCCCAGTCCTAGCTTTGACTCCACTAGAAGAGTAAGGTGGCCCAATAATTAGTGGTGGGGGACAGCTAGGTGGCGCAGTGGATAAAGCACTGGCCCTGGATTCAGGAGGACCTGAGTTCAAATCTGCCTCAGACACTTGACACTTAACTAGTTGTGTGAACCCGGGCAAGTCACTTAACCCTTATTGCCCCACAAAAAAAAAAAAATGGTGGGGCCACACATGTAAAGGGGTCACCCATGGGGATCACACCTAAGACCTGCACTCTCAGGAATGGCACTCAGATATTGCAGAGCTACATACACAGGAATCTCACAGATGTGGGGTTGTGCATGAAGCACATGCCCTTCACACTGTCATACCCAGGATACATATGAAACACTTTGGGTCCCACATGACTAGTGTTGCTTGCACTAGGAGGTGTGTCCTGCAACAGTTGCTTCAGGGTGCTATATCTGGGCAAGCCACCAGGTGGTACTCAAATCTTGAGCACACCTGCTTACTTCAAACTGAGCATGTGCAAAAAACACACCATTGTCATTAGCTTTTTCCTTTATAACCCCTAGTGCTCTAAATTCTGCATTCCTTCTAAGGGTTTGGTTTAATTTCCCCCAAATAAATCAAAACTCTCTTGGCTTTGTGTCTGTATGTCCTTGGATATACAATCTTCTCTCATTCTTAGAACAGACCCAAAAGAATTCACTCATTTGGCAGAAGCTAAATGCATTTAATTCAGTTAGAAATCAAAATAAAATATAATTCCAAACTCCAAATCAGCTGAATTTAGTCACACCTAGTAAAATTTGAATTCCCAACTCTCTGTTTTCTCTATCCTATGTCTGGGCATGGGCAACCAGTAACAGGTGGCCCAAAGACCATTTTTAGAAGAATGCTTTCAAGCATTCTTAGTCTCAAAGATCAAAGGAGGGGTAGAAGTCTAGTTTTACCACAATGGCCTCACACCATCTCACTGCTCCCACAGAGGTTATTGCTCCTGGCTGGCAGCCAGGCAAAACCTGCTATACAATACTTCAGTAGGTTGGCTCTGGGGAAATAATCCCTCCAGGCTGCCCATATAGCCAACTTCCTTCTCTAAATCTCCTCCCATTGTATAATAAACGTACCTAGAAGCCCAAGAGAGTTAACCACCAGCACTGTGAACAATCCTTAAAATGTTCTTCCAAAGATTAGACAGTACATAGCTCCTGGCAACTTTAATAGTGCCCCTGACACCCTTGCTTCCTTATTTTTTCCTCTTTTAAGTGCCTAAGATATTGGGGGTGGGGTGGGGGAAGAAACGAAGAGGGAGAATTATAGGTTGTGAAGCAGAAATGTGCTTTAGAAAAGGGTTACATGCTTGCCCACTGGGGTCATGCACAGAAGATCCACATGCACAGGGGTTATACACATGGTATTGCACATAAAAGAATCATACACACAGGAATAGCATGTAAAGAGATCACACACAGGATTGCATACATATGAATTACACAGACATCCACAGGGATCACACCACAATGATTTTTCCAACCAATAGGAAGAAGAGGTTGGGTCCATCCTGCAGGCCAGGATCTAGAGCATGGAGACATGGTTGGAGAACAGAGTGATGACTTGGAGTAGGCCCCTTTAATCAGTCTTTGGAACCTTGACCTCAATGTTCCATGGAAGTTGCTGGGACATCAGCAGTTGGTAGGGAGGGAACCATGGAAAGGTGGTCTCTCTATCGGCGCTGGGCTCGAGTGTCTGGTTCATCCACCCTGGCATTCCTAATGGCTGTTTTCACCTTCCTCCTCCTTATCCTGGTGTCCTTCTTCATCTTCTACTATTTCCTATTTTCTGCCTAGAGAGGGAATGCCTTGGACCACCCAGAGCCTTTGCAAGGGGCATTCCCCAGTGGTTATGCAGCAGGCGGGTGGATCAGCAGACATTGCAGGACCAGGCAGACTTTTTAGGGGATAGACAGGCCGAATTAACTAAGGACTGACAGACTGACCGGGAACAGGCAGATCAGATTTACCAGAAGTAAGGAGACTGGATTTGTCAGGGATAGCTATAGCAACTAAGTCAGGAACAGACAGATTGACTTGGGACTAGATGGTACAAACCAAGTGAACCAGGGTGGACAGGCTGACCAGGGAGAGGCAGGCCTGACTCAAAAGAGAAAGGCCAGTTGGACTTAGCAGACATGTAAGGACTAGATATGAAAGACACAGATCAAACCAACCTAGGAAAGATATACTGACCACCTAGGTCACAGATGAACCAAACTAAGTAGGTACTGAGACTGACCAGGATACACATGGACAAGATTTACCAGAGGATACCTGGACACAGTCAATCAAAGACAGACTGACTAGAGACAGACATATTAGCCAGGGGTAAGCAGACCATACCAACTGAGGAGAGATAGTTTAACCACAGGATAAATGGAACCAAACCAGCTGGAGAAAAACAATCTGACTAGGGGACTGATGAATCAAACCAACCAGATTGATATGGACTGACAAAGAGAAAAATGGCCCAAACAAATGAGGACAGAGAGACTGACCAGGAGACAATGAAGACCTAACCATTGTGTAGACACAGACTGATGAGGAGACAGATAGCTAAAGCCAAATAACAGCAAATTAATTGTCTAGGGATAAAAAGACCAAACCAACTAGTGATGGACTGTTTAGATGATCAGATGGTCTAAACTGACTAGAGGTAACAGATTGACTGGTAGTATGTGGACCAAATCATCTATAACCAGGGGACAAATGTACCAAATTGATCAGAGACAGATGGACCAAGTAAAAAAGAGATTGATTAGAGGACAGAATAAACAAAAGACAGAAAGTTCCACAAGGGAGAGACTGAATGACCAAAATACAGAAACAATAACAATAAGCCAACCAGAAGACTGATCAAACTGAAGGAAATAGACCAGGGGAAAGGAAGACTGACCAAAGAACAAACAAGACCACTAAAGGCAAAAAAAAAAAAAAAAAACCGCCCCCCCCCCAACTTTCATAAGGTGTGGCAGACTTCATGATAGAAGCAGAGCCTGTGAGGATACACTGATCAATTAACTGATGTCACATCACTTGGACTTGTAGTGAGGAAGGGTCAACTTTTGTTAAACTTGCCCCAAACCCTACCCAAGACCTAGCACTGGCCACCCATTGGCCCACACATACCCCTGCCAGAGAAGCTGTAAATGTGGAGGCAACATACTGGAATCTTAAGGTAGGGGGAAATGGGCTGTGCCCAAGGAAAGAAGCTTTGGGCTTTCTGTAAGAGGAACATTGAGGAATCTGGGATGGTATTTATGTGTGGAGGGGACACAATAGGGATCTGTAGGGAGTACTGGGGAATGGGTTTGTGTGAAGAACAGTAGAGATGTCAGAACAGGATTAAAGGAGTTCTTTTGGAGAGCAGAAGGAATATATACCTTTAGGTCAATCTCTGTGGTGGGAGCAGAATGAGGTCTGAAGAGTAGTGGGAGGATAGAATCATAGAATGTTAGCAATAGAAGGAGCCTGAGAGATCATTTTCATTTTGTAGATGTTGAAACTGAAGCCTTCTTTAGGAGTAATGTTGGGTCACCTTGTGAGAAAAAACCTAAGAGGTTGTATATAGGGGACAGACAATGATGTGGGTCAGTGAGTTATTTTGTATAAGGACAATAGGACTCTCTGGGGGACAGTCTAGGGAGTCAGTAAGTTGGGGGCTTGTGTGTATCTGCAGAGAAGGGAGTTTGTAGATGAAAAGACGAAGATTCGTTGTAGGGGGATGTTGTGGGAAGGCCAGCAAATCTGGGGCGACAGTATCTTAGGGCTTTATCAGGGACAATGGAAGAGATCTCTTTGGAAGGGTGGTCGGTGGTTGCTGTCCATCATGCTCAAAGAAGACCAAAATGACATCACTGTCAGGTTCAAGATACAGTGTGTCTGACTATGGCTGATCAGACCAGTATAAGATCAGAAGACCACCATAGGTTGGGCACAAATATTCCATATAAATATTTGGAGTGGTGATATCTCTAAATTTGTATGTCTTACATTTTTTTTTTGAGCTACTGCAATTCTGCTTTGTTTGTAGAACATAGTACCCCCCCCCTTTTTTTTTGCAGGGCAGTGAGGGTTAAGTGACTTGCCCAGGGTCACACAGTATCAAGTGTCTGAGGCCAGATTTGAACTCAGGTCCTCCTGAATCCAGGGCCAGTGCTTTATCCACTGCGCCACCTAGCTGCCCCCTCATAGTGCCTTCTTTGATGCAGGCACATCATGCTGGGTGGCCCTGTGCCAGTGTCTCTCATGTCTCATAATCCGTACCAAAGTTGTTCAGAGAGACCTTGAAATTGTCCTTATATCATTTCTTCTGACCACTATGTGAATGCTAGCCGTGTGTGAGTTCTCCTTAAAATAGTTTGGGTTTTGTTTTTTTTTTTAGCAAACATACATTCACCATTTGAACAATATGGCCAGCTTATTGGAATTGCACTCTCTGTGGCAGAGTCTTGGCAGTTCAGCTTGAGAAAGGAGCTCAGTGTCTGGTACTTTATCTTGCCAGGTGGTCTTCAGAATCTTCTTAGGACAAATGAAAATGATTCCGTTTCCTGGCATGGTGCTGGTAGACTGTCCAGGTTTCACAGGCATACAACAATAAGGTCAGCACAACTGCTTCTGTAGACATTTTGTAGGCAGCCTAATACCTCATTTCTCCCACATTTTCCTTCAGAGCCTCCAAAAAACTGAGCTAGCTCTGGCATTGCGTGCATCAACCTCATTATCAATGTATACATCCCTGAAAAGTATACTGCCAAGGTAAGTAAGTGAACTTATCCACAGTATTAAAAAAAATATTTCCATTTGCTGTAACCAATGGTTCCGTTTATGGATGGTGGGGTACTGGCTGGTGGATAACCTCTGTTTTCTTGGTATTAATTGTCAGAACAAAATTGTGGAAGGCTACAGTGATGGCTGTATTATGGAGATCTCCAGAGGATTACAACAAAGAAAATATTGGGGAGAGAGGTGTGGAGAGAATTATTATAACTTAAATGTTATTGATCACTGACTTCTGGCTCAAGACACTGAGCTTATGAACTTTCTGGTACCTGAACTGGTTTGGCTCTCTAAGGTCTGAGATCTGTCATCTCTTATCCCACACTGGTTGTCCTCTTCCTCCTACCACTACCTCCATTCCTGAGGCCCCAGAACAAGTGGCACTATCTTTTTTTTCTCCACTGCTACCCACTCCAGACCACAAGAATACACTATCCAGAATTTATTCAATGCTTCATTATTTCAATGGATCTCTGATCTCTTCAATGTGGCTGCTTCCTCTGAAGTTGCAGAAGAAAAACCTGTACGTGTCTTCTTGTCACCCTGAACAATCCTTGTCTGTGTTCTTTCTTTTTTTTTTTTTGGATTTTGTGAGGCAATTGGGGTTAAGTGACTTGCCCAGGGTCACACAGCTAGTAAGTGTTATGTGTCTGAGGCTGGATTTGAACTCAGGTCCTCCTGAATCCGGGGCCGGTGCTCTATCCACTGGGCCACCTAGCTGCCCCTGTGTTCTTTCTTAAATTCTCTATAGACCACCTATGAAACACCCTGGAGGCCTTCCTCCCACATTCCATGGGTACCAGCACATAACTCTGTTCATCTGTAACTCATTATATGACTAACATGTCTTTTTTTTTTTTTTAGTGAGGCAATTGGGGTTAAGTGACTTGCCCAGGGTCACACAGCTAGTGTTAAATGTCTAAGGCTGGATTTGAACTCAGGTACTCCTGACTCCAGGGCCAGTCCTCTATCCACTACGCCACCTAGCTGCCCTCATGTCTTTTTTAAAAATTACCTGATTCCTGGATTATATATTTTATACTGTTTCTTGAGCATAAGTCATTATGAATATCCCATTTATTCCCAACCTGTATTTTTCCTTTGTCCTCTGGGTCACTAGCAATTCTGACGCCTCAGAAATTGTGACATTTTATAATTCTCAATCAAATAACATCAGCAGAAAGGTTATTCACAAAAGAATAATAATATTAACCTTAATAATAATAATAGGGGGTAGCTAGGTGGTGCAGTGGATAAAACACTGGCCCTGGATTCAGAGGACTTGAATTCAAATCCGGCCTCAGACACTTGATACTTACTAGCTGTGTGACCCTGGGCAAGTTACTTAACCCTCATTGCCCTGCCCCCCCCCAATTAATAATAATAATAGTTCTCATTTCTGAAGTTTTTTGAAGTTTACAAAGATATTTCTTCATGAAAGCTGTTTAAGGAAGAGCTGAGAGTGGTTAAGTGATTTATTCAAGGTCAGGGAGCAAATAAGTATCATAGGCATGATTAGAACCCAGGCTCATAGATTTAAGGGTCAAAGGTACTTTAAAGATCATCTAGTTTCATCCCCTAATTTTTACTGTTGTTTCCTAGGACTCAGAGGTCTTCCAGCTTCTACAAAGGGGATCCAGTTCTGTCTTCAAGAGTAGGAGTGTCTGAGTCACTGATAGATAAATTACATAGAAAAGAAGCAAATTCCTAAGGCATTCCATTATAAACTTCTTCAGGCTTGTTATCCCTATATTAATCAGTATTTTTAAAGGTTCAGTTAATCAACTCTGGAATCTAACCAGCTGTATTGTCACCCAGTCCACATCTCACTATCTTGTACCCAAAGATATTGTAAAAGACTGTCAGATATCTAGTTGAAATCCAGATATAACATCTCTATGTCATTCTATTAGTCTAATCATTCCATCAAAGAAGGAAATGAGGCTAGTTTAGCCTAACCGGTTCTTGATGAACCCATTTTGACTCTTAATGACCAATGCACTCTTTAAGTACTCACAAGAAATCCCTTTTAATAGCAAGTTCTAGACTATGGTATTCTAGTATGTGACAAACCCAAAGATCCAAGCTTTTGGAACAAAAACTCATTAGTTGATAAAGACTGCTGGGAAAACTGGAAAAAGTATGACAGAAACTAGGTATAGACCAAAATCTCACACTGTATACTCAAATAAGGTCAAAATGGGTACATGACATAAAAGGGTGATACCATAAGCAAATTAAGAGATCATACCATAGTTTATTTGTCAGATTTACAGAGAGGGGAAGAAGTTAGGACCAAAGAAGATAGAGAGAACATTGCAAAATATAAATGAGATCATTTTGATTATATAAAATTTTAAGATGTGCACAAACAAAAGCAATGCAACTAAAATTATAAGGAAAGCAGAAAACTGGGAAAGAATTTTTGCAACATGTATCTCTGATAAAGGCCTCATTTCTCACATATATAGAGAACTGAGTCAAATTTATAAAAATACAAGTCATTCCCCAATTGATAAATGGTCAAAGGATATGAACAGGCAGTTTTCAGACAAAGAACTCAAAGCTATCTATAGTCATATGAAAAAAAAATGCTCTAAATCACTATTGATCAGAGAAATACAAATTTAAAAAAACTCTGAGGTAAAACAACTCCCACCTATCAGGGTGGCTAATATGATAAAAAAGGAAAATGTTGGATGTTGGAGGGGATGTGGGAAAACTGGGATGCTAATCCACTATTGGTGAAGTTGTTAACTGATCCAACATTTCTGGAGAGCAATTTGGAAGAATGGCCAAAGTGCTATAAAACTGTGTCTACCCGTTAGCAATACTGCTGCTAGGTTTATATCCCAAAGACATCAGAGAGAGAGAGAGAGAGAGAGAGAGAGAGAGAGAGAGAGAGAGGGAGGGAGAGAAGGACCTATTTGTACAAAAATAATTCTAGCAGCTCTTTTTGTGATGGCTAAGAATTGGAAATCAAAGGAATGCCCACCAATTGGGGAATGGTTAAGCAAGTTATGGTATATTATTGTAATGGAATATTATTGTGCTATAAGAAATGACAAGCAGGATGATTTCAGAAAGGCTTGGAAAGACTTATATGAACTGATGTAAAGTGAGCAGAACCAGGAGAAAGTTGTACACAGTGACAGCAGTACTGTTTGATGAAGAATTGTGAATGACTTAACTATTCTCAACAGTACAGTGATCCAAGACAATCCCAAAGGACTAATGTTGAAACATACTATCCACCTCCAAAGAACTGATACTGATTAAACACAGACTAAAGCATGCTATTTTTCACTTTCATTTTTTTCTTTTATTCAAGTCTTTTTATACAAAATGATTAATATGGAAATGTTTTACATCATTGCACATGCATAACCTATATCTGATTCCTTATCACCTGAGGGAGGGGACAGAGAAGGGAGAGAGAGAATTTGGAACTCAAAACTTTAAATAAAAATGTTTATTTTTTAAAAAGCAAATTCTAGAATTTTACTGAGCTTTTTGAAAATTAGGACATCAGCAAGTTTTCAATCCTGGAGGTATCTCTCTCATCCAGATATATCCATCTCTTTTAGCCACTTTCTTCTTTTCTTCCTCTATGGAATCAATTGCAACTTCACCCACACCCTATATATACACATAAAGATCCTAATGCTTTAAACTTCCTCCCACTCCCACTCCCACACAAAGACTTCTATGGACTTTGTACCTGAAGACTAAGAAGATGGTGTCAGATAAAAGTATTTGGCTTGTGGAGGAATGTATAAAGTATAGGACTAATAGACTCTTTACCAGGAAAGGGATACATTTTAGAAGGTATTTGCTTGGAGATTAGACTAGATTTGATAAAGATTAAAATTGAATTCAGAGGTATGGGGAGAAAAGTGCCACTACGTGGTACCTAATGAGAATCCATACTGCAGTAGATAGGAGATAAAAAAAATGGCAATGAAGAGACCCAGTAATTCACAGGAAGAAGAGCAGGCTGAATACTCTTGAGCTCAAAGGTATACATTGATTTTAGGAGTAGAGCTTATAAACAAAGGTAGAGCTTGGAATTCAAGAAGAATAAATAGAACCTCAAAGGTATCCCTGAGACTTGCTGGAATGTAACTCATGAATGGAATGCAACAATGGAAAGATTGGATTGGTACCAAAGGAACAGATTAGATAGTAAGGGAAGTGGTTTAGCAATTTAGATCAAGATGTGAAGGGAAATGGAAGGAATCTGGGAAAGCATTAGAGAGAGATCCAGATAGGGTCTCAGCAGGGGGTTGTTGCTAATTTTTACACAGGGTAAAATTGTATTTGAGGCCAGTGTAAGAGTCTTTGAGCAGCAGTGGTTTTGTATGTGTGTAACTGTGTATGTGTGTGGCAATGAAGGGAAGGGACTATTATAGACTTTTGTAGGAGATGGTTCTCTGTGGGTAGGTGAGGACAGTGGGACACTGGATTTTAATAGGGAAGGATTAATGGTGATATATGTATATAAACAGAGTGCTGGGGGTCTGTGTGTGGAGAGAGTTGGGAAGGTCTATAAAGTGGCAATAGGGATCTGATTTTAATGGACAGTGTGAGTATCTTATGAGGAGTATTGTGTACTGTGTGTAAAGTGTTAAGATCTGTAGGGGGGTCATGATAGGTCTGTGTAGGTTCAACAATGTGGGGAGGGGGGAATAAGGAGTTGGTAGGAGAAAAGTTGGAAGGGCTTGAATGGAGTGGAGTATGGGGCAGCAGAAAGGTCTATGTAGGGGAAACCAGAGGAAGTAGATAATTTAAATACATTATTAAGTACCTACTCTGGAGTCAGAATGGGGAGGGAGATGTGTATAGAAGTAGTATGGAGAGATCTTAATAGTGAAGGCCATAGGAAGTAGGCAGTAGAGATTTTGCATGGGGTAGAGGGAATGGTTGGGGTTGTTTTGAATTGATTGTATGGATATCTATATATGTGTGAGAAAGTGAGGGGTTTTGTTGGGGAGCATTGGTGGGAGTTATGTGTATGTGCATGACAGTGGTGGGTCTGTGTGGGGAAAGATCTATAGGGGTCAGTGGTGGGCGATCAGCCTTGTGTGGGGGCAGTGGGGCTATGTTTTGACTGGACGGTGTAGAGTAGAAGCATCCTATGGTGGGGACCTTGAGGGTGTATCGGGGACAGATATGGGTCTGTGTGGGAGATAGTAATTGGTTAGTGGGGGACTTTGTATGGGAGCAGGAGGGAGATCTGTGTAGAGGTCACCGTAGGAGATGTGCATAATAGTTGGCATTTATGAAATATATGACAAAACATTTATTAAGTGTTATGTACAAAGCACTGTGCTAAATATTGGGGATACAAATAGAAAATCTAGACAGCTCCTGCTCTCAAGATGCTAATATTTTAACAGGAGAGAAAATGCACATAGAGATGGGAGGTGTCAGCTGCAAGTCAGATGGAAAGGCCCAGACAGTAATATTTCTGATTTAATGTTTTTCCATTGATAAGACCACTTCTCATCCATTTCTGATATTGGGCCTTTGACAGTGCTAAAAACTTAATGTAGGGGCAGCTAGGTGGTGCAGTGGATAAAGCACCTGCCCTGAATTCAGGAGGACCTGAGTTCAAATCTGACCTGAGACACTTGACACTTACTAGCTGTGTGACCCTGGGCAAGTCACTTAACCCTCATTGCCCTGAAAAACAATCATCACCACCACCAAAAAAACCCCCATACCTTAATGTAGAGAATTTCTTTAAAGGGCCTTTAGTATCTGTGACTGCTGATGAAGCAGAAGCCAATTGCTAGTCAAGTCTGGTCCCCACAAGGTTTGTTTCCCTGGATGATGGCTATGGCCATGGAACTGGAAGTAGGGTTAGGAGGCCGGTCGGAAAAATTAGTCAACCATCCTGGCAGTTGGTCAACTTTTGGTGTTGGATGGTGGGACTCACCACAAGGTTTTTCCCTCTGGATGATGGCTGGGGGTGGGGGGGTCAGGCTAGAAACTGGGTCTAAGATTTGGGGGGAGGGGAGGGAGAAAATCTACTCCTGGGTCTCTCAGGCTCAGAGTTCTGAGGTGCCAGCAGCAGAGTCTGAGGGAGTTCATGGTTCAAGAGTTGGTGGCTATTTGCCCTATCTGACATATCTTGTCCCTTGTCTCTTCTCAGGATACTTTGGTGTTTCATTTAGGCTGACTTGCTGCCCAGATGGTGGTATTAGTGTGGTAGGAATGGCCGGTCTCTTCTCAGTGGGTGTTGCTCCCTCTGAATGATGGCTGTGGTGGCTATCCTAGTGGTCTAGGAAGAGGCTGCTATTCCTAGGGCATGTATATGTACTTTAAGGTTTGAAAAACACTTTATATACATTACCTCAATTGAACCTCAAAGCAGTGCTATGAAGTAAATATTGTAAGTATGAATACCCCCATTTTATAGAATTAGAAACTAAAGCTTATAGAGGTTAAATATTTGACTTGAGGACATCATAGAATTAGAACTGAAAGGGATATTCTAATGTTATCTAATCTAACCCCTCTCAGTTTACAGAAGAGGAAACTGCCCCAGAGAGGCTAAATGGCCAAAGCCGTATAGCCTAAGGCCTCTGACTTCTCCATGGTCATATGACAGGTAGTATCAGAGGTAAGATTGGAACCCAGGACTCTTTTGCTTCCAGGTGTAATGCTGTTTCCATTGTACCACTGCTGCCTCTAAAGGTGTACAATGAATTAAATTTCATAATAATTTCTTAAGCACCTAATATGGGGAGGGAGGCATTGGTGTGTGGAAACAGTGGAGGGGAGAATTGTGGAGAGATGGTGGTGGCGGTAGTAATCTCTACAGGAGAGAAAATGTAGAGTTGACTTGTGGGAGTTCAGTATTGGAGAATAGTGAGAGCTGTTTGGAGTAGATAGGGTCAGTATGAATGAGGAGATCTGTGTGGGAAACAATGGAAGGTTGTGTGTGGGAAGACTTGGCTCATGAGGACTTTTGAGGGCACACTGTAGGTGTGTAGAGGGGCCCAGTGATGGGTCTAAAGAGGATAGAAGAAAGTTGGTAGGGGAACAGTGTAGATCCAGTGTATGAGATAGTCTGTTTGACTTTTAAAGTCCTTTATAAACTGGTTTCTTCCTACGTTTCCTACACTTTACCCACATAAGCATATTTTATGATCTAGTGATATTGGTCTCTTATTGTTCCCTAGGCTTAAAATAAACTGATTATTATTATAGATTAAAAGAAATTTCAAGAAGTAGAGAGTACAAAGGTATGTGTGTGTGTGGGGGGGGGGCATTGTCAAGAAAGACCTCCTTTAGAAAGTAGCACATAAGTTGTGAATTTAAGAAGGGCATACCTACAGCCTATGTAGTAGCATGCACCAAAGTAGGAAATGGAATTTCTTGTAAGAGAAATAGCTGGCAGATCAGTATGAGTCAAACAGAGGACCATAATAGAAAAGAAATGAAAATTTAAATGAGAGCTACATTGTGGAAAGTGTCAGGCTGAAGAGTTTGTATTATATTCTAGAGGCAATGGGGTGCCATTGATGATATTTTTGGAGAGAGATGTGACATGGCCAAATGCTTTAGGCATATCATTTTGGCAGCGGTGTGAAGGAAGTAGTGAAAAAGGGAAAGACTGGATGCAGGAGGCCTATTAGGAATTATTTCCATAGACTAGGTGAGAGGAGAGAAATTCTTGCTTGAACTAGGGTGATGGCTGAATGGAGAAAAGTGGACAGGGAAATTGTTGAGGAAGAATCCACAAACCTCACCAATGGATTGGATACTGTAATTGAAGTAGGGTTGAAATCTCTGTATGTGTATGTATGTATGGGGCGGGGATAGTAGAGATTGAGTGTAGATAGTGCAGTTCACTCTACCCCAAGTGGCAGTTGGTGAATTTATAGAGGGTCTGGTACCCTACAGGGTGAACAGTTGCAGATTCTCTGTGTGGGAATCGTTTGAAAGGGGGTTAAAAGGGATATCAGCTTTGGGGACAGAGGACTTGGGTTCAAGTCTGTTCTGTTACTTGCAAACAAGTCACGATGTACCTTCACTTTCCTCATTTCAAAACAATGAATATAGACTAGATGAACTTGGAGGTCTCAGCTCTTAAATTTATGAAACAAGGGTGTCTGGGGGAGAAGGTCAGTGGTAATGTTTATGTGTGGGAAGACAGAGATGAGTTCGTGTTTGGGATTCATAGAACGCCCCTTATGGAGGAATGTATGAAGTCTATTTTAGAGAAGGTGAGGAAGTCTGGGTGTGGGGATGGTA
Organism: Dromiciops gliroides; assembly: GCF_019393635.1. Classification (NCBI taxonomy): domain Eukaryota; kingdom Metazoa; phylum Chordata; class Mammalia; order Microbiotheria; family Microbiotheriidae; genus Dromiciops; species Dromiciops gliroides. Next base: position 585,743,345 of record NC_057863.1, on the reverse strand, counting down.
TAAGGGAAATTGGAGGGGGTCTGTGTGTAGGGAGTCATTGCTTTATGGGGAGGGCAAAGAGGATGTACAATTACAGAGGCTCTTTGTGGAGGTAGATTATAATGGGGAGAGAATTCTGTGGGGACACCATTAACTGTCTCTGGACAAGACATCTATGTGGTCTTGGTTTGGACTGGACTAGTAATGTTATTGGTTTAGGGCACTCCTGGTGAAGGGAGACCCCTTGTACCAATACAGATCTTCCCAGAGTTGGGTGAGGGTGGGGGGCAGCGGAACTCAGATTAAGTCTCTGAGGCTGAACTCGAACCCAGATCCTCAACTCTGAGGCTAGTTCTGTACTAGATTGTCTCTACATAAGCATCTGTCTAATGTTTCTGGTGGGGGTTTGGGGGGAAAGAGGGAAAGGGGACTCGAGGGAGCAATAAAGAGCTATAGAGAGGGACCCGGGTCGGCTGTGTAAGGTGGAGCAGTGGGAGGAGGTAAGCATGTGGACAATAGAGAAGGATTCAATTGGTGAGGGTTATATGTGGGGGAGAGAATAAAGAGTTACCCCCAGAATACTCCCCTATGTGTAGAGGTAGTGAAGGTGATCTACGTGGGGAGGGGGAGGTTTTGAGAGGGGGAAAATCTGTGTGTGAAAATAATAAACGATTCATCGGGAAGTATTTGTATTGTGGAGACAATAGATGATTCAGTGGGAGCTCCGTGTATTTGAGAAGGGACAATAGAGTGTTATGGGGGGCATTAGAGATTTCAGTGGGGGGAGGGGATGACTAGATCGGGAGGTGGAGACAATAGAAGAGGCACTGATGGATCTCGGGATCTGCCCTGTGGAGGGAGGGTGGGGAAGGGAGAGCAGGCCATGGCTGGTTGGATTAGTTATGCCACGTCTGTACAGGGTGGTTGGTTCAGACAATGGGCAGGTAGGTCTAGGCGAGAGGGTTAGAGAGGGCAGCTTTGCCTATAGGCTGGGTCGAGAGCTGGGATTTAGAGGCGAGGCCGTGGGACTAGATGGTACCTAGGATGAGGGTGGGGGAAAGAGTTTACTCAGGAGGAGGGGTAAATGAGCCAGAGCCAGAGCTCGGCATAGGGTAATAGGCCTTAGGTGGGGCGGAGCCCTGGCCAAATGGGGGTAGGCTTGGAGGAAGGATAGCGGGTGTGCGTCGAGTTTTGGGAGGAGGGAGCTTGGGCCAGAGTGGGCTGAGCCAATTTGGGGCCAGACGGAGATGGGGGTTGGGAGGAGAGGGACACTGTAGGAGGGTATTTATGAGCTCAGGAAGGAGCAGAGGTATGAGATTGAGAAGCAGGCCCTGGGATGAGCCAAGTAATAGGGTAGTGGATCCTAGTACAGTGTGTATGGATCCGGGGACTGGGGTAGTGTGGCGGGGCTGGGCTCTGTGGAGCTGTGGGCGGAGCTTGATCCCCCTCCCCTTTGGTGAGGGGCGGGGCAAGTGGGGCTGGGGGGGCCTTGGTGCGGTGGAGATGGAGGGTGGGTGGGGCTGGAGAACCAACGGGCAGCCCCACCTCTTTTCTTCTCCTCCCTGCCCCACCCCCCTATTCTTCCCCCGCGATCTGGGGTGGCTAAAACGTGGGTGGAGCCGGACCCTGGAGCCCTGGGCGGGTCAGGGTGGGGTGGGGTAGGGTAGGGTGGTGGGGAGCCGAGAGGTCCTTGGGGGGCGGGGCCTGGAGTGTAAGAGCCCATCGGCAGCCACTCCCTCTCTTTCCCTTTCTCCCCGCCCCTTTCTCCCGCCTTCCCGGCCGTGTGCAGCCCGGGCCCGGCGGGCGGGCGCTGGGACTGGGACGTGGGTGCGGCGCGGCGCCGTTCGGTCAGCCTGGTGCAGTGACGGCCCCGGGGACAGCGGGGACAGCGCTGCTTGGCACCACGTGAGCCTGAGCCCGGCCGGGCCGCACAGAAAGCAAGGCGGAGAGCCTGGCTCCCGGCCCCTCCCAGCTTTCCTCAGCCTGGGGTGAGTGCGGCGGGTGAGGGTGGGCGGCTGGGCTGTCTCGCAGGGTGTGTTTGTGTGCGTGCGAGTTTAATTGTGTGGCTGACTCTGTGTGACAGTATGCATGCCTGTTTGCGGGTGTAGATATGTACGCATGTATGTTTGGGCTCCTGCGTCTCAGACTCTGGAGCGTGGGGTGGGGTGGTGTTGATGCTGAAGGGCCTCCATGTCCCTAGGGCACAGCTGGTATGGGATTGCTTCAGGGCATAGTGCCACTGCCTGGCACGCCCATCCCTTTCAGCCCCCCTCCTTTCCTGCTAGCCCAACCCTCACTGACATTTGCCCATCAGGACCTCCTTTCTCACCTCCTTCCCACCCCCCTCACCACGGCAAGGAAGCAAGCTGAATGCATCTTCCAGTTCGAGAGTCCAAAGGACTGGACGCCAGGAGGGGGTAGCAGGTGGGATAGGAGAGGAGCTAGGTTTTTTGCAGCTCTGCCTACCGAAGGTCGGAAATCTGGGCCCACCTCTTGGCCCGTGCCTGAGGTGGCTCTGAGGGAAGCTTGTTGGGAGGCAGACTTGACCAGATGGCTCTCTGTATTCTTTAGGGGGCTGTCCCCTCCCCCTCTCCCCGAAGATTCCTTTTAGGCTGAAGGGAAGGGGCTCCAGGACCCTTGCATCTCCGACAGAATCTGCTTTTTTACTAGAACCCCACGCCTGGCCCCTCCCTGTTTCTGGACTTTTGTAGCTTCCCTTCCTCCTGGCCTTGGCTTCCTGCCTATTTCCCTCCCCTGGCCCACCCAATCTGGCAAGTCCCTACCAGGCCTGGTACTCTGGTAGAGGGGGTTGTAGGATTGGTATCTGAGTCTGCCTCATCCTGGTGTTCGTTTTTGCCCTATGATGTTCAGTGGTGCTCCTTAGATAGAAGGATCCTCACCTCTCCTCTCCCAGTTACTTCCATTGCGGCTTGTACATGTAATATAGACAGTTATTGTTGTAGGTCAGGGAAGGAAGTGATCATTCTAATCTGGCTTCTTACCATCTGATCCATCCTGCATATACACTGCTAAAACACAGCTCTGATCATCCAAACACAAGTCAGGTCACAGAATTCCTTCTGAGTCACCCCAGGCATGGTCCCTCTTACTCTATAGCTTTGTCACTCCCCACTTGAAAAATCTATCAATGGTTCTGCAGTAATTGGACCTCTGAGGTCATTAGTAGAGAAATTCCTGCAATTCTACTTCAACACTTTCAGTAATGGGGCACTCATTATTTCCCAATTCATTTTTGAACAGGTGTATTGTTCTTATATTTAAGCAAAATCAGTAACTCTACAACTGATACCCACTGCTCCAAGTTTTGTCCTCTGAGGTACAAGTCAGTTCCTATTCTATGACAGCCCTTCAAATAGCCATTAATTCCACAAATATTCACTGAAGAATATGTTCATCGCCCCCAATTATAATAACAGATAGTATTTGCGGAGTTCTTTAAGGTTTGTAATATGCTTTAAAAGTTTAATCCCATTTGATCCTCACAGCTAACCCGGGAGGTAGGTGCTATTGTTATTCAAATTCTATAGATGAGGAAACTGAGGCAGAGAGGTTAAGTGATTTGTCCAGGGTCACACAAGTAGTAACTATCTGGATTTGAATTCAGGACGTTCTAACTCCAGGTCCCATGCTTTATCCACTGTGTCTCCTAATTATTATTAGCTATCTCTCAAAAATAGGCAATTAAAAGATTAATGGGGTATGTATGTGTACATATATGTATGTATGTATACACACACGCACACACACACACACACATATATATATTTATATATAGGTTTTTTTCCCCTTCTGTCCTTAGCTAAATCTATTAGAGAAGAAAAGACATAGGCACAAAGTACAATGTGAAAATGCAGTAAGAGGCACAAAGAGAGTGCTCTGGGTTTTCAGACGAGGGAGAAATCACCCTGTACAAATTCCTTCCCAGATGAACTGACATTTCCGCTGGGTCTTGAAGGACCATCTTCTCCTTAAGTCTTCTCTTTTTTCAGGCTAACCATCCTTAATTCCTTCATCTGGACCTCAGATGTCATGGCTTTGAGTTCCTTCACTATCCTGTGATGTATGCCACTTTGTCAATGTCCTTCTGAAAATATGCCCTCCCCCCAACTGAACACAAAACTCTAGATGTTGTTTGATTGGAGCAAAAGATAATAAGATTATCACCTCCCTTGTTTCTGGATGCTGTGCTTCTATTTATATAGTCCATGATCTTGTTAACCAGAATATTGACTCAAATTGAGTTTGCAGTCCACTAACCCCCCACCCCAGAATTTTAACTTGACATGCTGTCAAGCCACAGACACCCCCATTCTTTTTTATGTCATTGATTTTTTAACTCAAGAGCAGATCCTTAACATTTGTCACTATTAAGGCTCATAATTAGATTTTGCTCATCAATCTATGCTCTTTGTGGGTTGTTTTTTTTTTAACCTTAATCTTGACAGCCACAATATTAGCAATCTAAAGTTTTTTTTAACCTTTATCTTCTCATCCAACATATTAGCAACCTCTCTTTACTTTATTTCTTCCATAAATTTGAGAAGCATGCTACTTATCCCTTCCTTTAGATCTTTGATAAAAAAAATCTTGGAAAAGAACAGGATCTAGGACAGATCCCTGTGTCGCTCTCCTGGACATTTTCCTCCATCCAGATTGATATTACTCCATTATTCAATATTCATTGACTTTGATTGTTGAAACGCCTATTGTTCAGCCTAGATATTTTTTTTTCATTTTGTTAAGGGTATTATGTAAGACTGTCCAATGTTTAGCTTAAATCAAGATAAAATGTACAATATGTGACCCCTAATCATACCAACATAGTAACTGTATAAGAAAGGAAAATGTTATTATGTTACTACTTGGATTTAGGATACCTAAATTGTCTCCTATGGAACACCACTGTCTAATATTCCAGAAGCTCTGTGATTTCACTGGGGGTAAAATGCCTTAGTAGAGGGTCTTCATGTGTTTTTGTGGAAGGGAAGAAAATTTATTGCCAGTAGTCTGGTGATGAAACTCTGAACTTAACTGGACTGGTCCTCTGATGACATACACAATCTGTCACCAGGACTGGACAAGAAGACTTTCTAGCTTGGTGTGGGACCTGCCAGAACTAGTGGTTTACTGTTATAGACTTTTTTTTTTTTTTTTTTGGTGAGGCAGTTGGGGTCAAGTGACTTGCCCAGGATCACACAGCCAGTAAGTCAAGTGTCTGAGGCCAGATTTGAACTTAGGTACTCCTGAATCCAAGGCTGGTACTTTATCTACTGCGCCACCTAGCCGCCCCATGTCATAGACTTTTTTAAATTAAATTAAATTAAATTTTTTTAGTGAGGCAATTGGGGTTAAGTGACTTGCCCAGGGTCACACAGCTAGTTAAGTGTTAAGTGTCTGAGGCCGGATTTGAACTCAGGTACTCCTGACTCCAGGGCCAGTGCTCTATCCACTGCGCCATCTAGCTGCCCTGTGTCATAGACTTTTAAGAGCCCAGAGTCACCTCCATGCCATGGTGAGTACGGGATTTTAATGGAGAAACAAATACCACATTCTTTCCTAAACAGTGACCAACACTCATTTAATAATCTGTAGCCAGGGAGTTATATCAAGTTTACCACCCCATCTTTTGGTAATGCATCTTTTCCT